>NC_071402.1:13649736-13966125 GCF_017976375.1 Cuculus canorus
GCCCAAGGACCCAGCAAGCACCAGCCATGCCAAAGTGTCCCCAGGAGAGCAGGCATGCAGCTAATTCAGCTGGGCTGCCTCCGCTGCATTTGCAGCAACAGAAATGCTCTTACAGCACCCATCTCCTCTGTGAGATGCTTTGCAGAAGGGACCTCAGCAAGGCCAGTGGTGTATTTGTATCTCATAGATAAGAGGCAGTGAAACAACTTGCAAAGGCCCTATAGGAGGCAGCAACCGGGCTAACCTTAAAAGTTGAGCTCCTGCACCTCATTTAACCTGTTGTTCCTTCTCCTGTGAATATAGCAAAGAGCAAAGAGGGGCTGCGAAGGATGCCGCCACCTCTCCCTCAGCACCTTGTGGTCCCGGTCCAAAGACACGGTACTCAGCTCTGCCTCTCAGTCAGGAGCCAGGTTTGACCCCTTTAATAACACGCAGAATTGTTATTAACATCCTTCGAAGAGAAGGATGTTGCTGGTTCCTGAAGCAACACAGTCTGCTGAGATAAACCAAACTACTACAAGGTCTCAGGGTCATCATGGAAAAGCTCCACACTCATACAAGCTATCCAAGCTCATGTTGAATGTATGAGTTCTCCTCTTTACATCCATGTTGCTTATACCCCTCTGTACTTTGGCAGAGTTTCTTCAGAAAGACCAAAACAAAGAAATTCATGCTGTTTGGTGATAACACCTTTCCTCCTGAAAAGAACCGGCAATGATTTCCACAGCCTTTTCAAACTTGTCTGCTGCAAGAAAATTTGCTTTTGATTGTTCCCCATAGTTGCTCTAAAGCAGGACATGTCCAAAGACAGCAAGCAGAAAAGCTCCTCTGGCATCTGCCCCATGAAAAAGTAAGCCCACTCCACGGACAATTCTTTCATCATTCTGCAAAGCAGTAAGTCAGCAAATTAATGTAATTCATCCTCAGTACAAAACGCTAGTGTCAGTCATTCACGTCAGGGCAGAAAAGAATTGCACAGTGCTCCCCAACTGCGGATTTCGACCATTTTATCAGTGTAAAACGAGACAAGGCTGTAAGTGCTCTACAGCCCCAGATAATTTTAGAAAGCACTTTCCTTGGACCAGCCTTTGAAGCCAGGGTCCATTAGGTATCTGGTACAGAATCACAGCAAGGAGTCTGGAGGTATATATCCTCACAAAGACATTTTACATATATTAAAAAAAATGCTCAAAATGGGGATTTATAATTTCTGCTGGGATTTCTGTGAAACCCAAGAGGGAACTTTTTCATCCCACCAATGTACATGCATCAGGTGTTTATGAAGTGAAGAAAGCAAACTGGTTCAACTGGAGCTTCCATAAAAAGCCAAACCCCTGCATGAAATATTCCCAGTTGGGAAGTGATATCCAGGCACACTTCAGTGTCATAGCTATGCTATGCCCTCCTCCTTCAAACACTTTTTAAAAGAAAAGACTATACAAAGACTATAAAAAACAAAAGAACATGAACACAAATATACTCAGTCCATGCACATCCCAACCACAGCAGCCGCCTAAGGTGGCATCATACACGAAGCCACCACTGCCAAGCTCCAGCTGGCCCCATTCCATCCACCCCTCTGCTTTGACTTACATCCAGGTGGGTCCAGGAGCTGGAACAGACTTCTGTAATAAGCCTGAATAATCCACTGAAATGGCCAGGCTGGACCAGTGTCTGCACAGAGACTGCTGTGTAAATCTGTGCAAAGCTCCCTGCAGCAGAAATTCACCAGGGAACAGGGGATGGGAGGCAGGAAGGGATCCCATCTGCCAATAAATTTATGTGCAAAAGTCAAAACTACTTTGGAGGTAGGAGCCTAGTTCTGCAAAAATTCTGCTCCTGGCCCAGGAGGATAGCTATAGTCACAAATAAGAATATATTAGCAGATAGAAAAGTAGTTCACAACCTTTTATGGGATAAATGTAACACTGAGAGGTGCTAGAAATAAGACAGAAATTTAAAAACCCTTTATTTGACCGGCAGACTCCTGTGATGACTTCTTTAAAGCTTTCTGTCCTTTTTGCCTTCATGTTCAATTAAAGTTTGTTTGGCAGTTTGAAGCTTCCTATTAAACTAGCTCCTATTTTTAGAGCTTGGGGACCATAATGTAGCACAAAGCAAACTTTAAGCAGGTGAAATCTCTAAGATCACACAAAAACACATGAAGGGTCAAACAATAGTCCAGCAGTGATTGGGCAGTTCAGGTATGCCAGGGTGACTCTCCCTTGGGGACACCTAATCCAAGATTAAAAAAAAAAAAAAAACAACGACTCAGCTTTGAAGCGTTAATTACCCTCTTCCCAAGATGCCATTCAATTCTCTGGTTCAGAAAAAAAAAAAAAACTTCATAATGATTATGATTGGAAAGATTTATTTTGGTGACATAAACACAACATAACAGTTAAAAGGAGTCTACAGCATTAAAAGATCTTGCTGCATTTTTTTCCCCATGTGTAACCCTCCAGTTCTTCTAACACTTTGAAAGGCTTCTGCTTCTTAATTTTTCTCATACATGGAGCAATCCTTCCAAATGCAGTGTTTGCATTTCAGACTCAGTTATCAGCGTATACCTTCAGGAGACACCATTTCTTCTTACAGAGACAGTACAGCTTTACCAGAGACCCCTCTGCTGCTTATTAAAATACCCATCGGCCATGGTTGCCCAGTGACCAAGATGTCCCATTCACCCCCAGATCCCTGCACAGACCTTTCTGAAGCAATATGAGATGTTCAGAAGCAGTTTGGGATGTGTTCCATTTCTTTTCATCCAGCATGGTTAAAGATGATGTGGGTGGGAAGGGGAGGTGTACAGCGAGGTACAGGCAGGAGCCTCAGTTGACAGATAGCGTGTCTTTGTCATGGGTAAAACCCTTTCCAAAGACTTCTGCATGCTGAAACAGCAACAGGGAGCAAGTTATGGGTTTGACAGCAGCTCCAGAGGAAATAGGAAATTGAGTGGAAAGATCTGCAAAAGCAATCCTGGCCCAGCAGTCCCAGCATGGGAATGCAACAGTAATAAAATTGCTGTGAGCCCCCTCAGTTGCCTGGCACCATCTATTTCTACCCTTCTTCTGCAGCCCTGCTAAGAGCTCAAAGGTACCCAAACATCAGACTCTTCCCTTGGATCATCTCACCAGGACTGCTAATTGATCTCAGCACAGACTAATTGATCTCAGAAGGGGAGAATTTTTCCATCACGGACCACATTGTGTGTAATCAAACTAAACTGATCATATAACTATTTTAAGAAATCCACCTGAGCTCCTCTGTACTCAAGCAAATGGAAATCTATTAAGAGCATTTAATATACTTAGAGTTCTTTTTCTTAAGGTCTAAGATTTACATGCGAAGAACCATTTCTTCCTCTCTCCCCTTCTCTCCACCCACAAAATACTGCCTGACTGTCTGTCTGACACTTAGCCCAGAAGAAAACAAAGCATAACCCAGACCCCAGGGGATACCTGTCTACAAATAAAATAATCCATCACACCATGCCACCAGCTTGGGTTTGCAACAAGCCAGCCCACTGAGAAAGGAGCGGGGAATCCTGTCTTGTTTGGCTAGGAGATAGTCCAAATGGGTAGGACACAGGGACGAACTGCTGGAACGGGTCCAGAGGAGGCTACAAAGATGATCAGAGGGCTGTAGCACCTCCCATACAAGGACAGGTTGAGAGAGTTGGGCTTGTTCAGCCTGAAGAAAAGAGAGCTCTGAGAAGACCTTATAGCAACTTTCCAGTACCTGAAGGGGGCTACAAGAAAGCTGAGGAGGGACTGTTCACAAAGGCTTGTAGTGATAGGACTAGAGGCAATGGGTATAAACTGGAGCGGGACAGATTTAGGCTAGACATTAGGAAGAATTTCTTCACCATGAGAGTGATGAGGCACTGGAACAGGTGCCCAGGGAAGCTGTGGCTGCCCCATCCCTGGAGATGTTCAAGGCCAGGTTGGATGGGGCCTTGGGCAGCCTGATCTAGGGGTTGTCCCTGCCCATGGCAGGAGGGTTGGAATTAGATGATCTTTAAGGTCCCTTCCAACCCAAACTATTCTATGATTCTACAAAGCTGCTTTTAGGGATGTCTTCTTGGGCCACGCTGCTGAAGAGGTTGGGCAATCCCTTTTAGGCACAAGGGGAGTGATGATCTTTGCCATGTGGATGTATGCATACCAGCTGCAAGCAAGCACATACAGAGGTTGTCAAGTGGGACGTTTGAGCAGTACAAACCATCATCTTTGAGAGAAGGCAAACTGCCAGGTGGAGAAGCTCACAGGCTGCCAGGCACACCACACTGATACCTCCCATTCTCCCCAGTGGACGGCTAGGGACCACTGCTGCAGGCACAGCACTGGCACACAGGGAGAAGCCCCGTCTGCAGTGTAGTACTTGCAAAGACAAAGTAAAATTAAGAAGCCAAGCCAGAGGCTGCTCTCAGAAACTTAACAGCTTCACAACAAGCTCATCCACTCCCTGCGAATGGAGATGCAGCCAGGGGTAGGGACAGGAGAAGAAAGGGACTGTTTTGAAAAAGAAAAGAACGTTTTCTAAAATCAAGAGCTTCTGGGTAGCTGCTCTCACTCCTAACCTGGGAGGAGCAGACAACAGCACTTTTCTGCAGTAGTCTCATTTTTTTAATGCAAGACTGCTCTCTGTTGGATTGGAGAAGTCCTGCTTTCTGTTTGCATCCTCTTAAAAAACTGTCAAGCAGCAATTGGTACCTTTTCAGTATCAGTGGGACAGTAGTACCACTCACTGGGAGTTAAAAAACAGTTAATGTAAAAAGTCTGCATCCTAAGTTTCATCACAGTTTATGTTCTGCATCCTAAGAAAGCAGTACCGAGATTTTTCCCTTAATAAGTGAAACAGCTGTTCTGCATATCTCTGAGCAAAGACTATAAACAGTTCTTCTACATACGATGTTGATTTTTTTTTTCTGACTGTGGCCTACAGAGTTTCTTTCCATAATATGCAGCTATTTATATAAACTATACTGGTTCCAGCAAAGAAGAGCATACTGCTTTGGAGTAATGGCACACATGGTTCAGAGCAGGGATTACGCACCTACAGACATTTCTCTGCTGCAGGCAAAATAAGTCCATCACACACATGACCTCAGGATTATGAAGTTTCCCTTCAGTAAATCAACACTTTCTACACCAGGATTGCTCATAAAAGGTTCCCAATCAGTTCCAATTTCGCTGGTCTAGAGTTCAGAGAAAGTGTCCGTGTGGAGCTTCACACAGGTGTCTCCTGTGCAACAAGCTGATCGACCCCTCACTGTCTTCCATCAGTTCCCATAAGCAGAAGCTGACTCATACAGTCCATGTATTTATGCACCCTCATGGGCACATTATGTAGCCAAGGCCAGGCTCTCTGCTGGTGCTGGCTTTGCACAGGTCCAGCTGCCTTCAACCATCTCACCTTACTTAAAACAAGCTCAGCAATGTCCCTAGGAGCGACTGGCTCCATCAACTCAGTCTGCGGGCTTGACACAGACAAAATCATTATTTCACTGCATGAACTCAAGTAAAAAAATAATCTTCAGACCCCCTTGTCCAGAGGAAATGGCTCTATTTTATTTTATCTTGTTTCACTTGCACCCCATGGTGCTTTCACTCCTGTATAGCTAGCCTGAAGACAAACATTAAGAACTCTTCAATTATAGATCCTGCCATCTGTTTAATAGTGGATTTGAGATGCCTCCACTCTGAAGAGTAGAAATGAAAATGCATTATCTCCTACCCTCTTTGAAGTATTATCACACGTGTGTTACCATGGGTAAAACTTCTGTTTCATCTCTGACATCTTTTTGGTCCCCTCAGGAGATATTCTCTACAGCTATAAAATCAGTTCATAGGAAGAGGACAAGAAATGTTGGTCTCATGAAGAACACGTGTCAACATAATCAGATTTGTTAGCCAAAGAAATTAATATTTTAGAAACTGTCATATAGAAATTCAGCTAATAATACTTTACCAGACTGCCTTGGAAGCGAGTGCCAAGGAAAACCACTCTCTTTACTAATTCACAGGATCAGAAATAGAGAGACAGCCTAGAAAAATTGACATCCAGGTTCAATGTAGAGTGAGAAGTGCAAGATCATAGAACACATCACAGAATTGTTTGGTTGGAAAAGACCTTTAAGAACACCAAATCCAACTGTAAACCCAACACTGCCAAGTTCACCACTAAACCATGTCCCTAAGCACATCTACACATCTTTTAAATATCTCCAGGGATGGTAACTCCACCACTTCCCTGGGCAGCCTGTTCCAATGCTTGACAAGCCTTCTGGCGAAGAAATTTTTCTTAATATCCAATCTAAACCTCCCCAGCACAACTTGAGTTCATTTCCTCTCACCCTGTTGCTAGTTACTTGGGAGAAGAGATCAATACCCACCTTCCCACAACCTCCTCTCAGACAGCTGTAGAGAGCAATAAGGTTCCTCCCCAACTCCTCTTCTCCAGACTAAAAGGAATACCACAAAACTGAGCTTCAGCTGTCTTCCGAGTACTAATCTCAATTTATTTCCAAATCAAATGGCTACACTAGCCCTGTCAGACTTGCCGGGCACTTCAGGGTGTACCAGGTCCAAAAGAAAGGATGCTCCATTCTGATTTTCTACTCATGCATTAAAAAGCGTTTCAAACTCATTCTTCCAACCATGATTATTAAAAAAAACAACTTATGTAAACAGAGTTAGGCTAAAACCATGTTTCTCCTCCTATTTCCATGGTGTCTCACACCCAGATTCCCCAGGCTCCTCAGACACTTGAGTCCCACACAGTTACTCAGCACGGATCCACCTTTCCAGAGCTGGACTCCCATCCTCCAGGAAATCTTTCCTTGAGAGAAGGAAATCCTTCTCTCAGAGGTTCCTGGCTCTGCTCCAAAAGTCAGAACCTGGTGAACCTGGAGCTAATGCTTAACCTAAACATTGCTGTACATGACTGCATCTCTTTTGGAATCAAGAAGTTCATTACAATTGATGGATGTCATTCATCGTATCAATATTTGCCAAAGGCTTAGTCCTATTATTTAGATAGTTTTATAAACAGATACGTGACATTCTGCAAGTAACACTTTAACCAAAGTCTATTTTCTGAAGCTTCTCTATCCAGTAAGGAGAGCTCTGCTTGTTAATTATATAAAACTGCTTTACTTCAGTAGCTTTTGCTAGCAAAGAACACCTACTTAAATAAGTAGGTGTAACCTGTGTGGGTGCACTCCTGTGCAACCTGTTCCTGGTGGGACTACTTTAGCAGTGGAACTGGACTAGATCTCCAGAGGTCCCTTCCAACCCCAACCATTCTGTAATTTTGTGACACTTCTAATAATAAATTAAAAAAAACCCAACCAAAACAAATCCACTGTTTTTTCCTGATGCTGCCTGTTTCTGGAAGTCAAGACAATAACAACAGAAATGCTGACACCTACAGGGCAAGACATTTGTGTGTCTAGAAGCCTCAGTCTGGCAAATCCTACTGTCATTCACAATGCACAGTCCAGTTAAACAAGCACAGGATTTCAGTCTGACAGCTACTGATCTGATTTAATTTACGAAAAGATTGGAGTAATACCTCATTCATTTTCAAAGCATGTTTTGCTTTTATACATCAGGTGATAATACAATCCAGACCAATTCACGTTCTTTGCAGAAGGAATTCAGAGAGCTGAATTTTAGTTCTACTTCTTTCTTCCCAGTCTGCTCACACCCCTGGCACCTCTCATTGCTGTGCTTAACTTCTTTCCCAGCTTTTTGGGAGTAGATTTTTTGGGACTTGTAATTAAAAGGCGTCTTTCCATTTCTGTAGGTAATAACAGACACGTGCTTCGCCTTTTCTCCCAGCACTTTTTCTACATTTCACCCTTCTTATCATTAGCTTCTTTTCACTTTCATTTCCGTTCCCCAGCTGAATGTGCTCTATCACAACAACTATTTTCAGTGAACGGCACTAGGCCAAGACTTATTCGCTAAACCTCATGACTAATATGTATGCTATACATGTCATGGGCTACGCACACTACAGAATAGCTTAAAAATTGCTGCAAGTTTAGCATCAATGCCACATGGAACATTTCATTCCTGATGACTAACTTAATTCTTCCCATTGATTCTAAATATCTCTCTTCCCAGGACCAGGGACTGTCCTGCAGCTTTAGAAGAAGCACGCTTAAAAACTGAAGAAACAACAAAGCAGTGTTGTGCCAAACCAAATCATTCAATGTGAACTCATGTCTGAATTCAGCAGTTTCTTGAAAGTAAAGCCAGATAACTCACAGAAATTTAGAGCTATCAACGTATGCAGTGCTATTCTTCAAATAAGATTACATAAGCAGCAGACTTGTGGCCAGGAATGGAATATACTGTGTACTGTAATGGAAAATAGAGTAACAGAGGTTCTCCTACCCCCATATGGGATTTTAAGCAATAACTGCAAGGAAAGAAAGCTTTCAGCTTGCCAAAGACTTTAGAAAAGAAAAAAACCCACATGAATATTATAAATAACAAGAAAGACAAGCAAAGATTCAAGGTTACATTCTGCATGTGCATAACAAGCACAGTGTATGGTGGCAAAGAGGGATGTGTAGGGTAACTGCAGGTAAAAAGCTGAGACTGCAGCACAAAAACCCATAAGAAACAGAACATCAAAAAGAAAATGGGCATTACAGAAGACATGACAGATTTGCTGTCTATAAAAGGAAAGCAAGCAAAAGCCACAGCCCACAAATAACAAGTTCAAGTCCTGTGACAGTAAAACCATAGAATAATTAAACGCTTTTCATTTACAAAGAAAATGGCAGATAGGTTAAAACAAGACAAACACAGAAGCCATTGTTCTCAAGTAGCATTATCATTGATTCATAATACACAGAAGCAGTTCAGAAGACAACAGAACAACATACGCAAGCCTTACAACAGATCTCTTCAGTTTCTCTCGGTGTTTTTTTTCAGCTGGGATGCTTCTTAAAGGTACATCACATTTAGAAATAAAGGATGCAGCCAGTTCATTAGTATTTCCCTCTTCTGCAAGGGTTAAAAAAACCCCAAACAAATACAATAGGACAGAAAAGTCAATAAAAAAGCAGCCACTTCCAAGGTTAGGAAGTCAGGTTAGCTGCCCAGTAACCACCCAAAATCCTTCCTGTATTGACCTACTGCTAGACAGCCACAGCTGAAGCAGTGTCGTGAGTTTCTCAGCAACAGAACTTGCACTGTTGGACAACTTTCAGGTTGCTGTTGCCCACACACCTCCTTGCTACCATTATGAGCAGCATCAATCTCCTACTCTGTAGCATTTGACGACCCCCATCTCCAACCACCTCCTCCTCCAAGGTCTCAGTCCTTGGCATTTTGCTCCTCTCCTGGACTCTAGCGCTATTCAGTCTTGTTGCCATTAGGTTTTCTTGTCACTGGCTGAATTGCTTCCACAAAGCACCTGGGACCACACAAAAACCACATTCAAACAACTGGTCTAATGCTGGTAGTTTGATAATGAAAAACTATATACTTCTACAAAAACCTGTTGTGCTGTATTACTGGCTGAATGTTCTGCTATGATAATGTTCTCCAAACCCACAATATCAATTTTGGTTTGTGTTCAACCCCACCCTACTGAAAAACAATTATAAAATACATGAAGTGATTTTCTGCAACCAGAAACACTGAACAATGTAGGTTGAAGGGGACCTTAGGTGGTCTGTAGTCCAAACTCCTGCTCACAGCAAAGACAGCCATGAGATCACGTAATGTTGCTCAGAGCTTTATTCAGTCTGTTTTCGAATATCTCCATGGATGGAGGCTGCACACCATCTCTGGGCAGCCTGCTCGAGTAATTAACGGTCTTAATTGCAAAAAGACCTTATCTGTACATCCTTCATAGAATAGTTTGGGTTGGAAGGGACCTTAAAGATCATCCAGTTCCAAACCCCCTGCCATGGGCTGGGACAATCCCACCAGATCAGGCTGCCCAAGGCCCCATCCAATCAGGCCTTGAACTCCTCCAAGGATGTGGCATCCACAGCTTCCCTGGGCAGCTTGTTCCAGTGCCTCACCACTCACATCATGAAGAAATTTCTCCTTATAGCTAGTCTAAATCTGCTGCTTTCCATTTTATACCCATTGGTCCTAGTCCTATCTATACAAGCCTTTATGAATAGCCCCTCTCCAGCTTTCCTGTAGGCCCCCTTCAGGTACTGGAATGTCGCTATAAGGTCTCCTCAGAGCCTTCTCTTCTCCAGGCTGAACAAGCCCAACTCTCAGCCTGTCCTCACGTAGGAGGTGCTCCAGCCCTCTAATCATCTTTGTAGCCCTCCTCTGGACCTGTTCCAGCAGTTCTGTATCCTTCTTACGTTGGGCATTCCAGAACTGGACACAGTACTCCAGATGAAGTTTCACAAGAGAGGAATAGAGGGGAAGAATCACCTCCCTCAACTGGGTGGCCATGCTTCTTTTGATGCGGCCTAAGATGTGGTTGGCCTTCTGGGCTGCAAGCGCACACTGCCAGCTCATGTCGAGCTTCTCGTCACCCAGCACCCCCAAGTCCTTCTCTGCAGGGCTGCTCTCAAACACATCATCCCCCATCCGGTGTTGAAATCGGGGACTACCCTGACCCAGGTGCAGGACCTTGCACTTGGCCTTGTTGAACCTCATGAGGCTCGCACAGGCCCACTTCTCCAGCCTGTCCAGGTCCCTCTAGATTATGTTACTTCCAGTGTGGCAAGTACACCACTCAGCTTGGTGTCATCTGCAAACTTGCTGAGGGTGCACTCAATCTCGCTGTCAGTATCATTGATGAAGATATTAAACAGCACCAGTCCCAGCACGGACCCCTGAGGGACACTACTTGTCACGGATCTCTATCTGGACTTCAAGCCACTGACCACTACTCTCTGAATATGACAATTTCTTATCTACTGAACAGTCCACCCATCAAATCCATGCGTCTCCAATTTAGAGAGAAGGATGTTGTCGGGGACCGTGTCAAAGTCTTTACAGAAGTCCAGATAGAACACATTCATTGGGTTTCCATGTCCACTGCATGGGTTACCCCATCATAGGTTGGTCAGACAGGACTTGTCTCTGGTGAAGCCATGCTGGCTGCCAATAACAACAAATAAAAACCAAATAAGCAACTGTAAGAAATTACATTGCAGTGGTGCAGAAAGATAGCAGGACAAAACACAGGTCACCTGTGCACCTATTTTGAGGTTCTCTTACAGTTCTGCTTGGACTTGTAGCAGCAGTTTTTTGAGTGGCTGAGGGCTTGGAGGGAAGCAAAAGTTTTAAGATACAGGACATAGATCGATAATGAAAAGAGACAACAATTAAACAAATAACTCCATTAATTTGCAGAAATCCAAGGTAAGTATTCATTAAAGCTGTCATAAACCAATGCCTCCATCATCTTATTTGCGTAGTGATACTTCTCATTCACTGTTGTGAAGCTGTGTAGAATCACTTAGCAAAAGAATTATAGAACAGTTTGGGCTGGAAAGTTCGTCTCATTCAACCCTCCCCACAATGAGCAGGGACATCTTCAACTAGATCAGAATCAAGGATACAAGGAGCTATCTGCTTCCCTAAAGCCTCCTTTACTGAAGACAGCAATGCAAGTTTGCATGACCCATGCACAACATGCAAGACCATTTAGCTCTTCACATACAAGACAGAACCATGAGCTGAGTACCTCATTGTAGCCACCGAAGTACTTGAGGTCTTCAAGCTCAGCTCAGTTCCTAAAGCCTGCCCAGTCCCAGCTTACCAGGAGGCCCATCTCCAAAAGGCATCTTGTACCAAATAGCTTCTAAGCAAGTGATCTTGATATCAAAGTCACCAAAAGCCTTCTTAAAGAAGCATTAAAAATGCTTGGCTTTGTTCCAGGGGAAGATTATTAGCTTTATGGGCTGAACAATAAAACCAGATACATTTCATCTACGGTCCAAGAGGAGCTTAAAGTTCTATGACAATGACAAAACTAGAGGCATACATTAGGAGTATTCAAGTGGATTAAAAGGACTGGGGGTGGGGAAAAGCATATAGTTACATATTATGTGCAGAATAAATAGTACATATAGAATAAATTAAGGTTTATACCAAGGAGGTCATTAGGTTTTTGTGACCATCTAGGTCTGCATTATTTCTTTTTATTGCTATCAGTCATCGTCTCTGCAGTTAGATGAACTTCTGCTAAGATGAATCCTGGGCCTGGGTTACTTTAAAGACACAAACAAATGACAATTTTGGTCTCATTTCTTCCAAGCTTACAGTCAAAAACATCTTTAGTCCAATGAAATGGACAAGACATCACATGCACAAGTGCCTGCAAACATCCAGTGTCAAACCCTACAGGTTTAAATTGTGGCTGAATGACTAAGCACACATCATTCTCTGGTGCTTTCCCTTCTTCTTAGACATTAAGCACATTGTATGGAGATGACTACAAAAAAAATAAGAGGATTCCCTTGATAAAATGGCATCTTGGCAGAATTGCATGCCTATGGGGAAAAGATACTTTGATGACATTTAGTAATCTTGAGCACTACAGCGACAAAGCAACATTTTAGTGCCATGCCCAAGAAGAAAACTACCGCTGCATGCAAAGGTTTCTGCACATGGTTTGACCTATGCCACAGTTTATTTGTAAACAATTGTTACATGTGCCAATAATTTAATTGAACACAGACTCTGTACAATTCCATTTATACTATTAACAATGTCACACTAGAGTGCAACTATACTCAATTACAGTCATACTAAAAACCTTCAAAACACAAACCATTGCGAACACTGAACAAGAAAGGAAAAATTGAGAACTTGAGAACAATGAAAGAAAAGAAAAAAGAATTGTGAAAGAAGTAGTCATGGCCAAAAAAAAAAACAAACAACATAGCACACAACCTCACTGGCTCCTGAACATATTCAGGTACATCAACCTTTCTTCTACAACTTAAAAATCTTGCTGAAGACAAAAACTTTAGATAGCTTTACAGTGTGTAATGCATGTGAAATTTTCCCCACTGTCAATAAAACTGCTTGAAGAAAAGAAATTTAACTTGTCTTTATTTGCAATACCATATAAAATAGATTCTTTTGGTATGAAGATCTTTAAGATCTTATTGTTACACCACATTTAAAACAAAAGTCACATACTTTATGAGTAAAGCCTCTGGACCATCCCAAGCACTGGAGCTGCAGTCAAGTTTCAGATATTTTATGGACTTCTTTGGTTGCAATCTGTTCAGTAACTTCAGATATGCACACTTGAACACTTAAGCTCCTAAACTAATCTAAATTATAGTGGCTTGAGTTCTATAAAAACTGCAATGTGTCCGTAATTCTCACCACTGACTGTGAGATTTATGGGTATTAAACTCCGAAGAATAGACTACTGCTACTCAGAAACTTTACTTTAGATAACCTAATAACAAAGAGCATCCTTCATTTAGTGACACTGAAGAATATCAGTGAGAAGAAGAAATTATCAACCATTTTCAAATTTCCATACAACTTGTGCTATCATCACTTTACATACTCGTATGGACAGTGCATGGCAAAACTTGATACAAGACATCAAACTAACTCATCTACTACAGCTCACCGTAGCACTTAAAGTAACATCTATATTACTGCAAGTGTAAGCCGTCATCTACTGCTTAGACACTCTACAGTGCTACATTTCAGCTTACTCTCCATACAAAAAATCTCACAGTAAATGTTTCCTCTGCCATTTCTAAAAGATTGACCTCCAGGTCCTCAGTAATTTCTTTCAAAGGAAATAAGGCAAATTAAAAAAATGCTATGGAGAGTAGGTATATCCAGTACAAAAGTCACTGATGTGTAAATGATTAACTTTATATAGATAATTCAGCTCTGTAATATACACAGAATACTAAATTCAGCTGCTGTTGGTAAATTACAAAATCAAAACAGATCACTACAAAAGCAGCACTGAGCAAACTGAAGTATTACAGATTTCCAGTTTCTTAGAGCACAAGTCCCAACACTTACACGTCAGGAATGTAATATAAAGCAAATGAAAAAAAAAATATGGTATTTTCGCAGTTGTAACTGAAACTACTGCATTATCCTATTGTGGTACGCTTGTCTTTTTCAAACTTCTGTCATGTTTTTCTCTCACAAACAAACAGAACAGGATACAAAACCAAATGTTGCCATTTTTCTCCTTGCTATTGTCCAGCATTACCTATGCCACAGATCCTTGGTCTATTATGTATTGTAGGCAATTAACGACAGGATGGTTAAGTCTCATTTTTAATTATGTCTATTTAAAACAAGGCAGTTCCAGCAAATATGAGTTGGCAAAGCACTTTAGACAGCTGAGTCAGAAGTTTTCACAAATCACATCCTTCATTCTCCTCGTGTGCTAAACGGGACAGACTTTTTTAAGCAGGCAAAAAGTTAATGCCTAATATAAACAGAGTGAAATCACACTACATAAAATCATCCCCTACCAATAAAGCCAGAACATGATTTTAGATTAAACAGCTCTCTATTAATGTTTGCCATAATTAGCAGCTATTGGTTCAAGGAGAACAGACTCAAAAAGATCTCTACCTACACATCTTCTGCTATTATCTTTCTTTGCTAATGACTGTCATGAAAAATGAAGAGCTCTGTTCTTTCAAACATTTATCAACAGGACAGATCTAGTTATCTGCCTTGAGCTCGACTTACAACTTCAGGAGTTTTCCCACAGCAATCCTCACCAGATTCAAATAACAACGACGGACTAACTCCCAGTGCAATCAAATCTCAGACACTGCTGGTTTCACATGAAGAGCAAGATGAATCCATTATCATGAGGAATCCCAAGAACCAAGACGATCACTTCAGTGCTTCCATAATTCTGCATCTCCATCAAATTCTGCCAGACATTAAAGTGCACCACTCATCGTCAAAGTGGTCCTAAGTCACCAGCAGGCCTTCAAGTCTGTGCTAACTCAGCCCTCTGTAAGCATTAAATCTTTCAATTGTACGGATTTGTCAA
Organism: Cuculus canorus; assembly: GCF_017976375.1. Lineage (NCBI taxonomy): Eukaryota > Metazoa > Chordata > Aves > Cuculiformes > Cuculidae > Cuculus > Cuculus canorus. Next base: position 13,664,746 of record NC_071402.1, read on the forward strand.
GGCCTCAGTGTTAAGGTGAACTACAGAATTCAACAATTCTTAATGCCCTGTATCACCGTGATATTTTTTTTTTTTTGAACAGTTGGTATCATTGAGCTTTCAAAGGAAGAGACAAATCTCTTACCTTTATACAGAAAGATTTTCAGTAATACAGTACAAAACTAAACAGAATTATGTTTGAATAACTAACATAGAAAACTACTATTGCAATTTTTTAGTGACACCATAGAAATTTAACAATCATCAGAAAGCCTAGAAAGGCCATTTTCAGTTATAAAAGAAAGATTGTCTCAAGATAAAAATAGTGCTGACAGCTAAAAAGCTCTCTGTTGCAGCAAGATATGCAGTAATGAGTAACAAGTTCTAGATGGTTTAAGCATTTCCCCAATACTGCAACACAACACTTTTTTTAACACTACTTTTATACGGGTTATGCTGCAGCAGCAGTACACTTCTTAGTGGTTGGCACTAAGAATCAACCATAATTGAAGAAAGGCATTTAGCGATCGACACATGACAATCTCTATTTGACCTGTTCCTTAAGCTGGGTTGAAAAAAACTGAGGAAGGGGACCATCCGTTCCATTCAGATATTACACCTTCTTTGAACATGAGGTTCTTGGCAGGAAGTGGAACACCCATATCTGCAGAAATAGGCTGCAAAGGTGAACTTGAAGAACCAGCATCATGGAGCTGATCCAGTGTTGAAATACCTTCCTGAAAGCAAAAGGAAGGGAAAAACTGTCTTAGAAATAGGACAGACAATGAAGGATTTAACAGGTAGAATTTAACAGGCTAAACAAATCTGCAAATACACTCAGTGTTTCTGAAGCCTTTTAATTTAATCCAATACACACCAAATCATTATGGAAATAAAAACAGAATACACAAAGGGGAAAGCATGAAATAACCACACAGTTGCCTCAGAAGGATCTGTGCATGCATTACTTAGCTTCCAAGAAACCTTCAGGGAAATCGAAGTACTAAAAATGAAGGGAATACCTGGCAAAATGAATACTATCACACCACTATCTATGCCATATCATGCTAAAAGGTTTGCATATTTTTCAGACGCTGACAACAGTATTTTGAGTAGTTTTATTTCCCAGAAATTCGCTTTTCCCAGCTTAAAACAAAAATAAAATCATTTCTGCATGTTCTTTTTTTTCCTCTCTATACAGATCATCATCAATAAAAGCATATCTCAGAGATAATATTTGAGATATCAGGGTAGGAGTCATATGAGACTGACAGACGGTTTCAAGGCTAACCTCCTGGTAATCTCCGACACCCTGATAAGGAGGCGGTTTCAGGGTCAGAGCACCCACAACACAACCTGGTTAAGTATCCTGCAAGTTCCCTACCTTAGTGGAAAGATAGAATCTTAGATAAAAGTATCATAAGACAACAGTAGCTTGCAGATTCCACGTTACGTGTGGATATGCCTTGCTAGCATACACTTCCATGCAGAATTGTAGCAGACTGTGGACCTGGCATTCCTCCTTGCTTGCTACTCAAGACTCCTATTCTCTGTCCATGCTCTTACAAAATCCTCCCAGGGCATGCAGTTCTGTATACTTATACTCATTTAAGACCAAGTTCTAGAGGATCTTAGGAATAGTGCAGAAAGTACACTGGTATGAAATACTTATATTAGTGTGTTTTATTTTTTTCTAAAGGAGGACAGTTGGCAGAGATGCAGATAAAAGCTCAAAAGATGAGCACATCCATGTTTTGCTGTACACCTTCCTAGCAAACCTAGGAAGCACACATGCCACCTGCAGAGTAGGCTGTGCTATAACAGGAGAGAAGAACAATTTTGCTGCGTAAGTCCCATGAAAAACAATGAAATTAGTTACACACAAAATGCAAACACACAAGTTAAAAGCCAAGTATGGATAAGGCTAGAAAGCAGATAGGGAAGTACTCACTTTTTGCTACCAGGAGAATTTGAAGTCGATAATGCTCTTATTACAGTTACCATTTAAAGAAAAAGCAAATAAAACAAACCATGTATGTTCTCACATAGCCAAGAATAGCAAGTGGAAGGGCAAAAAAAGGTATGACAGACCATAAAGAGTGATTTACATCTGGATTATTGCTCCTTACCTGGAATGAATGAACAAAATCAAGGACCTGAAGAGACAGCTTTCTACTGGAATGTAAAAGTTTTTGAAGGCTGTCAAAAACAAAAAGAAGCTATGTCCAACATGCACAGATTTTTACTACTAAGGTACCACTACATTAATATTGGTAATATTATCAGTGAAGAAGTGCTCAACTCAGTTCATCTTCTCTTGAGACTAGTTAGCTAAATGCTATTTTCCCTACCACTTACACAGTGCTGAAGTGAAACTATTGCAATTGAAAAATGCTATTTTACCTAAAATACTAATATTTTAGACTTTATCATGTCTCATTATTGAGGATAGTCTGGTAACATGACTTTTAAGACACAGATTAGTGATACACTGTTAAAAAGCAGGTCAACTACTATAATAAAATCCTCAAGCCATGTTTTCAAGCAGCCTTACTTCTGGTGTCTAGAACCATAGCTAGGAAAAAAAAACCCACACAACAGAAAAAACACAAATGCAAAAATCCTATTGTTGAAAGAGTAATCTTTCATAAAGACAAGCTATAGTAAAAATTAGAAGATGGCTTGATTATAAGCCATGACTAAGCTTAGTAAATAAGACACCAACAGTAAGAAAAATTTCCGTAAAAGCTAAATGCATTTTACATCAAAGCATTATCAGTAAGTTTCCCCTGGAACAAGAACAGGGGTAGGAGGACTAGGAGGAGGAAAGAAAGACTGCCAGGCAAGGAAGTGGAAGTGAGTAGGAAGACACCCAAACTTACTTTTTTTCCTGATCTGTTCATAGACAATTTGCTATAATTAATTAATTTTCACCTTGTAGAAACTACAAAAACAGCCTAATCTTACTCTTACCACAACTAAGGACTACCTGATTGTACATTAGAGTTGGTATCTTTGAGCCAAAAAGTGACTACCTTACACACTAGAATTAGGTACGGTATGCAACTTAGCTCAGTTCTGCTCCTATAGTCATGAAGTTGTAAGCATCATTTTTGCACAAGCTCTGCAAAATAATACCACCTGTTAAGCTGTAGCTGGTAAATGACAGCTCACCTTTCTGTTCCACATAATCCATGAGTGGCAATTTTTCTGCAGACTTTCTGATTCAACTCAGAGCTGAAGAGGGGAATGCCAAAGCATAATTCCAGTGGAACCCACTCCTGTTCTGTTGTAGGTACTACACAAAGAAAAACAAGAATCAACTAAACTTTAAGAAAAGAGAAAGCAATATTTATCTCAGCTCAGTATCCACTGGATAGTGGACATTTAAGACAGTTCATTTACTGAACCGCTCAAAGACTTACGGGAATCTGAATTTTAAGGAGGAACAACAGTTAGCGTAGCACTCGCTGTCCCAGACAATAATTAAAACACAATGTGTTCAGATCCTTAAAAACAAGACCTCTCATAGGACTGATAAAGTTAAGTATAAGCCATTCATCACATTTTTACCTTCAAGGCTTTGCTTGACCGCAGGATCCATTGGGGTTTCTTCTATCACCATCTCAAACGATTCTGTGCTCCCATTTACATCAGACTCTGATGCCAGATCAGCCTCTCCTAAAGATAAAGTAATTCTTAGATGAACATGCAGGTCAATATAAAGTTTAGTTACCGCCTTATGTGATGAACACAACACAAGCTTTCCCAAAGACCATGTAGCTATAAAACTGGAGGAAGGAATATGGAGAAACATAGGGCCTGACTCATTTTAGGATTAAAGAGCCCCTTGGGGATCCTCAGGCGGCTTAAGAAAGATTAAGTTCTTTAATTTACTTTTATTATTTTGAAATTATCCTTTTTTTTTTTTTTCCTCCCTGTTGACTGCTCTAGTCCACTGATTTTTCAGTCTCTATTTGCTATTTCTGAGCTCATCACAGAGAAGAATTTGGAAGTAAGGCTACTGCCAATAGATTTACACTCAGAATGGGTCCCTATCTGTGTTGGATAGTATTTTGAACTGCTTCAAATCAAAGAACTGTAATCCTTCGTTCACCTTTGCTAAAGTGACTCTGCGAAATTACAGGAACACAGCCAAAAAAGATAATTACTGGTAACTAACCTCTTCCATCAGAAGCATCACTCAGCTTCCTGTTAGCACGCCGACTCGAAGGATTCAACATAGTGACATAGCCACAAAAATGCTGCAAGTCTACTTTGTTTCTCAGTATTTTTAAAGCTGTATGAATGCCCATGTTCACACGAGAAAAGTCTAGTAGAAAACAACACAGATTCAAGCTTAGTTTAAAAGAAGCCTCCTCTGTAACCCTATAGTTCATATCTAGGCCAGGCTACGTTTTTTTAATCTGAATTTTTCTCTCGTGTAATGCTCCATCTTAGCGATCACACTGGTAGATCTGAGATTATAAAGAAGTGAAAAGAGTCTTCCCACGCCAGGCACTAACTGGGATTTTACAGTACAATAAAAGAGATGAGGAGAAAGAAAAACACAAACAGAAGATGCCTCTCGCACACACACAGACAGACAGCAGAGACTGCAGGATTTAGCTAGGAATCAGATGTCCAAGTGTTTCAGTGCCAGAGTCTTTCATAGCAAACTCAATACAAGATACATGTTCCAGGTATTTGAAATTCTGAAGAATTAAAATATAGTATTAGCGGTTACTGAGGACTTTCAACATAGAGTTGTTCATGCTGTAACTTAAGAGATTCTGCCTTCAATATTTTTCACCTAGCACCAAGTTAGAAAACGACAGACATTCCACAGAGAGTAAAAGTACCTCATTCTGAGCTTAAAAAAAAAAAAAACAGAACTGGGTAATTAGCTTTAGTTTTAGTTTGCCCAAATCCTTCTAAATGGTAGCTTAAATAATTTGAGATTTCATATCTGAGAATTCATACTTGTATGACAGTGCTCAGTTGGGAAAGCTATGGCCTCAGCTACCCAAAAACTCTGTCCTATTCATCAAGCAGTATTTCAGAACATGTTAATTTCTGCCTTTCAAAATCAGTTGAGGTAGGAAAACTTAGAAGAAATAAGAAATTTTGCTAGCAAAGCTCTTCCTGAGGAAAAAACCTCAATAATAGTTCCTAGTGCTACTAGTTAACGTAAGGTTTTTCAGTTTTGGCTTTGCCTGTCTTATGGTTAAGAATAGAATAGAATTCTGAATAGAATACATGGAAGATTTATTTATGCAGTTAATAAACATGGTAGTTAATAAGAAAGTATGGCCAATGAAAGATCCAGAGTTTTTTGTGGAAGTTACTTCTTTATATCTGTGCTTAGGAGAGAAGAGAGGACAGAAAACACATTCCAATTAATACACAAATAATACCAAGACAACCATATAGAATCATAGAATCATTAGGCTGGAAAAGACCGTTCAGAAATCTGAGCTCAGAACAGATTTGTCAACCATTTAAACATTCTTTCAATCTTCTCATTTAACTTGACTCGTCAGTACAAGAACATTGTCATTTAAAATATTCTTGTGACCTTACCACACAAGATAACGTGCAAGAAAATTAAATATAGTGGTGTAGATATTACATTAAAGACAGTTACCTCCCTGCTGCTCAGCTTCATCAAATGGGAAAGGTATGTGCATTGTTTCTCCCATTCCATGCATGCCATGCCCCTGAACATCAAGAAATTAAATTAGGAACAGAAAAATAAACTCCTCAGCTTAGCTTAGGCCTATTTGTGCTCCCTTTTAAGGAGTACAAGTCAAGCTGATGAAACAAATAAGCAGATAATTAAAGTTCTTGCTCAGATGAAATAAATAATTAAACAAAATATCCTACCCTTCCCCCTAAGATGTATGTGAGTAAAAACAAGTTAAACTTCAGTGAAGAGGAGCAATTTTTCTCACCAATTACTTGTTACAGATTTCATAATCACTGAGCACTTCTGGAGCAAAATGAAGTTTCCACCTCTAAGTACAGAACATTTTTGAACACTCAAGGCTGTCACAAGTGTGCCTTTGCGAACATGTAATTTTATATTTGTTACAATATTAACCTTTCAAATAAATAGATGTTTAATTCTGAGTGTTCAGCCAAGCTGATAAAACATAAGACTGAGCTATTTTATTTCTCCAAAACAGACAAATCCATTCTATTTCTGCTGTTCATGGTAAAGAGCATGTTTCGCTTTAATTTATTGTAATAGCTTAATACCAAGCACTCTGAAAAAGTGCATTTCTTGAATAACATTCAGCTACCTTACTGTCTAAAAAATTTGTGAGCTCTTCACTTTCATTCTAGCTTCCTATATCCCTAACACTCTTATAAAAGCACACCTCATTTTTAGCTAGCAGAACCCTATTATGTCTGCTTATAGTAAAGTAAGGCATACATATGCATTCAATTCTAAACCCATGTCTTAACCACCACTCATCACAGCAGCAGTCACTACAGAAGTTAAACGTATTTTTTTGCTACGGGCAAAAGTGTGACTCTCCTACATTATTAATCTCCTCTACCATGTAAAAGCTTAACAAAAAAAAAACATGCATGTTTTCATCATTTATGCAGAGTACTTTGTACCTGAATTAGAACAGCAGAATGTGTTAAAGCATCATTCAACATTGTGAGTACATTTGAAGTGGGAACTACTCCTGGGTCGTGACCCCAAGACGTTATTAGTAAGCGATCATAACCCTAGGAAAGAGAAATTAAGAGTATTTAGAGTAGTAATGGACTATACAAGTGCATCAAGTGAATTACTAGAGTTAGGCATTAGCTTATTGTTACAAATAGGGAGTTACCACAGGAAACTAAAACTCTGCAATATTACAGTTTGTACCGAGGATCACTCATATTTATATTCCTAGTAAAGACAGAAGTTTGTCAACTTCTAAATTAAGATGCTATTTTGAACAGGAGGTGTCTGTAATCAGTTTCTGTAGAACTATGTGGCCATCGCAGCAGCCTCCTAGCAAACAGGAGATGAAAATAATCCCACATAAATTTAAAAGCAAAATATAAGACAGATAAACTAACACCATAAACAGAAAAAGATATATCAATCACAAAAACACCTATCCAAAAGAGGAGGACAGGAAGACAAGAATACTGAATAGGAAGTAATTTCCTAGTTTATCAATTTAAGATTGACTTCCCCTCCATATTCATAAGATTCTAGAAATTACTTGACAGCTCCCTAAGAAAGTTACACTCCGGAACAGTAGAAGAAGCAGCATTCCCATTTGCACGCAGAAGGAAAAAAAGCTCCAATAAGTTCGCAATAGTACAGAACGTGAGATCATTTAGTACAAGAAAACCTGACCTATTGTTGCACAGAGTTAAGCAGTATTGAATTTTTCCAAGGCTACCACACTGAATGCCTTTTACTAATAAAAGTGCACAATCCATACATTTACTGGTACCTGAAGCTAATGCCAGACTAAGGTTTGAATCAAGCTCATCACCAAGGGCATAACAAAATGCCTTCTGTGCTAGAAGCACTGATTCACTTAACCTTATATTAAAGTAAGTCTTGGAAACGTAAGCATCTACAAAATTTTTTACATCAGAAAGGGAAGGGACACATGAAAGAGGTTTGAGGAATGGAAAATAGATCTACAAATCCTAGAGCCAGAGATGACTGCTGGTGTAGGTACACCTAAGAATACACATCCCTCTCTGAACGCCTCCATACCATTGGAAGACATTTAGATCCTCAAGTATATACAGCAAATGATGAGATGAAAACTGCAGAGGCCTTTCTGCAATTATAAATTTGAACAATTTTATTTTACAAATTCTGTTGTAAGCAGCAAGACCCAAACGCTGCTAAGTGTCTGTTGCACTTCAAATCAAAGTCAATAGATACAATGATTTTTGGTTAGGTCAAGTTTATAGTTGCTACGGCCACTTTCACCTAGGTTTGTGTAGTATACAGAATATCTAACAGTACTCCTTTGGGGCATGTTTGTCCTTATCCCAACCTGGAGTATTGTGTCCAGTTCTGGAATCCCCAATGTAAGAAGGATATGGAACTGTTGGAATGGGTCCAGAGAAGGGCTACAAAGATGATCAGAGGGCTGGAGAACCTCTGCTACGAGGACAGGCTGAGAGAGCTGGGGTTGTTCAGCCTGGAGAAGAAAAGGCTGCAGGAAGACCTTATAGCAACCTTCCAGTACATGAAGGAAGCCGACGAAAAAGCTGGGGATGAACTTTTTACAAGGGCATGTGGTGATAGGATGATGGCGAATGGCTTTAAATCAGAAGGAGGAAAATTTACATTAGACATTAGGAAGAAATTCTTCACAATGAGGGTGGAGAAGCACAGGAACAGGCTGCCCAGGGAAACTGTGTATGCCCCCTCTCTGGAAGTGTTACAGGCCAGAGTGGATGGGGCCTTGAGCAGCCTGATCTAGTGGGAGGTATCCCTGACCCATAGCAGGGTGTTAGAACAAGATGCCCCTTAAGGTCCCTTCCAACAAAAGTTTTCTACAATTCTTATCAGCGTCTTGGAGACAGAATGGGAGAAGGCAGCATGAGTCTTTCAGGAACGAGTTGATCACTTCCACTGTTTTGTGGGACTCCTTGCCAAAGTACTTTATGGATGCTAAAAAGTTAGGTAGATTCAAGGCTGGAAGGAATTCAGAAGAGGAACTGATCACTGCAAAGATAACACAACCTCAATATATGTAAATCACATACAGCTCAGGAAGTTTCAGACCAGAATACATGGAGGACTGGAAAGATCTTAAGAGGAATTATTACATATTGTGCTCTTCCTTACTTCCAGCCACCGCTAGAGACAGGCTATAGGCTATAAGACCTTTTGTCCAACCTAGCACAATCTTTATTAAACTGTTCTATCATTTAACTGCAGGGAGAATTACCGCCTAGAACTTCAGTATCCACGACAGATTTCTATCACAGACAAACTGGAAGTGATCATCTTAGCTGTCTTCTAAACCAGGAAAAGTTATATGTAGAGAGGTCTTTGCTTATATGATACTAGTAAAAGCAGGTCTCTATATTTTGATATAGCTCTTCTACATCTTCGTAACACAATCTAGGGATGGGCTTAGAAACTTAAATTCACAATGACTGCAGTACCACATTTTACACTGAAGTGGAAAGGGGTGGCATCAAATACATTGAAGTCACATTGTGACAAGAAGAGAGACAAAAGTAGCTTTCCTTTTCCACAACCTAGAAAGAAAACAAACCAAGAAGCTACATAAATTTTGCTTCTAGAAAAGGTACATCTACAATGAATTGTAATTTTGTCTTCAACTTTATCCTTAAATAGCGCACAGCGTACCTTTGAAACTTAGGGAGAATAAACCCATGCATACACTACCTGAAAAATGTCTGGAAGCTTTCGAAGACGTGTTCCTTTAGAGAGCAACAGAGAGGGTGGTCCTTGGCCAGTTATATGGTAAATATACAGTTTGAACCAAACTGAACTGACTTCTGGTATCGCAGGTCCAATATGCTGAAAAGATTATTCAAGAAATTAGAAAGAACTTAATATTGCAACTATGATATGTACAGATATGATTTAAGAATCAACAATTTTAAAGAAATATGAACCTAGTTTTGCAGCACAGCAGTTCAAATATATTACTCTGCTACTGATGACATTGTAGGTACTTAATCCAGTACTGCAAAACTCTTTACAGAAAGGTGATAGTAAAGTATTTTCCATGAATATACATTCAAACAAAAGAAGAAACAAAATCTGCCATTGACTCTACTTGAATAGATAAACTGTTCATAAAAAACTAATTTACTAAGTGTTCACATTTTTCCTCACGAAACTGGGTTTTTTTTCAGATTAACTGAAATACAATTCTACATGCCAATAATTGACTCACTTTAAAGGGAACATCTAACAGATGTATACAAAACAAAGCTATCAAGATATTATATTACTAGACACTGGGGAGAAAACATCACTATTTTTTCACCTGTGGTGTACAGCTGCTAATAGGTCGAATTTCATTGGTGAGTGGTGCCATAGAAACCAGTAGAGTATAATTTTTGTTGAGAACTCTGCTGCAGGTAGCTGGATCCAAGCCAAGCAAACTCTCACACCGTAAGAGGTCCAACGGAAACCCTGTGTTTAAAAAGTACGATTCTTAAATTATCCATTAAGATGGAGTGTACAACCCAAAATGTTATTTCAGATTTTCACTCTCCCCTGCTAAGTCTTGAATACAGTAATTGCAACAACTAAGTTTTAAATTATTGGAGTGAATTTTAATAAATCTGTACATAATTTTAGCAATTGCAGCCATACAGGGTTGTCTGGCACAGAACTACAGCTTGCTCCTCACCCACTAACCGATCCCAGGAAATAAGCAGAGATTGAGGAAGCTAGGCGAGAGTTAAATAAAAAATATACCCTGATTAGGAGAATACACTCCCTTTCATGACTTTAAAAATGTTTCTTGGACAAAACAACTCTGAATAAACAATAACTCCTTTGTCAAGGCTTTTAGTAGCATGTGATTCAATACCAATCTCTTCTTTAAGTTCAGCTTGTCTTGCCATCAGTATGCTTCAATCTGTTGCTTTAGATGTTAAGTCTAAGCTTTCACCACCAAATCTGACATTCAACAGACAGACTCAGTAACACGGGCTCAAAGGAAGATGAAATATGATGTTTTCGCTTCAAAATATTTTTAAACAAGTAGGATAGAGATTGCTTTTTGAAATAGCAGATTAATGAGAAAGTTAAGGTCCACGGCAGAGAAGCAAACCACCTTCGAAGGATTTCCTCAAAAGCATTCACAGTACCGTTACTTGGTTGATCAGGCTGTACAGCTTGCGCCCCTAAGTCTTTATTATGCCGCAAAAACAGTATTGTGTTTCTCAGTGTAAGTGCATGATCAAAGTACCGCTGTGCTTCTCCTTCACCTGTGCTTTGAACCTATATAAGAAACAAAATAAATGCCCACAAGTGGCAGGTTGTTTCCACAAGCAATTTTATATAAGCAGGAAAGATTAACAAATCAGCATTTAAAACTCTGTAACCAAGTTAACAAGCCTGCAGCTTATATACAGCAACCATTAAATGAAAAGTGAGTGTTGGCCATACTAGTTAAACATCAAAAAGTACACAAAGACAACATCTACAAATCAGAAGTATAACTGCCTTTAGGTAAAAGGATTTAAATGTCCAGTCATCCAGACTGATAAAGCAATTAATAGCCACCCTCCTACATAATTCTACAGTTGTCCTTCTAGCATTATCTTTAAAAGATTAGACAGGTTAAACATTCCAGCACATAAGGGTCAAATTTTCCTACAAAAGTGATGTGCAGACTTTCAGAAATATTAACACCTTAAAGGAAAATTATTTCCAGTGAACAAGCCCTAATGCAGGTGAGCAGGAAGCTCACGAACTCAACTTTGCTCACCATGTACATGCACAGTGCATTCCTTAAAATCATTAGAGGTATAAATGCTGTGAATAAGAAACACTGTAACTGAACTGCTTAGTTCTGGTATGATAAGATGCTTGCTTTTTTCCACTGTATTGCTAAATAAGCAGTTTTCCACAAAGGTAATACTGGAGCACTTAATCAAATATGAAACACATTACCTTTTCCAGCTCCACCAAGAAGCTGTCAAGACTCTCATCTGACAGTTTCCCAACTTCAAACATAGTGACTGCGTGACTTTTCAAGTTCTGCAACAACAAAACACAACTGTCTTAATTCTTTGATAACAAAATGGGCAAGTAAAAGTTTTATTAAACAAAAAAAATCTTAACAAACAAGTTTTTTTTAAAAATAATTACAGGTGTATTATATTGAAGTCAAAATACTTTAAAACTTTACATATTAATTCTTGGCATACTACATTGAACAATTTTGACATACTGGTGAAAGATTTCCCATCATTAAAAAGGCAGTGAGAGTAGAATCAAACAGGAAGGCAATACGCTTTGTGTGTCCACTAGACAGATTCAGGCTGCTCACGCTGGCTATTTCAGCTATTAGAAAACAAAAAGAAAATATATGATCACATTTTTTTATTTAAAAATAAGATCAAGGTTTAAGTCAAGACTACTACAAATCAGTTATTTAGTTATTGCCATGCGAAGTAGAACAGAAATTCCTTATCACTACTACATTACTGATTGACTAAATTCAGAAGTTGGCATCATTTCATCAACTGATACCCACAATATAGATCAGCCTCCTCTTCAGAAAAAAAGCTATTTGGCTGAGAGATACTTCTACAAAGAAGTAGAAACCACCTCCCCCACTGTATATTCCACATGGAAAAGGATCTCCGCAATCTGTGTTTTGTTTCTGTACACCTTTACAGCCTATGGCACTCTGGAAATATAAAAGTAATCAATCCTAATGTATTAAAATTTACTGTTAGTGCTAACCTGGATCATCTTGACTGTTGGTATCTGTATCTGTGGCTGATGACCCAGCTTCCTGAACAGGACTTCTGTTTTCCCCACTGTCCCATGAAAGCAGCATCTTTTGAGGGTCCAAAGTACTCCTATTAATGTGAATTGAAATCCACATCTATCGGTCACTGTAGCACCAGAGACCTATCTCTGCCTTCCAGTGCTAGTAGTCCATGCACAGGCATACTCAATACATGCCTTTCAAAACTTCTAAGCCCTAAATCAGTCAAGCCTGACATCCTTCAGAGTCCTGCTTTAGCTTCAGCAGAGAAGTTCATTTGGGGGTCTGAAAATATCAGATTTTTAAAGAGATCTGAAAAATCAAACCACCATCACTGAAGACGAATCCAATGGAAAAAAATCTAACTGTTTTCACAAACTGATTAGCATTAAAGAAAACTCATTCACAGCAGTAATTTTAAATGGCTTAATAAACACCGAAGTAGAAGCACCTGACAATTCTTAATCAATGCAACTTAGCATTCCAACTTGGAGAAGCCTTTGTTGACTAGTATTAACATCACTTTCCCGGGATTTGACATTCATATATGCAAGTGTCAGTGACAGAACTGCAATGGTACCTGACAGCAAAAGCAAGTGAACTTTATGTACGTATTCCCTAACAGCACTGCAAAAGACACTGTCTCTGTACTAGCATAGTAACAGCTGTTATTTCTGGCCCCCAAAGCTTAAAGTGTATACTTGCCTGCTTCAAAATTGACCAACTAGGCATTTAAAGGTGAAAAAGTCAGCACTAAGTAACAGCAACAAAAGTATTACGTTGAAGTTACAGCCCAAATTACTACCCCTTATCCTTAGATTAAAAAGATCAAGTATTCTTGTCATTGTCACATTAGAAAGCCAAGTGATATTTATTGTTACACAACTCAAAGAAAGCAACCAATAGCTCTACAACCAGATTTTGATTCTAGCTTTCTCCTCAGTAAGCAAAACGTGCCTTGTGAAAGAACAGAGACACTTACTTCAGTCTGTTTACTGAAGGAACATTCTTCCATGATGGATGAAGATTATCCAGGTTTATTACTTGGCCTTTTTTATGAGCAAAGCCTAACCGACAATACATGGACACAGCATTCTGAAGAAACACATACACGTAATAAGCAACTGCCATATGAAACCAGGTTGCAAGACAGTGAAATTTCCACATCAAGTTCAACAGATCTATCATAGACACATACCTTTACCAAAGATAAGTCAATCTCTAGGACGTTTGCAAGCTAAAAAAGAAGGAAGAATAAACAGCACATTGTTAACAATGCAGGGTAATTCACCACCTGTGGGCTTCGGCACCTTTTTGTTGTTTTGCTTTATATTCTAATCCAGACTGTACTGGTAGGAGCAATTTTTTCTTCATCAAAAGTGATGATAAAAGGAAATCAAGTCTCAGAATTGTCCCACTTGAAAGCAAGCAAAAGAAATATGAGGTTACCTTCCATTGTGTAATTTTTAGGTTAATCATGTATATCGGAAGACATGCAAAGAGATATATTTAATGAGAATTTTTCAGATGCTTATTCACTAAGTTTTGAGAGTAAGTCACTATAACAACATATCTCTCCATATTGAAATTACAAGTAATTATGCAAAAATTACATCCCTGCTTTAAACCAATACTTTGCACATTTTCACTGCCAGAGAAAAAAATTAAAATACATCTAATTCACACTAGCAACGCAGACTCCGTTCCAGTTCTAGCTCATATAAAATAGTCTGCATTAGTCACCCCTGTATAAACTCATTCCAGCCGATGGAATTGTTTCACCAAGTTGAAGGCACTCCTTCAAGCCCAAAGCACTGTAAAAGTTACACTCAAGAGAAAAGAAACAGGTTGGATCTTAAGTCTGGCAATACCTCTAAATAAAAATCACATATTGATCCATGCTTCGAGTACTTTCATCATTAAGCTTTGGGCCCTTTCAATTTTTCCCATCTCCCTGACACAGGGTAAGTTTTACTTACCTCTGCCACATTAGTGTGTTCATCTATTGAAACAAATATCTTGTACAGGAGTGTTTCAAAGTAATCACCTTGCACTCTGTTCATTACAAAGCCTTCAAGTGGTGGCACTAGAAAGAAGAATTACTTGCAAAATTACAATTTGTAACTTACTTTATCAGACTAAAACTGCAGAAAAATGGAAAAATAAATTTACACCTGTTTAGTCTTCAAGATCCCTGTAACTTTTAGGATTTCCCAGTCACAAAGAATAAAAGCCCAAAGATAGCATTTAAAATTCTACCGCTACTTAAGAAAAGTAACAGTTGTCAATGTGTTTTCTTACAAAAACTAAAGCCACTCTACCTTACACCATAGCTTTGCAGGCCCCAGCTCATCCACTACAGAGAATTTACAGTCATTCACCCCATAAAATGATTTGGTAAAGTGGATGAAGTCTAAATCATGGCTCTGACTGGACTGGAACACGAAAATCCCACAAAACAGAGCTGAGACTCTCAAAGCTATTATCTAAGCAGTAAGTCCTTGTATTTAGAGTACTTTCACTTAACGGATCTCTACAGTTCTGAATGATTTATGTCTTTACAGATTATACTGAATTCAGAACCCCCCGAGACCTAGCATAGCATAATGAGTTGTTCAAAGGAGAGCCACATGCTGTGCTAGCTTAAGCTCCTTCATAGTTCCCAGACACAGCACATGATAATAACTGAGGTGATAAGACCATGAAAGATGGAACCAATATCTATAAAAAAGTTGTATTTGTCTAGAAAATAGGAGTCAAACGCACATGTCCTTTTGGTAAGGCAACTATGTTTCTCTATGCTATTCTTCCTTTTCATTACAGGCCTGTGGGAGGGAACTTACTAATTCATGCCATGACTCTTTAAAAAAAGAATCTCATCTTATCTAAATATGTATACAAAAGACAGTAAAAATTCAAGTTGAAATAAATCCTTTATACAAACATTGTACTAGTAGGGTTGAAAACATTTAGTCAAGAAAAAATTTCATAGCAGCTCAAATGTTTCATTTAAGCAAACTTATGCAGGCAGACAGGCAGCTTCCAAGACAGAACTACAGGATAATTTAAATGAAACCAAGAAAACACAGGTATAGTACTATTAAATATTTACTTACCTGCTATACAGCTGTCATCAGATATTGGTACATCAAGGTAAATAAATCCTTTGTTATACAAACCTTTAGAAATAAAAGCACATCATTTTAGAAAAAAAGCATTTTCCAGACTACTACTGATACGAAGTAAACTTTCCTGTGAGCCAATTCAGAATTTAAAGTAATTTTTCCTAGCACCCTCCACAGTAAAGCATTACTTTGCAACACATGGATCAATAAACCACATCCAATATTAAACAGGTACCTGTCACCCTAAACCAGAGCTCCTTACTTGCAGTCTGATGTAGTACACTTGGAGCTCTACAAGTATTTTCAGGACAAATGAGGCCAGTAGAATGACCACAGACTGAAGCAGCTACATTTGACAAAGATAAGTGTGTCCCTGTCTAAATGTTAACTTAGTTTTCACCACCAACACTGTACTGACAAATGGGTTTTTATCCTGAATTAGTTTTGTCAGCTGAGGATGCTGGCTGCATTTTGGTTTTCCTCAAACTCAGGCTGGAACTCCAATACTTCGTAGCAAGGATACAAACCTAATGACATCACTTCTTATAGTCCTTAGGTGACTTTCCCATATCTTTGCACAGCAAGTCTTTTTTATACACCTTCCAAAATAAATACTGGGGCACTTCAGCACAAGGCAGCAGCAAACCAATGCGTATCAAACTACTTTTAATGGATCAGGATGACATTGCAAGCCATCAACATGCTACGGATGCTTTTTACTGTCTCTCACAGAACAGGAGGGGTTGGAAGGGACCTCTGGAGATCTCTAGCCCAACCTCCTGATAAAGCAGGTTCACTTACAGCAGGTTGCACAGGAGCACACTCAGATGGGTTTTGAATATCTCCAAAGAAGGAGACCCCATAACCTCCCTGGGCAGCCTGTTCCAGTGCTCTGTCACCCTAAGAATTTTCTCCTCATGCTCATGTTTCCCCTCCTTTATATTCAGCTCTCACAGCTGATACATCCATACTTAACTGTACGTGAAATGTATTGATGGTATCACAGTTTGAACAGTGCTCTTTCCCCTTAAAATCCCATCCTGGACTCCCAGTGGCAGTCCATTATATTAATCGTCTGTATATTGTTTTGCTTTTTGTTAGGGTAGAAAGGTATGTTAGATCCTTCTAAATGTACTCGGCTGTAACCCTCTCCACAAGCAATACCAGGCCACGTATAGAGAAAGATCAGCAAGTCTTTTCCTAATTCAAATTTTCTTAAGCTCTATACTGCTTCATATGCATTCCAGAGCTTGAATTTCATCTACCTCACTTTTGGCTTTATTGCGTTGTTCTGCTTCAGTAACAGGGAGTGGAATTCTGCCTCAATTTCTCAACAAAAGTACAGTACACAGATTCACAGATGTCTCAGGGAGGAGTTTGTCAGTGAACTTGCGCTGCCTTGCCTAATATGATTTGTCTATATCTAATACTCGTTACACTGAAATGGGGAGACATGCACACCATTCAGTAACAGCTTCAGAGCTTTTTAGAAACAAGACTGTCCTAGATTTAAGCCCCATTTTCATGGTGCTCAAACAATACAAAACTACAAAACATCTTTGAAAAGCCAGGAGTGAATTCTACCACCCAGGATTACTAACTCTGACATTTTTCATCTTAGTTCCTCGTGTCCTGGTCTATATCTCCTCTCTCACAATCTTGACGGAGAGTTTCTAAATAAAAGAATTTGTTGAATCAGACAATAGCAGAGCAACAGCTGCCAATGGCTCACAGTTAAACCATTTACAAGTTCTAGGCTGCAGTATGCACAAGCTCTTCAGCATTTTCCTCCACCTCCTCTTATGCTTCAGCTTTCTACATCCCCTTTTATTCCCAGCCTCTGAATTTACTGAGCAAGATCTACAAACAGAAAAGGAATATCCATTAAACACTTACTGTGAACGACATTAAAGTCTAATGAACCAGCAAGCTGAGGACCTGAATCAATTATCTTATCAATAGCAGACTTCTCCGATGTAGTACAAATCTAGGTAAATGAAATCATGTTAGTCTTTTGTAGAAATGAGTCTATGCAATGTATTTAATACCACTCAAAAATATCCAAAAACACTGCAGCCTCAAGTAGTGAGTAATACAACAATATAGAAAGTAACCCATGTTCTTCATCAAAATATTTGCACTGAAGAATTCACTGCAGTTGCTGCTAAAGTCTAAACATTTTTTACTCTTGTCCCTGCACAAAATGATGCATGCTCTAGGAATGGTACTTAATTGCACAGCTATTTGGCAAGTGAAGTCTAGAGCACGTTTGCTCTTTAAAACTTCCAAACTAAGTTTTCGACCTCACGAGTGAAGCCATTCTAGAAAGATGTCCACTACAATATCGAAGTAACAGACAGGTTAACTACTCTGGGTTGATGGGATGACAGAATATAAGTAGCCACTGCCCAGACATTCCAAATAATAGCCAAAAAAAAAAAAAACAAACCCACCACTGCCTTAAATATGTTACAATCTAAACAAATAACTTCCAGAGAAGGAATTAAATCCAGATCAAATGACCAGCTGACTGCAAAAAAAACTGAGAATGGAATTAGAATTAAGTCAGCTCACAAATTTTTCACGTGCAAACAATGCAAAAGAATAAGAACATACAAGGAGCAGATTGTGATAACACATTAGTTATCACAGATTGGTTGACACAAAACCACCTCAGCACCATAGACAGCACAGAAGGGAAGCTGCTGTATTCAGGGACTATCAATATTCAACCAAAATTAGAGACGCTATCACTACTAAAATACCTTGATGTCATCCTCAGTGATGTAGCCAGACTGTACGACCCACCATGCTTCTATAGCGATCTCCACAGGTTTCACAGGTAAGAGATCATGGGCAGTTTTCCTTCTGAAAAATTTCTGCAGTGGTACAGTCCATTTAAGATAGTAATCAAGAGCATTTTGCATGTGCAGATAGTCATTTACCTTTATATAAGCCAATTTTTCTAATGATCCATTTTTAAATACATTATATTCATAATATTTGTGTATTCAGTTTATCAGCCTTACCATTCAGTAAAAGTACATCCTTGTTCAGATAAAAAATGCTTCTCTCTTCCCTCAAACCACGTGAATACAGAGAGGAAAAGAATTGCTTGCATCTGATTGTTAAACTTGCACACAAGCCCCTATGCTACAAATCACTAAAAATCACGCTATTCCGACACATTAATTAATATCAAGTCGAAATTTAAACTATTTATGACATTTCCTGATGTGAACAGGTAGGAGAGCACAGCAAACAAAGTACATGAATGGGGATTTTAAAGAAATTATTTAGTGATTTAATTAATGATTTAATTTAAAAAGTTTTAGGAATATTTTATTTACTTTAAATGACAAAGTACCCCACATTCTCAATAAGCATAGTGCTAAAAAGGTACACCGAATTTCAGTCCAAAAAACAGAAATTGGAGCATACTGTTTATTTACAGATCTAAATAATTTTTCTTCCACTGCAGAGCCATTACTTGTTGGCTCACTTTAGCAACTCCATATTTTGGTAAGCACGTTTTTAGTTGAGGGAGCACTACAAAGCTACTGCAAGAGCACTTATGAGTCTCCTGAAGAATGGAATTGCTGCAAACTAAAGCACCTACTTCTATCAACAGTTATTACAATGTTTTCCACATGTGCTGTTCACATGAAAGGATGCCCATTCAGACTATTCACCATCATCTCAAAGAAAAACACACATACTAAAAAAATTTACACCTAGATGGGGGGTGGTTGTCCCAGAATAAACTCTGATCTCAACTACAACCATAGAAACATGGAATAATTCTTCCAGAACTAGTATCATTACTGCATGTTTCTACTGGCTGAGAGACATCTGGTGTTAAGAGAGTAAATACAGCTCCAAAAATAAGATTTTTTTAAAAAAAAAAAAATAGCACTGAAGATTTTTTCTTTACTATATTTTGATTTAAAATTAAAAAGCTCTTTATTAACTTCAGGAAACACAATATAATTAGCAATACACTGTGTCACACTCAATTAGCCACACCTACAAACTAAATAGGCCCACGAAATGCTTCCGTTCTTCTTTTCCTATGAAATAACGTGGTGTGAGGGAAGGGTGAAGGAAAGGGAGGGGAAATTAAAGACAAACTTACTTTTGAAGACCTACATTGGTTCATTAGATCTATATACTGGTTTCTTCCTATACCAAGAAGTCTTAGACCTGAAAAATAAGTAATGTTTTATTTCTCTTAAGACAGGTTTAAGCTGAAGATATAGAAAACATTCTTCAAAGAATCAGACCTACTGCTATAATAATATTTTAGCTGCTCTTTCTTCCCAGAATAAAAAGTCAGATATAGGAGCTAAATTCAGTTTTAACTGAACTTGACAGAGAACCATGTGCATCTAAATCCAGAATCCATCCCCATCCATCTACTCTGCAGAGGTAGAAAAAAAATAATCCATTATCATTCACCTTAGAGTAGCAGGGAATAATCCAATACTTTTCTCTCCTACACTCACATCAACAGATAATAACTAGTTCTGTTAATTTGAAGCATAAAATCATACTAATTTTGATCAATAGTTTTTTTTCCCCCAGATAAATCCCATACCATGCACTGGATTAGAACTCATAAGAATTGGAGCACAAACAGCCACATAAGCCTTTGAATTCTGTATTCTAATTGAATTCTGTAATCTCTGGCCTTTGACCATTAAGAAACCATGAACAAATATTGGAAAGTTATGTACTAGTTTCAACCCATATTCTGCCTCAGTTTTAACTTCAGCTTTCTAGTTTAACATTAGTTTTTATGACAGAGCATTAATAAAGAAGTTTAAATTAATTATACCACAGTCACTGACCTGCTCCTGCTAAAGTAACAGAATCGCTACCAAGAAAACCCAAAACAGGAAAGCCCTTCCTCTCTGCATATTCTTAGCAATAGCATTTCCAACAAGCTATGCAGCAATGAGGAAAAAAGTTTTTCCTTATCTTTTTTGACAATGAGAACACTACATAGAGTCAAATTAGTACAGTTTACTGACAATATCGTTTAGGAAAAAAAACAAACAACTGTTTCTAAAAGCTGCAGGCTACTCCTCACCTGACCACACACTATTCTTAAAGAGAACTGTGTTGAATTCATATCAACTGTGAGGAATGAAGTCTTTAGCTACAAATAACTTCAGTGGCAGGTTTGATTAACACCTCCTATGATAGCAGCTTACGTTTTGCTCTAGAAAACTCATCAGTAGGCTACTGGTTTTAGTCTGTTAGCTTCCACTAGGTCCAACATTTTTACTTTCCTAATCTCCCCATCATACACCCACAAAAGTGTAATAGAAAGCAGGATAAAACATCTGGCACATCCAGGAGTGTCATAAAATTCTAGATTTCTTCCCTTCTTTTTTGGTACATCAGCACTCAATCCACACTAGAGCTAATTCACAGGAGTGTCAGCAGCCTTTCAGTGTCCTCCTAGAGCCTTCTGCCAAACACAGGCCAAATAATACACTAGAAAAGAACAAGCCGCTCAGCTTGTTGATGCACAGTACTCAGTAAGACTTTCCACTCAGAAGTCCAAACAAACAGGAATGCAAAACAAGTAAGGACCAAAGATGCACAGGGTTGTGCATGTGCCTATCTGTACTTAAACCAGCACAATTCCAGCCCAAACCCTATTTAAATGCTTCTACACCTTCATTCACATGTTTATGTTCACGCAAACAGATGCCTGCAAAACTGTTTTCAGCAGCTCCTTACTTCCAGTTCACTGAGAGCAGCAAGCAGCAATGCAACTAGATAATACTTACAGTCAGCAGCAGTGAAGTTGGGTAATGAATCATAGCTTTTTTCGCTGTTCATTATATCCTTAAAAAGACAAGAAAACTTAGTTGCAACAAAAAAGTCATCGTTTCAGAGAAGGAGGTCCAGGTTGGAAGAAACCTCAAGGATCATCTGGTCCAACCTTTTTAGATAATAAAAGTCAGTTACCTTATCAAATTTGCCAATTACTTGATTAATCATTACACAATAAGTTAAATATATAAAAACATTAGACTTCTGTTTAACATTAAAGTTTATTGAGAAAAATGCTGACTGAAAGAGTAATAAAGAAAATCCAGTATCCATCTGCACAAAAAAACAGCACATGGAATTACTAACTGTTATAACAGAAAAAGCTAACAACTAATCCATTATGTCAGCAATCACTATATACAAACAGCAAAAGCACTTCTGATATCCAATGCAAAGGAAAGAAGATTGCCAGAGGGCTGACAGAAGACAGAACCATCTTTGTTCTCATACGAAAGGATCTGCATCTAGCTTCTGAAAAAGCTTCTAATATGGTTAAGTGTCATTTTTAAAAAATAAAGAGACTATCCGCTCAAGTGTGCTGGTTTGTAAAAAGGTAATCTTCTCTGGCTTATTAATGTAACAGAATGAGGTATTTCTTTCACAGTTTGAAGCGAAAAGACTGACTCTTTTCACACCAAAACAAAAAGCTCCCATCCCAGCTTCACCTAACAAAGTCCAGCCCTTGAAAGGCTAATGGGGGACAGAAGGGAAAACACTACAGGTGCAAGCAGTTCTCCAGAAAGCTTCCTTACTTGTCAGCATACCCTAAGCCAAAAATGACCAAACCACACGAAACTGCCTCATACACATTACAGGGCCATCACCAACATCACTAAGAGAGAATATTACTTTCTCACCAGTTTTTACTCACCTCCATTATGCCCGTGTAATAGGAAAACGGTGTTACCCTCAGACCTTTTACCATGATGTCAGACAAATGATAAGGGTACAACATGAGATGATCTCGACTGTATTTTAACAGATCCTCATAATATTTACGTTCATCTTTCTTGACATGCTTAACTACAAGGACAGAAAAAAAATAACACAATTCTGTGATGTTCAATTTAAAAAAAGAAAGTTACAACAAGATGATTAAAAATAGCATAATGGCAACTGACAGAAATCTAAAAACAAAGGAGTGGTGCAGTATTCAAATATTCTACATATGATACAAGTACTCTCAGACTACTCTGACTTTAGAACAGAATAGACTTATTTTACAGGTTACCAGGAAGCAGTTACAGGTTACCACTCATGTGGGCTGTAGAAAACTATCTTCTAATTAGTGAAACTACTGTCTACTTTGGGAAGACTAAAAGATGCAGACAATGCAAATTAAATTGAAAGTCTGCAAACAAGTCATAGCCAACAGCTCATGAGAGTCAGGGCCACTGTCTGCATCTCATCTAGTGACAGGTTTATTTTACTAGTCAAATCCTCTCTCAGCATCTCTTAATTTCTTCGAAAAGGGTGGCATAACAAGTACAGCAGGAATTCAGTCCCACCTGCCAACTCCACAACCTTAAAAAGTGCTTTGCTAGGAAAGCTACCAAACAGACTCCAAAGCCAAGACTCTTCTTGATGCTTTATCATTTAGAAGTATTTATTTTCTGGGAAGGAGGGACCTTTGAACAGGGCTAGTTCTTGCAGTTTTACAGTAAAGACAGGCTTCCACATGGAAGAATTAGATAGCAATTAGAAGTTACTTAGCTTCTTTACTTACCTAAGTTATTCCGGTATCGTAACTGATTGCGGATGCTATAAAGTACAACTTGCCTTTCATATTCCTTCTGAGAGTTCCCAAGACCCTTGAAAACAAAGTCTTTTTAGCTGACATGCACAAAACTCCTTTTATTTAAACCCCTGCAAAGTGTCTTACAAGGAAACATACACATGTAGTTGTCATTACTCAGGGATTCCCCCTCCCCCTTCCCCGTTCAACACAGTGACAGTATCTTCAGTCTCTCTACCGTGTCAAAATAATTTTTAGTCAAATAGGCCTCTCGATATTGGATGCAGATTTAAGGAATAAATCTTAGATTATTTTTTTTTCCTAGTACCATGCTCATAAAAAAAAGGGAGCATCTAATTCTCAAATCCAAGGTTTTAAACCTTTTAGACAACATACCAAGCATTCAGCATCTTACAGCCTTGAAGAGCTCAGCTAGCCGAGAAGCCTAGCATAAACCAAGCATGTGAAGCTCCAACTCCTGCACTCAAGAAGCTTATCATGCAAAAAATAAGTAATGAAACAGCTCAAGTTGTAGCTTCACACAAGTAAGGGAATCAAGTGATCTTAGGTCACAAGATTAAGGCATAATCACGGCACATTATTTGGCTATCATGAAAGAAGAGAAAAAGACAGCTTTGGTTGATGTTTTAAATGCCTTATTTCAAGAACTATTCCCTCAAAATTCTTCATATTACTCTTCTACTCTACATTTGCAACAAGTGATCTGGGTTGTTTTTTTTTTCCTCTCCTGGTTCCCTCATTGATATTAAAGAAAAAAGAAGGATACAAATATTTACTCCAAGTACAAAACTACTAAGGACCATTATAACACTAAAGTAAACAAAACAGTATTCCAGGAGTTAAAGTAAATAATGCATTAAATACTAGTATGTCTTCTATCCTGAAACATACAGCCAACAGTACAGATGAGCACGTAAAGAGAAAACATCATTAACACCTCTCTTACAGACTGACAATCTCAAACTCGAGGAAATCAATCACTTAGGGCCTGCAGCCACTACTCATCCTGTCCATCCTTCCTTTGTGCAAGAGCAGGAACTGTTTTTCAACATCAGCTTTCAAGCATAAGCAGCATAAGACTTTAGAGACAAGAGCATCCCCTTGACTTCACACAACACCTCCCCTCTACTGTCAGAGGCCCATTAAACCTAGCAAATCAAAATTTCATGAGGGTTTTTTTTCCAAAGCCACTCGCTGCAACAGTTCCTTGGCTACCAAAACACATGGCTGTACAACGACACCTGTCCCGGTTCAGCTCACCCTGTTTGGGGTTGCCCACTTCAGATACTCTTGACCCTGCATAAGCTGAGACTGCCCCCCACACCTCCTCTGCTCACAGAGATCCCAAACTACTCCCACGTCCCTCTCTCCTCACAGAGGCCCCCACAGACAGACATATGTACTCCCCACTCCTCATATACAGACCCCACACTACCCTCATACCCAATCCTCCTGAGACACCCCCCAAACACATCCTCCCTCTCCCCACAGAGAGCCTACACACCTTCATGTCCCCCAATCTTCACATACAGGCTCAACACCACCTCCATATCTCATTCTCTCCAAAAAACCCTTCAAACACATCCCCCCTCTCCCCAGAGGGCCTGCAACACCAATGCCCCTCTTCACATGCAGACTCCCACACCACACCCATACCTCATTCTCCCCAGAGATACTCCCTACACACATCCCATGTCCCCAGAGATGGTCTGTATCCCCCATGCCCCTCACTTTTCACGTGCAGACCCCACAACTTCCTCACGCCCCACAACCGCCCATATCCCCCCTCTCCCCACAGAAGGCCCGCATTTCCCCCGCTCCCTTCTCTTCACAAGCAGACCCCACCCTGTCCCCATACCCCATTCTCCCCAGAAACATCCCTCAAACACCCATCCTCCCTTCACAAAGAGCCCACATCCCCCTATAGCCCCTCTCCACGTCCTTCATACACCCTTCTCTACCCCTAGTTAGCTCCACACCCACCCCATATCCCTTCTCTTCCCACAAAAGGCCTAAAACTCCCTCACACATGCAGTTCTCTCCACATGCAGACCCCACACTCCCCTTACACCCGCTCTCTATCCCCAGCAAGCCGCACGCTGACCCCATTCTCCCCAGAAACAACCCTTAAACATCTTCTCCCCTCAGAGGGCCGGCACCCACCACGCCGCTCTCCACATGCAGACCCCACGCCCTCCACACTCCCCTCTCCACGACGAGCAAGCCTCACACCCACACCATATCCCCTCTCTCCCCACAAAGGGTCCGCACCCCCCTACTACGTTCCCCTCTCTCTACGCACACTCCTCTCCCCATAGAAAGCCCCACATCCTCCCCATATTACCTCTCCCCACAGAAAGCCCCACACCCTCCTCGCACCCCTCTCCCCACAGAAAGCCCCACAACCTCCCCACACTCTTCTCCCACAGACACACACCTCCCCGCCCCGGGCCGCCCGCCTTCCAGTGGGGCCGATTCCCTCTCCCCGCGCCGCGGTACCTGCTTGACGCTGGCGGGCAGCCGGCCCCAGGGGTAGTTGTGGCGGATGTGGAACTCCACGTCGATGTTCATGGCGAGGAGGGAGGCCCCGCCGCCGGGAGGCGCTCTGGCCCGGAGGCTCTCCGGCCCGGCACCGCCTCTCCCCGCCGCCGCTTCCGCGGTGCCGACCCGGAAGCGCTGTGCGCGTCACTTCCGGCGGGATGGGGGCGCCCAAGGGAGGGGGAAGGGGAATGGTGGACTCGCCGGCACCGAGAGGGACGACTAATAAACTCGTTTGGGTCTCTTAGAAAGCGAGCGTCTTTTGTCAGGACTGGGCAACAAGCTGGAGTGATCTCCATCCATCCTGTGCAGTCAGATAAGAGCTGGGACAGAATATATTTGCCATTTACATGCATACGTATGCGTTTTTCCTGAAATTTTATGCATCTTGTATTACTTTCCAAGGACTAATGTTAATGTCATTGTGAACTTCACAACAGTCAAATCTCTTGCTAATTTGGAGCTGGCTCAAGCTCTGTCTGATCTTGCATTTAAGATAGGATCATAGAGTCAGAATCACTAGGTTGGAAAAGACCTCTTGGATCATCGAGTTCAACCCATTCCTGTGTGCGACAAAACCATGTACCTGAGCACCTCGTCTACCTGTCTTTTAAATACTTGCAGGGGTGGTGACTCAACCACCTCCCTGGGTAGCCTGTTCCAGTGCCAGATGACACTTTCTGTGAAAAAAATTTTCCTGCTGTCCAATCTGAACCTCCGCTGGTGCAGCTTGAGGCTATTCTCCCTTGTCCTGTCCCCGGTCACCTGGGAGAAGAGGCCAGCACCCTCGTCTCCACAACCTCCTTTCAGTTTGGGTTGGAAGGGACCTTAAAGATCATCTAGTTCCAACCCCCTGCCATGGGCAGGGACATTGCAGTAGATCAGGCTGCCCAAGGCCCCATCCAACCTGGCCTTGAACACCTTTAGGGATGGGGCATCTACGGCTTCCCTCAGCAACCTGTGCCAGTGCCTCACCACTCTCATGGTGAAGAAATTATTCCTCGTGTCTAGTGTAAATCTGCCTTTCTCCACTTTATAACCATTGCCGCTAGTCCTGTCACTACAAGCCTTTGTAAACAGTCCCTCCCCAGCTTTCTTGTAGGCTCCCTACAGGTACTGCAAGGTTGCTATAAGAAAGCAAATACTTAAAACAGGTGATTACAGAAGAAAACACATCTGTTCAGCACAGGTCATACTTAATGCAAGACGTAGCAGTGTCTGGAAAACACTATTTGAAAAACATGAAATAAGAAACATGCTATCAGAGGGACATTCTGTCTAATTTCCAAAAAACACAGTTACTTGGATGAACTTAACACTAGTTTAAAAATAAACACTAGTTTAAAAATATTCCACTTTTTGTAATAGTAATAATTTAAGTCAAAATGTTCCACTTTTGTATTATTATTTTTTAATACTTTTTGTATCAAGTCCCTCTTTTTGGACCTTTGATTCTCATCTAAAGGTCCAGATCACCCTTATTCCCACTGGATAACAAGCAAGGCAGAATAACACCAGCGTTGTTTATCTACTTCTATTGTAGAAATATGATCCTTTTCAAAATTATGTGTTTTACACAACTTAATACTGAGAAGATGATCTGTGTTATGGGTTTTTGTATTGCTGCCTTCCCACGTTCCATCAGGGCAGCATGGCGGATGCTCTTGGTCCATTTTAACAGATGACAGCAAGCGCAGGGCACAGCTCTGCTCCACAGCCAGGGCACTCCATCCCCGCAGCGGCAGCGCCTGGCACGGGCTGTGCTTACACACACACCGCAACTCCGCGGACACCGCACTTCCACACACACCACGCTTCCATGTACACCACACTTACACCGCACTTCCATGCATACTGCACTTCCACACACCTCACACCTCTATGGATTCTGCACTTCCACACATGCTGGACTTGTATTGCACACTGCTACTTCCACATGTGCTGTACTTCCACTTATGTGCTGTACTTCCACACACACTGTACTTCCCCATGTTCTGTATATCCACACACTGTACTTCCCCACACATGCTGCATTTCCGTGCACACTGTACTTTCACGTGTGTTGCACTTCCACACACGCTGCACTTCCACACGTGCTGTACTTTCTTTGTATGCTCTACTTCCACACATGCTGTACTTCCCCATGCACTCTATATCCACATACACTCCACTTCCCATACACTGTGTACTTCCCATGCACTGTGTGCTTCCACATATGCCGTACTTCCATGCACACTGTCCTTCCATGCATGCTGCACTTCCCCATGCACTTTAAGGTGCAGGTGCTTATGCCTCAGAAAGTTATACCTCACTTTGGCTGCTTCCCCTATCCAACAGCACAACTATCCTTGGGCTGACACTGGTTGGTAACAGATCCAAGATTAAATTACCTCTGTTACCTACTTGGTTAGTGTTGACCTTCGTTTCCTAACACAATTCATAATACACCTGGACAAGTGCTAGTGACTGCACAAAGCAAGGGCAGGTGCAGGAACACAAGCATTTTATGACAAGGAATGAGCACAGTCATTTCATTTAGCAGTGGCCTTGGGCTACGCCAGCTGAGAGTGCCCCCAGGATGTGGTCTGCATAGTGTGGGGACTGAAAGCTTGCAGACCTAAACACCAATAGCAGTTCATCTTATTCGTACAATGTCTTGAGCAAGTGGATTAATATCATCAGGGAAGCTGCTTCAAATAAAATAGCAGCAGATGTCCCTCCTTGTCATAGGATCTACATTCTTGTGAGTAATTTAAAATCTTGCCTGTGTCAAAACCAGTGCCAATTTAACTCACAGAAGCCTTTCTTTATTGTTAAGGAGTCAGGGAATTACAGACACGGAAAAAGTGATTTATATTTTCAAGACTACATATTTTAATGAATGACCTGATATATAAGAATAAACTGGAAGCAAGTGAGCCTCTAATGACTTGTGCCATTTAATTTTTAGGGCTGTTATCCTTCATGCTCAGTAATGACCTTGGAGCAGTGGTGACAAGAGTGAATGAGGACCATCAGCAATAGAAAGAAACTCAGTGCTCTATTATCTTTGAGTACGTCATCAGAGAACTACAGACCCAATAATCCTTCTTCGGCCTCTTCAGGATCCCACTTCTGTGTAACTGCAGAGGCTCAAAGCCTCAGTCAGCAGATGTGCCCCGTGGGACTAACACACCCAGATCTCTGCAGCTGAGGACATGGTAACCAGCTCACACTATCTCCAGAGTCTCAGATAAGGCCTCCCTGCTCATATCCCTGGCAGGAATCAGTCCAGAAACACAGTCACAGCCTGGCAATCCAGCGTCATCCTTAATTCTTGGAACCTCAATTGTCAGGTTTCTCATGAGCCTTTCTCTGTCACACCCTATGACGGTTTATAAATTAGCTATGAAAAGGCATTAATGAGAAATCCTTTTTGCTTTGGCTCTTGCCACGTAAACTGGATGGTACAGGTCTTTGGCTGGTACTGTCTGTTTGCTTTTGCTATCAGTTATTAGACACACCTCTTGATAGGGCAGGACAATTTTTTTCTTGGCTGTATCTGAGGTAAATTACCTTGGTAGTGGCACCATCACCTGAATAATACTTTTAATAAGACACAGAAGCTAAATATTCACATTCTCAGAATAACAGTAATGTGTACGGTATTCTTGTTACATTATATTCCTGTGAGTTGCCTCAGACTGTTCAGTGATGGCATCAGCAAAAGGGAAGAAAAAACAAGACAATTAGAAAGAAACTATTAATGTGGGGTGGGTCTTCAGAGAGGCAGAAAAACTGAGCAGATCTGTGCTTAGAAGTCAGTAGGGAAAGTACTTGATCTTTAAAAGGATTTTAATTTATTACCAGAAAGGGCACCATACAACAAAATTGTTCTGTGTTTAATGAGTTTGGTAATTTGCAGGCAACGGATTCAAATTCACTTTCCAATGAAGGTCATAGAAGAAATACTCTGAACTCCCACACCTTCAACTGAGGTCGTTGAACTCTGAAGTTATAATCACATTGGTTTAAATCGTGTATGCTACATGCAGAGAGCTCTGAGAATCAGGCCACTGATCCTCTTTCCAAGACTTACAATGTCATTAAAATGACATCCACTCCTTCCTCGTTCTACTACTCAGGGTGAATATGTATATGTAGGAATATTGTGCAGTTTACAGTTTCTCCAGTTGACTGTCCAGGCAGTGGCACTTTTTTCACTTACTTCACTAGGCTAAAAATTTTAATGGCCTCCTCCATTTAGCCTCATTTAAGGCCCATTGGCTTTAACCAAATTTGAGGTTAGCTTTTGAGCAAAGCCCCAGTTGCTGGTAGCCAGCAATAATCTCCAAAGCAGCAGTGGTATCAGTCTACAGTTGTGCTCTGCAGTGTGTGGTGTTTCTTGCCTGATATAATGTTTCATCTCCTTTTCACCTTTTTCCATTCTCTCCACTCCACCTTTCAGAGGAGAATGTCTGTTTGTAGGCACTCTTTTGCCCATTGTTCCTTCTCCGCATCCAGCCTGCTTGATCATGCAGTGCCATAATAACCATGACTCAGTTTTCCATCCTGCTGGCATACGATCGTTATTTTTTGTTAATTGTATGAAATTTTAAACTCCCAGTACATAAGCTAACTCAACCAAATTGACCAGTGCACATAGCACATGCTTTTCCTACTGATACACTATTCACATGCTTAGATAGACCATTTGCATAAACAGCACGATATAGTATGACTCAATCTTCTGTTTGGTTTAAATCCTTAATGAGTTGCGTATTCTGGGCTGCTGTATTTCACTCACAACCAATAAAAGCAATTGGATTACTAGTCTGTATTTGAGTTTATGAGTGCCCGCTGACCTGACAAACTTCAGAGAAACCCTGCAGTTGCTTTCTCTCCAGCTTTAGTATTTCCTTTAATGTCCATTGGGACAGCTTTATTCCCAAAATACTATGAAAGAAGTAAGTAGTTACAACTCAGTAAAGACTTTGAAGATGCCTTTGAGACAATATGTTACTGCAAAGCATTGAATTCTAGATAAAGTTATTCATCCTCACATTTGATTTTTGCATTGTGTATGTTCAAACACCATAGTCAAAGCTTATCAATTATTTTAAGTGTGTTTGAATGGTAGTGAGGTATTTTCAGGAAAGTACTGTCTATCAAGCCATTTAAAACTTGGTATTATTGCTGCATTTTCCGTAACACGGTGATTTTTGTTTGTTCGCTGTCTAGATAATCACATAAATTTTTCTTTTTCTCCTGAGCTGCTAAAAATTCAAGTGTGCTTGTTTTCTTCTCTTATTTTTCTCTGAGTGTCCTACCTAAAGTCTAAAGCAGGACCTTGGCCGGCCAACTGGTGCCTACCAAGCTGCTTTTTCACTCCCCTTCCTCAAAAGGACAGGGGGAGAAAATAAGATGAAACAGCTTGTGGGTTGAGATAAGGACAGGGAGATTGTTCACCAATTACTGTTATGGGCAAAACAGGCTTAGCTTAATAAAATTAATTTATTGCAAATTAAAAATAGAGTAGGATAGTGAGAAACAAAGACAAAACTAAAAACACCTTCCTCCCCTGACTTCTGCACAGGCTCAACTTAAATCCTTTATTCCCAACTTTTCTACCTCCTCCTCCCAAGCAGCACAGGGGACCAGGAATGGGGGTTGCAGACAGTCCATAATACTTTGTCTCTGCTGCTCCTTCCTCCTCATCTTCTTCTGCTCCAGCATGGGTCCCCCACAGCGCCACAGATTCTTCTAGTAAACCTGCTCCTGCATGGGCATCTCTCCAGGACCACTGTTCCCCCCAGGAGCCTGCTCCAGTGTGTGCTCTTCACAGGCTGCAGCTTCTCTCATGGCACATCCACCTGCTCTGGTGTGGGATTCTCCTCCGATATTCCACATTCTCCTCGGTTTCACTGGTAACCTCCATGGGCTCCAGGGGGACAGCCTGCTCACCGCAGGCTGCAGGGGAATCTCTGTTCCAGTGCCTGGAGCACCTCCTCCCCCTCCTTCTGTACTGACCTCGGTCTCTGCAGGGGTGCTTCTCTCACATTTTTTCCATTCCTCTCTCACAGCTGCTGTGCAGTATTTTTCACCCTTAAATATGTTATCACAGAGGCATCACCAGCATCACCAATGGGGTTCAGATTTATCCAGTGGTGGATCCATTTTGGAATCAGCTGGTGCTGGCTCTGCCTACCATGGGAGCAACCTCTGGTGTCTTCTCACTGAGGCCACCTCTGCAACACCCCCACTACAAAAACTTTGCCACACATACACAATAAAAACAATGAGATTCTATTTGAAATATTTTGTAGGAGCTGGATGTCCTACAATGACATACTAAATACTACTAAATCCCATAAGATCTGATATAAACTCTTCAGAGGAGGCATCCTTCCTTCTAACATGTTTGTAAAGCTCATAATGGGCACTACCATAGGTATATGTTTTAAATCATTGTAGTAACAATTAGATAAATTTTTCTAATTAGCTTAACCTCTAGGTTAAATTGTGAAATCCTGATTTTCCTTGGAGGAACCAACCAACTCTATGACCCAACAGGATGTGATATTAGATAGTAGGGATAATAAAGCCAAGTGATGAATACACCCCACCTTGAAATGACTAGAATTTAAATAATGTCATAAGTTATTGATTAACTCAGGGTTGGGTAGGGTTTAGCTGCTCTGGTAAAAGTTGACTATTCCATCTGAATGTATGTTTTGTTGAAGAGCAGAAGGTTGTGTTTTCCACACGCGGGCTAAGCAAAAATGGGCAGTTCACATGTAAGTAGTTATTTAATTTGGATTTTCAAGAATGCAGCAATTTCCTGGTTTTGTTTTCACCC
Organism: Cuculus canorus; assembly: GCF_017976375.1. Lineage (NCBI taxonomy): Eukaryota > Metazoa > Chordata > Aves > Cuculiformes > Cuculidae > Cuculus > Cuculus canorus. Next base: position 13,697,308 of record NC_071402.1, read on the forward strand.
ATTTTCACTTTAAATAATGTTATTACAAATGAAGATTTAACCTCAAGTCTACTTAAGTGTGAGTGAGAAACTTGTATGTAGCTGGTAACATCATTTAAGTGCAGTACATGACTAATGAAATTTTGTGTAGGATGTCACAGGAAAACTAATATAGTTAGCAAATCTGTGCTGGAAGTCTGAACACTGAAATAATTCCCTAAAGATGTAACAAAATGTTGCTGTCCCAAAGGCCAATACTTTCCAAATTGAGCTGTATTTGTCACTGATTAGTAGGGACAGGAGTAATCTCCAAGTGTGGTGCTCACAGAAAGACCTGATAAAAATTCAGATGTCAGGATTTACTTCATCAAATTACCGTACGAGTTTTGACTGAAACAATTGTGGCTAACATTTGGGTGTTTAATAATCAATATCTAAATCTGCATAAAGATATTTAACTTCAAAACAACCTGATTGTCAGAAGTTTGTGTGGTATCTGTGAATGATCAGTACTTCTGAGAGTTAAGTAGCTTGTGCTGAAGAAGTTGTGGGGTTTTACCTCCAATTTTAAAATTAGTGGATAAAAGGCAATATTAATTCAGAAGTGTATTTTCTCCTTGAATGCTGAAAACCTTCAGTTTTACAATATGTATCGATATCAGACAGCCTATTTGCTGATACAGGCTAATGTTACATTAGTTTCTCTGAGATCTATACTCTTATAGTACATGACTTTTTTTTTTCATTCAAATTCAGCAAGACCTTGAGAGATGCTGAGTGTCTGCTGCTTTTGGACCAGCTCTCCAGGACATTTTCTTGGCCAGTCCAAGCCAGAGAGCCCGTATCTTTCACGCAAAGATCCAGCTACTAAGCAAAGGAGCTTTTTGTCTCCCTGTGAAAGGATGGATGGTCCTATCTCCATACCATCCTTTTGTGGCCTGGCTGCTTCTGGAATGGGGAAGAAGTGAGCAGTTCAGCAACCTGTCTTTGTGTAGGAAAGAAGGCCAAGAAGGCTCCTGCTACACAGCCCCATGTGTTCCTAAAAGCACATATCATAGGGTTGTTTACAGGCACCTCCTTCCTGAGGGTCCTAACCCTGGACAGTCTTTCAGTGGATGCTGCACTGAAACCAGTGTAGAACACTCATATTCAGTTTAGGCTTAAACTTAGCAGTTGAGGTCTACCTGTGGCAAGAAAGATCACAGCACTGTATCTCAGGCAGGTTTAACTGTTGTACGAGATCAATGCTGGACTAGGTAGCCTGGATGTAGGTGCAATGCACCAGATTTGTGTTGTAGGCTTCAGTAGAAAGAGATGGGAGCCTGTGTTGGAATGGAATTCCATGATGCAGCCTGTTACTCACCTGGGAATTGCATCATTCTGTGTTTTTTCCTAGGAAACTATAGGTAAGCTTGGAAAAATGCCTGCATCTCTGTTAGAGGACCACTTCTGGAACAGCCTGAAAATATTCTTAACAGAGCTTTTCAGCTGCAGTTTCTTCTTTCTCCTAACCACATGTTTTGTGGCCATAGGTTCATCAGTCTCATGTATTGTGTTTTTTAAACCTCCAGAGCAAGTCTTACAGACTCGCAGAAGATATACGGAAACCAACCATAGGGACTACCAGTTTGTCAGCAGATCAGCCAGTAAGCGTGTTTTTAATGAAGGATGAAAGGGGCACAGTGGTGTTGCAGCACACATTGCTGTGGTATATGGTGGCTTTGGGAGGCACTGCAGTGCACAAAGGCAACTCCTCTTTCATGGTCAGACTAACACTAGAAAGCTGGGTAAAACTGGATTGTTTCGTTCTCTTAAGTACTGCATCTTTCCAAAATTTTGTTTCCTTTGAAATTTCAGAAGTGAATTTTTTTTTTAAGTAGCCCAAATTCTGCTGGTAGAAATATCAAATTAATAATCTGTCTTAATTGAGGTATTTTATTTGGGGAAATGGATTTAGATTTTAAAGCTTTTTTAAAAAATGTCATTATTAAATGAACTTTTTACTGAAAGATAAACATTCTTCAAAGAAAAGGTTCCATTGCATGGATGTTAAATGGAACTTTTCAGCTCTATCAAAATGTCTCATTTTAAAACTGTAATTAAAATTAATATCTTCCCGAACATGTTAATCTAAACAAAACTAACAAATTTTAATGAAAAAATATGCTTTCAACAAACGAATTGTAACCAGCTCTAAAGTGTATCTTTCTCTTAGAAACTGAGCTCAATTAAGAGCTGCATCTGATGCAACATTACAGATCCAAATCTGCGTATTTCCACATGCTGTTTGTTCTCTGAATTTGATCTGGTTGCTTTTTCTTCAATCAAAGTTTTTGAATGTACATCCTCAAAGTCTTTATTTTCTCTGTTTGCCGTCTTGCATCAAGCTTATCTCTGCTTCTGCTGTCTTCAAAATTACTGTAAATACAATCAGTCCACCTGAATATCTGGGTAGTTGCTCTGCTGTAAGCAAGGTGCTTTGGGTACGTTTTGGGAGTAGCAGGAACGGTTTTGATGATATGATGATTTGAAAAGCTTAATGGATTTTGTCTGTTGTGATATTATGTACTTGGTTTTTGACCTTCTGTCTCTCAAGAATCCAAGAAGACTCTTTATGCGTTATTCTGTTGTTCTCTGTGCCGTTTGTGACTTGAATTAATCTGGGCAGTGGGCGAGTTCTTTGGTTCTAATTTAAACTACTTTTTGAGATTCTCTGTGATGCCCTTGAGTGTCGTCATCTCATCATAAAGCAGCCCAAGCCTTCTGCCAATGAGGACTCTATAATGTAAGAAAAGGCAAGTTGACGTGGGCTAGATGCTTTGAGAACTTAAAGGTAAAAAAGTAAGTATAACCTGGAGAACATATCTGCCTTAGGACTCCTCTTGGCTGTAAGCTCACAAACATCACAAGGGCCTCTTTGTTGCCCATGGACATTTCTATCCTTATGTAAATGTTTCCTTAGTACAAGTATTACTTACCACAGTGTGATTTTTATTACTTCATCACAAAGCTAAACAATTACTATTTGTTTCTTCCACTGGCACACCAATATTCAGTGACAGTCAATTCTTGTTCAGTCCCTGGCCATAAGCCTACGGTCAGCAGAAGGCAGAAATACCTTCTTGTTCAGCCACCCAACACTGGGGAAGAGCTGGGGCAGTTTCTTTTGGTTCCATGGTCCCCTTTTATCCAGGATATTTGTGGCTTGTTTTAGGAGGCTGAGGTTGTCCTGGGAGTGCAGCTACAGTAGGTGTTAAAAAGCATCTACCATGAAAAACTTATTATGCATTTGTGGGGGGAAAAAAAAAAAGTATCAAAGGTAATTAGATTTATGTTTTACATATGGTAAACAGGTCAAGCAAATATGTTTTACAAAAACATTAAAAAATCCAATATATCTAGACTCTGATGTTCTTCTATGTATACAACACATTTAGTATATTCTACTAAGTTCTCTTGCTACTATCCAGAAAAATTACTCTGCCTTTATTGTTATATATGACTACTGACTGAAACAATGGACTGATGAGTTCTGCTCTGGGTGACTCAGAGGGCCTGGGAGTATCTTGAGACTTCCTTCACACTGTGAGGTGGAAATGAGTTACACACAGAAACCTCCAAATTCAGTGGACACAATTAGTTTGTCAGACAGTAAACATGCAACGTCTGTACAGTAACAACCATTCTACATGTCTGTCAAAATGTAATTGGTGTGTACATTATGCATCTTGCAGAGGAATGCTTTAAAAAGAATGAAGGAACCAAAAGGAGAAGCGTGTAATCTTGGGGCTTCCCTGGTGAGGTGCAACATCCTTCCAGTTCTCCTTTTCAATAATTAAGCTTTAGAATACATGAAAGAGTTAACATGATGTTCCGAAAGAATGTGTCCGTGTACTCCAGCCCTGCATAGGTATGCTTAATTCATATTAGCTTTCATGCTGGCATCCACAATGTTCAGTTCCATCAGTGTTAAATTACCAAACCTTATCACAAGTCATAGTTGAGGAAATGAGTGCAAATTTTTTTATAAGATATAAGAACATTTGAGCTAGCCTGTATCAGTATGCAAATCAGAGGTTTGATATCCCAGCTGAAAAAGATGCAGACTATGCCGGTTTCCAATCATTTTGGTTATTGTTATCCTTAATGGCCCAGCACACAATGTGTTTTCCAACCAGGCATTGTGAGCAATAAAGTAGAAGTAGACAAGTCCAACCCAGAATAATATAATTATTCCATACATGGAATTCTAAATTTGTCCTTGGTGGATAAAGCCATTTGTTTGCCATTTTTTTGTGGCCTACATTTGCAAAATAAGTATTAAAAGGAAGTAATGTGAGGAATGACTCACAAATAAACACAGGCATGGTGTCACTGGAGATTTCTGGCATCCTTTCTTGCCTCAGCTTCAGCTGCCATACCAGGGGCGTCAGGTCCCTGTCCGCCCTGTGTCACCTCTGCCAGCCCCATGCAGGTGCTGCGTGCCCAGGCACATCTCAAGGGTATCTGTATTTAAGCAGATGAATCAAGCCCTCTAGAAATAAAAGCTTCAGTTTTGCAACTTTTGCACTCCCAACTGCGTGGTACCCTGCTAGCTACCTGATTTCAAATGTAATCTGCATTAAGAAGTTCCACCAGCCAGGAGAGAGCTTGGACAACTGAAACCAGATAATGTAAAATTCAGCCATGCGACATACCCCTCCAAACTTTTTTCTCTTCATTGCGGACTTCTCTATCATGACAATGAGCAGGAATAAACTGAGTGGATAAGAAATTAGCTGTAAGTTATTATGAGATGGTATATTAACAGATACTTAGAAACAGGAGGGGTGATGCATGAGAGAGTTGGTTTTAATTTTGCAGTTTAAGTACCTGGCAGAGAAATTTGCTTCACTGTTGCCACTTGTTTATAATAAGAAAAAAGTAAATGCGACCTACTATTAGGATCTAGTCACTGCAGTTTTACTCTCAGATGTAGAAAATAAGATTATTTGCACCTCTCTTTTTGTAAAGAATCAGTAAGCTATTGCAAAGTCTGTTGAGTAATGAAGTCGAACCTGCATGATTTACATATATTCTTCGTATAGAAATTTTGTTCTTTATAGCAATAAACTGTCAGCAACAAGCTAGCCTGACAGTGCATGTTCCTGTTGTACAGCTGTTAGACCTAAAACAGCCGTAAGGATTTAGGAGAGTGACAGCCTGCCTGGCAGATGGCGAATGACATTCAGAGATGCTGAGCAGCCAAGGAGGCAGATGGCAATCTTCCAGTTACATATTGTGGTTGACTGAGAAAATTGTTCAAACAAACAAAAATGACGGGACACACGTAGTCTTTAAGATAGCTTTTGCCAACTGACACACGTCAAAAAGGTGTTTATAAACCCCATCTTTTTGTTACGAAAGCACAAACCCTTGTGCTTGCTGATGCCGTCGCACTGCCAACATGCTGTAGCCATTAATTTCTGTTTGCTTTTTAAATGTTAGCACCCATCTACTGTCACCTGTGTGCAAAAAGCCTTTACATTTCTCATAAATTCCTACCTAAATGATTGAGCCAAATTATTTGAATTTCACTGAAGGAAACCTTGCAGAACATCTTTGTGTGATGCAAAGATGACAGGAGATGATGAACCCACCATCTGCTAATAACCAGATATCTTCACCCATGAACAGCCTTTACCATTTAGATAAGACCTCACCTTACCTACTGGTAACTGATCTTTGCTTCTTTTGCTTCTCTGTCATATTTCTCTAATATTTGGAAGCTTTTCTCATGGAAGTGCCTGCGCAGAAATGAAATGGGCTTCATCTGCTTTTCTGTCCTTCGTGGTTGATGGTCTAGAGCTTTCTGAGTGAGACACCTCGTTATCCCTCAGAAATACATGCATCCCCATACAAGCCTGGCTGACAGCGTCGGGAGTAGCGCTGTGAGTGTCCCAGGGCTACACTGTTGCAGAAAGAAGCATCAAGTCACTGAACTCCATGGCCAGTTGGCCCCTTTGCCAGTTTGCCCCAGGGCCCTCATACATACCACAGCAAAGCCAGGTGCTCCTGGTGGAGGGGCAATGCTCTGCCTTCTGGTTCCCAGAGCTCTCACACCCACAGCTCTGAGGTCTGTGATCCATGCCTCAAGGCTCTTTGCCATGGGTGAAAGATGTATGTCACTTGCTAAGTAGGTTGGATGCTACTGCTGAAAGGGCTTTTCCTTCTCTTGTTGATGTTCATTCCACTCTCAATGGCATTTGTAACTAACATAAGCAGGAAGATATGTTTTCTATTAGGAATGCATAATTTTAAAATAGAGTGACATTATTATATAGAATAGTACACCTTATCTAGTGGTTGAAAACTCTTGACTATTCTTATTATGCTCATACGTGCCTTCTGCTACGACCCAAAAATTGACCCAGTTCAAAGTGTCCTAAGGTGGCATTACAACAGGTTGAAAAAAAAAAATTTGTGACTGGAAATTTCAGTTTTAATAAATCAAATTGTTGGTAAAGTACAAAGGCATCATCAAGTTTTCACTCTGCCTTTGGAAGTATAATAGATCAGAATCAATATACAGCAGCCTACTCCTATGTTTGTGTTGGAGTTTTATTCTTAACACAAAGAAATGCTTAAAACTGAGTGATGAGATTTGGGCTGTTTGTTGCTAAGACGGTTCCTTTGGGAGGGAGTTCGGAGTTTATTCAGCTAACAAGATGTTATCTAGTACACTGTGTGATATGCTGAAAGACTAAAACCACAAGGTCTAATACAACCTGGCCTTTTTTTTTTTTTTCTAATCAGTACTGTTAATCTAGTTAACCTTGGATTCCAGTTGCATTATAGCTGATTAATGGTTTCTGCCAGGATAAATAATTAATCTTGAGTATATACATGTTGATAAAAAATTAATCATGTAGGCACTGATTTTCCAAAAAGCTTCCTCCCACGATCGTAGCATATTAGATACAATTTAACTAATTAGATTAACACCTAATCCTGTCATTATTATGCTAATGAAGTGATTAGATGGTTTAGGACATTTCTTGGTAGACAAAACACATTTTGCTCTCCACATAGAAAATGAATACAGAAAATCATAGAATCAGAAGGCACCTTGAGGTGTCAGCTCACTTATCCATTGCCTACAGCAAGATCAGCTTTGTCCAAACCAGTCCTGACAGCTCTAGCAGTGTTGAGCAGGAGGAGACCAGGTTTGCTAGTTGGAGACAAGGCTCCCCAAAGGCCTTTGAAGTGATGACTTGGTGACTGTGCATGGTGCAAACCAAGAAATCTCAATAGGTTCCACAGTTTCTCATCTGTGACAGGTTTTCAATATTTTTTTACTTGTCTACTTGTTTTTCCTGGCATTCCTGTGCTCACTTTTGGGACATTATGGATTGTTTGGGGCTTAGCTAAAAATATTTGAACCCACTGGACAATTTATATATTAACAGTAGGTTGTTAAGTCTCAAAACTATTAGGTGCCTTGTATGTTTCTGGAAAATCTTGAGAAGAGACTGTATTAGATATTCCCTGAAAAAAAGACTGAGGCATGAGCACAACCATTATTAGACACCAGAGAATCCACACACTGATGCATATGCCCATCACAGGAATCACTTCAGCTGCAGCAAGCAGTAGAATCACCAAAATCAGACATGCAGAAGATATAAATCTCTTGTAAACCAGGTAGAGGGGTTTCTGGTGCTCACCTGCTTGGGAGGAATTAAAGCTCTGGTTGTTGCACACAGAACTGGTTTATGTAATTTTTCAAAATATTGTTTTTCTCCAATGCATTTTGAGAGCACAACTAAATGTATATGAAGAATAACAAAACTGGTGAAATAGCTTGGGCTTGATTTGGTTGCCCACCTCCGATAACCACTGGAGATGCCCTCAGGCATGTGAGACATCCCCACTGAGCTGACAGATGCAGGTCTCACAAGAGACCACACATTTCTGACAGGCAGCAGGCAGCTTACCCTATGGCATCTCTAACGGCCCCAGATACCTACATCTAAACAACTGAATACTGCCCTAAATTTTACACCAGATCCCACTCATGTGCAGTACTCGGTGCTGTAAAGAGTGTAGCTGGGTCAGTCTGCCCTTTCTATGTGCTGCCCTTTTGAGATTGTATTTTTATTTCTGTTAAGCCAAAGAAAAATGAAAACAGCACCCTGAGAGAAGCTTGAAATTAGACATGCACATAAAATACACCTGGCAGAAATGAAGACTGCACTAACTGCTCAACATCCCCAGATGAATCCAGCCCTTTTTAGAGCTCTGTCCATCACTATGAAACCTGCATCTCAACTGCTTTGGTCGGCAGCCGCATTCCTCCTGGCTCTTCCTAGTGCTTTGATTGTAAGGGTCTGCATCTGTATTTATCCCTGCACATTATCAGCATCGATCTGTGTTAGAGCTGCAGCAGGTGGGCACTGTCAGCAGCATCCAGAGCAGCTATCCTTTCTGTTACTTAATGGTACTCCTCTATAAACTGCTGTTCTTGAGCATGTTTGTGGAATCTGTTTGAGATGATGGAAATTAAAAAATAGCTGTGATTGCTCAGCTGTATTATCAGCTATTTTCAGACAGGGTACATTGTTTGTATTTTGCAATACAAGAAGCTACCTGGCATGTTTTTTCTGCTCTTGTCTATTGACAGATGAGCGCTTTGTTTCTACTGAAAGCCTAATTATATTTAGCTCAAAGAAGATATTAGATTTTGTCATCAGAAATGTCTGCAATGTACTGCAACATCCCACCAATTCTAACTACTGATGCCTTGGATCCATCAGAGTTCTTATTCCACCTCCATGTCTTTCTTGACCTTTTTGTTTAACTGTTTATTGGGGCAGCGTAAGGGCTCCACACGCTGAAATATCAAAGAACAGTTTCCAAATGCTTCTCTCTAAGTGTTGCAGTCCATCTTCAACTAGAAACTCATCTTAACTCCTCCTTAAAGTCAAACGTAAGTTACAGCAGGAAAAACTACTTGGCAGTTGGCTTTACAACAAGGTAGAAGTGTTAGTTTTAGATCAGTTACCATTTCTACAGTTAAAAGAAATAAATCAGTGGCAATTCTAGCTAAAGCTGCAAGGGAAAATGATTGTAATCTTAAAATACGCTTAAGTGAGGCGAAAACTGTTTAAGTTAAAGAACACTGGTGGGAGAAAAAACAAATAGACATAGCCATGAATACAGCTAGACTGGAAGTGGAAAGAGGGTTTCTTAAATCCAGAACTCTAGTTACACTAATTAATATAAAAGTGTTGGAGAGAAATGTGGAAGAAGATGAAGTAAAAGAGCAGACCAGTTTATGAGAGCAAGTTCCCTTATATCCTATGACCAGCTGCAAAAGTTGTATGCAATCTCTCCACTTGATATTTCGGACTCCACATCATGCTCCCACCAAAACTGCTGTAACACTTGTAAGTCATTAACTACCAAAATCTAATCTAAGAACCTAACTCTAGAACAAGAACTATATTAAAGTGACTCTGCCCATATGGAAAATGTTACAAATGGTATTAAACATCAATTTCTTTTAGCATTTGTCCCTTGCAGGAAAAGCCACCTGTCAAAAATCCACAGGGTAGGAAGCAGTACAGTTCAAGTAACAAGTGATAGGACAAAAGGAAACGGCCACAAAGGTGCACCAGGGGAGGTTTATATTGGATATTAGGAAAATTTTCTTTACTGAAGGAGTCGTCAAGCATGGGAACAGGCTTGGAGGTGTTAAAAAAAACCATGTAGATATGGCAATTTAGGACTTGGTTTTGTAGGCATAGTGGTGTTGGGCTGATGATTGGACTTGATGATCTTAGAGGTCTTTTCCAACCTTAATGATTCTATGATCCTAGGAAACAGCTCTCCCTCTCCTGTGTGAGAAGGCTGTGTCAGTGGGCAAGCACAAGTCTGAGACCCAGCAGGTAGTGAATTTTAACGAGGGCTTTCCAGATGATTCAGGAGTCAGCCTTGACAGTCACTTACGCAGAGTAGCAGATTTCCTATCTGTAAAGCTGATGCTAGTAATACATGCAGTACTACAAGAATGGTATCTCCCAGGCACACCTTTTAATGTTTTACAGTGAGTTATTTGAAGACAGAGGTTTTAGTGGAGCTGACTCAATAGAGACTCTGATGCTTTACAAACATGTCTGGAACATCATTAAGAAACAGGCCTCCCTTCCCTTCCTCATTTTTCCCTTGAAAATAAATACTTTTCTTTATGTCTTTATGAATCCTCATAAAGACACAATGATATTACAGTTGCTGGTGTTACAGTTTTCCTACCTATTGCCCCTATGAGTTAGGAACGCGCTGAAGCCTGAGCATGACTGACCAGCCACCAGGGCAGAACAAATCACACTCCCAAGACACTGTAATAACATTGCCAGCACCAGCTGCGTCTGTGATAGGGTTGGGGCAGTGAGAGCTGTGGAAACGGCAGCATGGGACTGATAAGGGCGATACCCAGAGCTCAGCACTGCTGGTGGGTAAAGCAAAGCAAGGTACAAACCAGCTCCTTGCCTTTGGGTGTTTGTGTAGATGTTTCTGTCCAGGCTAAATGACTGAAAAGTGGGAGCAAATGCCAGACGAAGCCTCTTTCCTCTCACTTCTCACAATTTCATCTTCCACCTCAGATCAGGACCAAGTAAATGTGGAATAACAGTTCTCAGCTCATATTGCTGGAGTGAATTTGGGGGTCTGTAAATTGGAATGGCGCTTGGATACTACAAAGTAGTCAAATCACGCATTTGTCTGTTAGCACTTTTTTCTGTATTTTGTACTCCAGATCTGTCCCTTTTTTTTCTTTTTCTGATTTTTAGCTACTTCCCTGGTTCTTACTCTCGCAAATTAATACTTCGCAAACAACTCTAGAATAATCTCAGTACTGGCTGCCTGACAGAGACAGTAGGATCAACCATATGAGTGGCATGAACATCATCTGAAAAGCATGCAAACACTAAAGAGCCAAACTACTGATAGCTTAGTGTCACCGTCATTTAGTCCATTCAGATATTAGTCCCTGTTCCTACAAACAGCTGCTTTCACATAGTGCAGAGGAAGGGCAGGGGTACTGTCTGTCCAGCTCACAGTGCCCTTTGGATACATGATACAGGTGCAAGAAGTAATTAGGAGTGCGTTACCAAACAATGCTAACAATCATATGCTAAAGTAAGGACTGAAGTGCTGAAAGCCTTTTGCACATTAAACTTGGTATTATGGAGAGGGGGAAACTATAGTGGCACCACAGAGAGTGGTGTGGGGGGTACACTCAATTGAACAGGCAGCAAAGCATCCTCCTAAATGCTGTGCCTTGATGCTCATTGAACCATGTCTTGAGGAGCACCCACAACCACACTCCTTGCGTCAACACCGTGCCTGTGCAGCTCTCCAGTGAAGAGGCCCATTGTGCATGCAGCATTTGCATCCTGGGTCTGTATATCCAGAACAGGCTTTCATTGTATTGTGGGATCCCATTTTTCTCTTCCCTCAGCTTCATCACCTGCTGAGTCTGATTAGCTGTCATTTTATGTTTTCATACTACAGAGAACAAAGGTGAATTTTATTCTCACAGAAATGAGAGTGCAGCAATCAGAAGAGAAGAAAGAAATTAGAACTGCTTTATTTTCAAGCATGTTGTACAAAAAGGTATCTTTTGTACATGAGTCCATCAAACGAGAAGCACATACACCCTATCATAATAGAAAAATATCGGTTAAGTTCATTTTGGATAAAGACAATGATCTTCCTGAGAAATCTGAAGACCATTAAATAAACCCTCCCACTAAAATTAGTTCCTTATACACATCTATTTCCACCTTGTTTGAAAGCTTTAGAGAAGCATGTGTGTGTCAGAACATACAGTAGGATACACATTTGCAAGCAAAGCTTGTGATAATGCAATGGAAGTGTTACCTTGCGCTGTAGAGACCAAAAGAAATTTTTGCATCATTATTGTACCTTATTAATTGCTATGGTTGTAAAAGTTGCTTTCAGTTTCAGTGAGATGGCTGCACTACAGCAGCAACCATCAGCAGTAAGTTTTATCATAGAACCATAGAATCATTAAGATTGGAAAAGACCTCTAAGATCATCAAGTCCAGCAGTCAGCATAATAGCACCACGCCAACTAAACCATGTTCCAAAGCGCCACATCTACATGCTTTTTGAACACCTCCAGGGATAGTGACTTCACCACTTCCCTGGGCAGCCTGTTCCAATGCTTGACCACTCTTTCAGCAGCCACCGGCCTAGCTGCTAATTGTCTTAGAAAAATCAGGTACCCAAATGGTCTTTAGTCTGTCACAGTAGAACACTGGCAAAGCAGTGTAGGGACCGGATTTGGGGTTTCTCCTTGAGAAAAGTCTCTTGGTTATTTGACAAAGGGCTCCTTTATTCAGAGCTGTAGCTCTTCCATCAAATCTGGTAGATCACAGCATGAAACTTTTGAACAATACCAACTAATAGACTTCCAGGCTATATCTATACTTGTAAATAAATCAGTTTGTTCTCTAGCCAGGCGGATACATGGCAAAGCATGGCCCACAGCCACGTGGCTAATTTCTCTTCATCCCACAAGCAGAATGATCTTCTGCCTAATTTCTTTCAGGAATTGTCTCTGCCCTGGGCTGTCCCAAAAGATAAAGGCGGCGAATCATCCATTTAGCCTCTTCTGCTCTTCAGAAGGATGGTGGCATTTTCAGAAGGGCCTCAAAGCAGACTGTCATGCCCTGGGGTGCCATAACCCCTAATTTAGTCGAGAGGGGGTGCCATGCCCTGGACTATCATAACTGTTAATTGACAGTGGTGGTGCCAGTGCCTGGCAGCCCTGCAAAACAAGTACCCTGATCCACATGTTGCCGTTTGAATGAAAATGTCAAAGTGCTTGCAATGCCCACTTAGACCCCTACCCTCCCCCTGAGAACACGGTGTGCATATAGTTCTAATTCATTTAGGAGCCTAGGACCTGTCTTCCAGTATTATTTTAGAGTTTAGGCATGTAAAGGATCTGATTCATAATATTACAGGGTTAAAACATTGCTGAACTGATCTCAGATTCTTCTACCCTTGTCTGAGAAACAGCAGAATAAAAGAAGTGTACTAGCATTTCAGCCCTTGTGATTCACAGCTTGTCATCTTAGTGGGCAGAGGCACATTTTATGTTTACATTGATATGCCAGGCTGTAAACTGCTGCTGCGGGTGTGGACTTCGAGTTATTATCTGGGATAAATTTAGCTCAAGGTAACCATGTGTAATATTTTGCCGAAAAAAAAAAAAAATGCCAAACCACCACCTTTATCACATTATTTATCTCCAATTATCTTGTTTGCATGAATGCATCAACACAAGAAAGGTTTGCAGGACCAGTTTATATTCATCTGAATAGGATTATAAACTCCCAGTACTTACAAACACACTGCAGAGATGGCGCATGGTTCTGTATGCATCAGGTAAGTCATTTATATTGGCCTATTGTTAATGTGGTACAAACAGATAATATTTGATCTGGCATGAAGATGACTAGTATGAAGTTATTACCTTTAAATTATTTGAATAAGCCTGAGCTGGCAGAACAAAATTATATAGGATCAGCACTGTGTGTCATGTGGTGACAGCTATTTGCGGACTGATTCTAGGAGCCCTGGTGACAGATACAGTATTTTGGCAAAGTCCAACATGATCTTCATTGTTTATATTATATGAACAAAGATCAAGCAAGAACCTGGCCCAAACTGCTGCCATTCAGGAAAACTAATGCAAAATTGTTTCTTGTGTATCTGTTGTGTCTCTGTTTTCCTAGTCAACCAATAAACACCATCATCATGGGTTTGATGCAGACCGAGACGCCAAGAAAATACATAATGCCTGCAAAGGAGCGGGTAAGAAAGCTTTTGTTTTTTATACTAAGGGCAATTCAATATTATAAAGAACATATGCATAAACGTAGGGCAAAACAACTGTGCCAATTAGTTTCAGCTAATCTTTATACTTTCTGTCACTTGCTGACTCAAAGAATAAGCATATCAATGAAGTTTTATATAATTAAGATAGATAGGAAGGGAAAGCAGCTTGTTCCTCAAAGACTGGTAAGATCTATTTTGTTAATTTTTTGGCTCCAGGGAATTGGGATAGACATGATATTTGCTCTCTGCAGTAGGAATATCGAGCTGTCAAGACTGATATGACAGTCATGGGGTCCAGCTTGTCAGGTTGGATTAAGGTCATGATTGTACATCCTTTCCCAGGCCTTCAAGGACCAGTAAAAAACATTCACACCTCCATATGTTCATCATTGCCCACTGCAGCTCTATCAGTGATTTTTAACCAAAATTACTGGCTTCTTCCCATCTTCTAAAGTAGTTTGAAGTAAGCTGAATGACTCTGCACTGATGTGAAGGAGGAATCCTCAGTGTTCATGGGATCCTCATATCCATGGAGATGCCAATGCCCAGCAGAGGAAGAACAGCCAGGCAGCACAGAGAACAATAAATTATTAATTCACTCCAGGCATTTGCACCCTAAACATGTATTTAAGTGTATAATCCTGGTATATTCCACATTCAGCTAGTTAAGTGATGAATTTTAGGAACTGTTCCTGCCCTATCAACTCAGGCCCCACAAGACAGTTCCCCAGAGGACTCTCCTACTGAGAGTCAGGTAGAAGTGCTTTTCCTTCTAAAATTGCACCATGCCTTTTGCCTCGGTTCTAAGCAGGAAGAACTAGACAAGATGCCCTAAACTTGTCCTGTATGTACCTGGTGGTGATATATGCAGGGATGCAGGGAAGAAAACGCATCAGCTGCTACTGAATGCAAATATAATTTGTACTTTTATCCTTCGGATTGGTAGCTTCTCAGAAACCCTTGTTGGCCCCTGCTCCCGAGAGCCTGCGATGAAGCCTGGCATAAAGCCCAGTAGGTGGTTGCCACAGATGGAGGAGCACAAGGAGACCATGAGGCAGTGTCCACCAGCATGATATACAATCATCAGCAGATCTGACATATGGCTTGATGCCTTTGAACTGCCATCAACCCCCTTTATACGCTATGGGCATTTTGGCAGTGTCCATCACATGTAGGGTCATAGGACTGTCCTGTTACTCATTCTCCATTTCTGTACTTTTCTTGAAGAAATAGTGCCTGAGGTAAGCTGTTGCCCCTCTAGATGGAAGTGCACCAAGGCACCTGTATTAACGCAATAGCTACTCTATCGTGCCTTTTGGGCATCCAAGTGACATTGCTGCAGTCCTGTGCCTTTAGGCACAAACATAATGAATGCCTTTCAGCAGCTTTGTTTAGTGCAAACATCTGTTTATATAGCTGAGGGCAAAAGTACAAGAACAAGGTCATTGCTTCCACCCTTTGCATAAGTTACACCTCAAAGCTGCCCAAAGGCTTTTTCCTGTAGGGGTGCTGGGTGTTCATTTCGCCTGCAGGTTTCTGGGAGAAGCAGCTGCTGTGGTGCCCATCACTGGGTCACCTCATGCTCCCACTTCTCTCTCGCTTGCCAAGAAAAACAGCATCAAACAGCGCCAGCAGAGACTCAGACCTGGAAGGCTGGTTCCTCCTCCCCTTCTAGACCCATTTAGTGCACAGCACAACCCGTTTTCTACAAGCTGCACATTCAGGCTGTGGGTTAATGAAGCTGGTTTAAACATCCTCACTTACCATGGCTTCTCACCCCATGCCTTTTGTTCTGTTGTGTCAGCACAAGGATTTGCACACTTAATTAACTGGATCTGGTGGTTGATACCTCAGAGCTGCTCAAACAAGTATTGCCACCAAAATATGTACGTCAGCCTATGGGCACTGGCATAACTGTGACTTTAGGAGTAGCGTCTGACCTTCTTAAACAGAAGACTCAATTTCCTTGACAAAATTTGACCTAGATGAGATGGTGAACTTATTTTATGGTCTAAGCATTGTATAATAGCTGACTGCAGCTATGTATACCCTCAAAAGAATGTTAGATGCTACAAATCCTAAAGCTGGCACCAGTGGGAATATATATATATGGGTTTTTTTCTCTTCAGAGATCATATTTTCTTTCTTCTGTATTAGATTCCTGATTAAATAACTCCTACGTACAACTTCCTTTTCAGGAACCGATGAAAAGAAAATTATTGAAGTCTTGTCAAGTCGAACATCAGCACAGAGACAACAAATAAAACAGAAGTACAAGGCTCTGTATAGCAAGGTATTTGCAAATAAACGGCCTTTCTGTTTCTGACCACATGCCAGTCACAGAAAAATATAGCATACAGGCCTCTGCTTTTGAAAATGTCAAGGGCATAGTGGATTTAAGGAGGACACTGCATAGTTTCAAATTCAGCATTTTATTTTATCTACTAAAACACCAATTATATTTCTGATCCTAGGCCTCAGAGTCTTCTTGAAATCATTCTCAACCAGATCAGAGCATTTTAATCAAAGTTGGAAGAGCTAGAAAATAATGCGTAACTGAAATAAAAATAATTCAGCTTGTGTTCATCTTCAGCACATTCAGAAGAAGGAATTAAAGTAAAAGGGAAATTTTAAGTCAGAATCCCTCTCAGACCTGATGCAAATTCAGGGGAACTATTTGACCTTGCATCCTTATATTTTTGTTGAGTTTAATAGATACAGTATTTATTTCTTCCAGTGATAAAGTAGAATGTATATTGTAAAATGGAGAAGTCTCATTGGGCACTTGATTTCTGGAGGAGGAAATGTAGACTACCTTAATGATTTTGCATGTAAGAGAAATAAATCTTCCAACATATTATTTAGGTAAACAGCTGGATCCTGCAGAGCTTATTTTTAAATTCATGTTTTCTTAAAGATCTACTTGCTCATTAGTCATTAATGAATGTTAATAACACAGGCAGCACTGAACTTGAAAGCATTCTATATGTAAGACAGCAAGCATGATAAAGATTTCAGTTACAAAAATACTGTAGATTTAGTTCTATGAATGAGGAGTAATAAAAATAGGCATTAGAAACAAGAAAATTCTATGAGACATCCCAAGTACATGAGCATGTAGCAACCCTTCTCGCCTGGGCCGCTCAAATCTCTCAGGAAGGAGCCGCAAGCTCAAGTTGCGTGGTTTTGCTCTCCTGCTGCTCTGGGAAACAAGGTTCATGGTATGTGTGTTGAAACTGCTCCAACACTGATGTCAGCTTCTGACTTGAATGGATTGAGTGTTCACTTGTAATTGTGTAAGAGGATATTTAAGAACAAAAGGTTTAGAGCTGGGCTTCCGGTTCTTTGTTCCGAACTTGTCAAGTACTTCCCACAATACAGGAAACAGTTAACTGCAGATAGGACTTCAAATAAATCATCAGCAGGCATCCTTCTCAGTGTACATACACTACCTAGCTCTTCTCTGGGACATTATTAAATTTTTAGTTAAGTAGATCATATCACATAAGGTTGATATCTTTTTTTGGTGGAAAAAATGCTGACTGCATAGCACCAAAAGATTTTGTAGAAATCTGTTGCTTCTTCCAGTAAGTCAATTTTAACCAAAACTAGAAGAGAAATTTGGTAAGTTTGATCCTTTCTGTTGCAGCTCTTTCAAAGCGGGGAATTTCTTCATTATGCTTCAGAGAGAAGTCACCTGTTAAGCTTTTAAAAACACCAGTTTGCATTTATTTAAACAAATAAGAGTCAAAACTGGACTTAAGCTGAAGGAGGATAGATTTAGATTAGATGTTTGGAAGAAATTTTTTACTGTGAGGGTGGTGAGGCACTGTAAGAGCTTGTCCAGAGTAGATGTGGATATCCCATCCCTGGATGTCTTCAAGGCCACGTTGGATGAGGCTTTGAGCAATCTGATCCAGTGGAAGGTGTCCCTGCCTCTGGCAGGCGGGTTAGAACAAGGTGATCTTTAAGGTCCCTTCCATCCCAAACCATTCTGTGACTCGTATCATCTGATATTTGAAGATGAGACAAACATTTCATTCAATCTGTGTGGGGGTCCGCAGCGGGCTGGGGACCCCTGCTGACCATACCCAGAAGAAGAGCATGGGATGGAAAGTGGGCAGACAATATAGGACGGTGCGGGAAAGTAGTATCATCCATTCACAAGTTTTTTGTATGCATAAGCTAATCCAATCATGCGAAGACGTGTGTGTTAATAAAGGGTATAAGAGGCACATGTGAGATCAAGCCCAGGCTGCCCAGCTATGTAACTTCATTAAAGAAACTTGCTTCCACATCACCGTGTCATGTCTCAACAGCAACAAATCTGAAACAATTTTTTTAGGGAATTTATTTTGCAAAAAAAAAGTGCATATATCTAAAGGCTTTTTAATGTTTTTGTCCATTTTTTGCACAGAAGAAGCATTGACATCATGAAATTTCCTCAAATAAATTAAGAAACCCTCTAATCCCACCTCAGCTTTTGCACTAACTCTACCAAGTATCCTCACAGGATATGGAAGAGGTCCTGAAAGGAGATCTGAGTGGGAATTTCGAAAAGGCTGTACTGGCTCTGTTGGACCTGCCCTGCGAGTATGAGGCCCGAGAGCTGCGGAAGGCGATGAAGGGCGCTGGGACGGATGAGGCTCTGCTAATTGAGATTCTCTGCACACGAAGCAATAAGGTTGGGACACTGTGTGTGACCTTCCCTAGGTAACAGGGCAAAGAGCTTGCCATGCCGCTGGGAGGAGGAGGCAACAGACCAGTTTCTTCAGCTGAAATGCTTGTTGCCAGTGGTTGCAGCTGTAAGGTTGCCATAATACGGCTGAAACTCTTACAGAAGTTAAGAGCAATATTACTCAAATTCCTTCCTTGGTCCTATTCATGTCTCCCATGGGTGGCACAGAGGCAACACTGAAGACTGAGGAATCCCCAGGTGTCTGTTAAAGGCAGTTTTAGCACTGCTCTGACCACTCTGAGGTGGTTCCTGACAGGCATGGGAACATGATCCTCTTCAAAAAGTCCTCCAGCTTATGCCAAACTGCAAGTGAAACCAGATGGGTGCCCGCATGAGTCAGGCATCCCCTGAAATGCTGTTCTGACCCAGGCTGGGTTTGAGCCATGTCTCTGCATGACGGTGAGTCCCAGCATGAGTACAGAGTGGGGATTCAGCTTCTTCTGCCTCCGTGTCTGCCACACCTCAAGTAACATGGACACGATACTGACTTGCTGGGGGGCTGTTTACTTCTTTATGTATTAAATAATTAATTTATTTCATTAATGAAAAATCCTTATTTATTTATTAATTTCCTTATTGTTTATTTAATTTATTTGCTTAGGAAATTGTAAGCATAAAGGAGGCATACAAACGGCGTAAGTAGTGTTGTATTTCAAAGAACTTCTTTTAAAGCCTTATCCCTGAGTGAACCCTCACAGATTTTTCTTCTCCACAGTCTTTGATAGGGATCTAGAGTCTGATGTTAAAAGTGACACCAGTGGCTCCCTACAGAAGATACTAGTCACTGTGCTAGAGGTAAGGCTGAGCACTTCCTTCTTATACATCCGTATGATAGAGATAGTCCCTTTTCATTACCCTGTCTACCCTGGGTAATCATAATAAGTATTAGCTGCTATTTGTAATAATGTGATTATGATATGTAAAGTGATAATGAGATAATTATTATATAATAACTAAAAGGCCTTCTTCAGGGTAAAAGCTTTCTATATCTATAGCTTCTTAATGTGACTAAAGGGCTCATATAAAATCAGAAGTAATTTTATAAATTCAAATACTTCAAAGACAATGGCATTGTTTTATCATTCGTTATACTAGGGTAATGGCTAGAATACCTTCTCAAGGTCATGGCTACATTACGCTGAATTCTGCCGAAAGCCAGCAAAATCTTATTTCCATCTCAGCTGAGGAATTTACAGTTCAGATAGATACAGAACAAGAAAAAAAAGATTGTTCTTATGTTAATTTTCCGTTCACCAAAAGAAAAGCATATTTTCCATTAGAACACACTTTAGTTTAAACCACCAACATGAAATAAAGAAAAACATACTTTCTCCATAAGGAGACAGTATAACTAAGAAAAGTAGGATCACACCTAGAAATGCAATGTCGTGGCCAGTTTGGCCAGACAGCCATAAGAAATGAGAAGATTCAGTTAACAGAAAAATCTTTAAAGCCCTAACAGTCACGTTGCTAAATACACCACAGTTAGACTCCCATTCTGGAAAGCATCAGCTCATTGGGGTATATTTTCAGGAGTTATAAATACGTACTCTTCACAGATTTTTTTCATAGATTAGTCCTTCCTTATTTCTACCAGGAATTACAGAGTTAGTGAATGCTCCAAACACATAGGTTAGTCAGGAAAATATTTTGCAGTTATCAGGGCATATCCAACATCATGAAAACCTTCAGCACTTTACTGCAGATACCAGGGACCTTCTTGAAGTAGCTTGATGAGGGATACACCATCTGCTTTCTTAAGAGTTTGCAGTTTTGAGCCTAGGGAGTTGTACATGCCCAGCAGCTCAGCCCTCTGCGGGTGAAACTAAAAGCCGTGTTGGGGCCATCCTGCCCCAGCTCTGTCTGCACAGTTCAGCCTCATTCCTACCCCAGCATCTGGCCATGCATGCTACCACTTCCCACCAGTGGAAAATAACTACAAAAAATGGCAGAAAGCAGAATCCAAGAACAAGCCAGGTGGGAAAAGACCTCTGGAGCTCTGATCTAGCCCTCCTCAATGAAAGACAACTCCAAACTCAGATCAGGCTTTCCTCTGGGTTTTTTTCTGCTCTGGAGATGTCCTGGCTGTGGGTGGGAGTGGGAGCATCCATGGGATGGCAAGGAGTTTGGGGACATAGCATACCAGCAGGCCATCTGCCGCAGGAGAGCTTCCACAGGGTATGGTCTAATGCTGTGCAGCTGCTCACCCCTGATAGTCCCTTCCTGCCTCAGAGGCATCAGAGTTGCAATGCTGTAAGGGTCCCAGTGCACAGCAAATAAAACTGGGAGATAAACTCTACCCAGCCAGCAAAACCAGGGGCTGTAGTAAACGTCAACAGATCGTTCAAAACTGTTCCAAGTTCCACCGTGCCCCATTATAAAGCACTGTCAGCAGGTGGCAGCAAAACTATAAGCAAAACATTTGTCAGGGCCTGGAGATAACGCTTCCACTATGAAATGTCTACAGCATCTGTTTTGATTTTTTATTTCCTGTCATGTCCTCTCCTGTAGGCAACCCGCAATGAGACCCAACAGGTCAATGCAGAGCTCGCTGAGCAAGATGCCACAGATCTGTACAAAGTAAGTGCAAATGTGGAAAAAAATCTCCATTTGCTCCACACGGCGCAGCAGGAGCTGCCTTGGGGGTGACTAAATACACCCAGCACGGAGGTGATGGCAGCATGAGGAGATGAAGCAGACAGGGGGGCATGGGCTGCAGCTTGGTAGAGCAAGGGCTCTGGCTGAATTTGTCTCTACTGTGAATAAATGAGCGCTTAAAAAAACTAACATGCAATCTTTAAGGCAGGAGAAGGCCGCTGGGGAACAGATGAGCTGGCTTTCAATGTGGTCTTAGCAAAGAGAAGCTATAGTCAGCTGAGAGCTACTTTTCAAGCCTATGAAAAGGTGAGTCATTCTCTTTCGCTCTGTGGGTTTCATAGGGCCTGGAGTAGTTTGCAGGCTCTACAATGACATGTAGAGCAGACGATCCTTTCTTTACTATTTTAAAACTTCCTAAATGCTTTAAGAATCTAGTAAAACGTTTTTATACAACTGGATCCCAATCTTATGGAAATAGGGATTAAGACCTGTATCTTCCACTGGTGAAGAACATATTCTCCTTCACAACCTATACAACATCCGGTCAAACAAATGTTGTGATGTCATTTCCTTCCTACAGCTACACGACTGTGGGTGTCTCCCCTTCTGCGGGGGGACCAGCAAAGGGACAGGTTCACAAACTCCTGCTGTGCAGCACGGTTTTGCTTTTCTGGTCTTTTCCTCTCCTTCTCCAAAGCAGAGCCTGACAGTCTCTCATCCTGATCCCCCTGCTTCACACACTCTTATTGGCTGGGCAGATACACATCTCCAGCATCTTCCTCTCTGGCCACGCTGAGCAGGTAGCCTGTACAGATACTTTTCTGTGCTCTCCTCTATCTCCAAGCATAAGACAAATTAGGTAGTAGGATCCTGGCCATCTGTTACTTCTCCCTGTGTCACCCACGAGGGACATTTTACACGTTGCTGAAACTGAACCAATCTCTGCTAAGACCTCTCACCTGGAAATGACCTGTGAAAGTCAAAACCATGGGAGATCCAAGGTCCTTCTCCTGGCAGCAAGGTGGAAGTTCAGCAGAGACATTTATTCTCAGGAGAAGGGCCCCCTCCAGTCTCTGGCTCGCAGTCCTGTATTTTTCTTAGGTGCTTTGAAGTTCATCAGAAAACTGTAACGCTAGGTACTAAAGATGAAAAAAAAAAACAACCAAAGCTATATTTCAGTGTCAGCACAATAAGGAACCCATAGTTGGAAAAATGTTAGCAGCTCAATCCAAGTTTTGGGTTGTTGCTGGCAGAAGAAAACCAGTCACTAACCGATAGTCTCTCACTCAAAGTAGCCTTAACTCTGGGGGTTCAGTTAAATGTTCCAATAGCCAAGTTGCCTTGGCTTCTTAACTCCTAAAGCCAACCAGATCAGGTTGCCCAAACCAATCGACCACGTCCTGCCATCATGTATTTGAAATAGTAGTGGCCCGAGATTAGAGCTACGTAAGCATGGGTCCTTCTGCATTTGGAAAGATAAAGAGGGCCAGATTTAAACCAGCTTGAGGGTTTGCAGAGCTTAAGCCCAAATTCTCAGAAGGTATCCCTTCCCACCTTATGCCTATGGTCTCCCAGCTCTGACCTGAAAGTCCACTAGCATCTTGAACTATGTAGGGCCATCTTGATAGGCCTAACAGAGCAAAGTGAAAGGCTTGGAGGTTCACAAAATTCACAAAATTCTGGTTAAACTCTGTTTTGAAGTGGCAGTCTGTTTTTCCCCTATTCTACGGAATGATACAAAAACTAGAGAACAACTGCAGTGCTTGTAAACTTTCCCTGAGAAGCCAAAGACAATAAGTGACAAAACTTCACAGAGCTGGCAAAGCTTCAAAATTTATCTCATTTGTGTGGGAGCCTCCCAGAGCCTTTGATAGAGGGGTTAGAAGAAGCTCAAACTGTTTCTCCTGACTAGGCATCACTCAAGAAGAAGCTGCAGTTTCTTTGTCCTAGAAGCCCTCAGATAAATGCAACTTCTTGATTAAAGCTGGCCATTTCTTAATTGTTGTGCCTTACCTGGCCTCATAACCATCTTCTCTTGGTGCTAGGAAATCTGTGAGCAGTTATACCAAAGGAGAACTTCATTTGCCCTTTAATTAGTCCTTTGGAAAGGCTCTAAAGGATCTGAATTGGCTTTTTGCCATTGGATCCTAAATCTGATACTGGTTTTATGGCAATGGGATGACATGTACAGACAACCACTCTGATGGCTCCTTTTTGTTGTCCTTGTAGATGTGCGGGAAAGAGATAGAAGAATCCATTAAAAGCGAAACATCTGGAGATTTGGAGAAGGCTTATCTCACTCTTGGTAAAAAAAAATAGAAGCGTCAAGAGCTTTCTTTTCTAATTCTTGCCATGATCTGACATTGGGTTGTTGTGTACAGCCTGGTGAGAAACATCAAGATAGCTCTAAGCTGAGCAGATGTATCTGGCAGGAAAAGAGCCAGTTTTCAACAGTGATCTGGACCCCTTGGTTTTAGAAATAAAACTTGCTAGACACAGCTCCTCTCCATGCAGCTAGGTTATTTGCCTTCTAACACAGGGTGGCCACCTCTGAGTTGCCCCTCAGGCCATGGCTGTTGATAACTTCCAGTGGGTGCCCGGGCATCATCAGAAGTACATTAGCCAGCTGCTACAAAAATGTACAGGGTCCTTGACAGCAGTTTAGCACTGGAGATTACTGTGACCAGTATTTATGTCTGTGCCCTGGCTCTGGTTAGCTTACTGGTATTGCTGTTATCCATCTGGATCTGGGCTTTCCCAAATCTTGCCCCTGTGAGCTGTGGAGTGAGCAGCTGCCCCAAGAAAAGATGGGCAAGAAAACTCCAGAGGGGAAAATGCTTGTTCTCATTCATTTCATTTTCACTGTAGAATGGCAGAGTTCTCAGTGATGATCATTTCATAGTCTAACATGATTGCTCCATGGAGAAATCTATGTCTCCATTCAGACTCCAAGACTTCTCCTTGCATACTGATAGCCAACCAGTCACAGAATGATAACCCTACCAGCTCATCTGAGTACAAACCCTAGAGAGTTTCCTTTATTTCTTTTTTGTTTATTTCCTTCTCATTGAAGATGTATCACAAAGTGTAAATATTAAAAGTATAATGAAGACTCTTACTGTTTTCTCTAGTCAGCTGTGCCAAAGACTGCCCAGGTTACTTCGCTGCACTTCTGCACAAGTCAATGAAAGGAGCTGGGACTGATGAGGAGACCTTGATTCGCATCCTTGTGACCAGGGCTGAGGTAGTGTACTCTGCAACCTGTAATGCCTTACATCAGCTCTGGAAGAAATACAAATATAGAGGTTATGGAGTGGGTCCTGGTAGGTCATGTGCTCAGTCAACCTATTTCAGCCCGATTACATCAGTGTTCACACTCTGCTTTTGTACCCAGGCAGCTCTAATTTTGATATTGCATTTATTTCTGTTTTCCAAAGAACTAAACCAGACAGTATGCAGGCAATTTCAAGTGGAGTCAACTGTACCTGGTTAAAACAAGCCCATGAGGTGGTCTGGCCCGAATGGGATGTTAAAAGTAAATTCCTAGTTAAGTAATGATGAAGCAGCAGTTCCCCAATTGAGAATTGCTTATAAACATATGTCGCCAATTCTCTCTGATTCCAACTGGGAAAAACAGATGGGGAGGAGGGAAGAAAAATAATGAGCCAAAAGAGATAATTGTCATTTTAAAAAGCACAGAACTGCACAAGACATTTGATATCTTAAACACAGTCTTTAAGTCTTCCTTCCTTGTAAGCTGTGTAGGTTGTAACCACAGGGCTGTTTCAGTCTTGACGTAGAGAAGTCATTCACAGGGGAAAGGAGATCATGTTTCTCAATGATTAGCAGTGTGAGAAACTAGTCTCCAGGGTAGTCTTGCTGTTAAGACACAGTTCGATTATCATAACATTTCAAACCCCAGTGATAAAGGTCAGAACCATGCTAGGGGTGCTTTTTCACAGGAAAGCTCGAGACAAGGCATTTAATTCTCCTCCATGCAGTAACCAGAAAATTACTTTTGTGGGTGGAAAACAAATTCTTTTTTAGCCATACTCCTAGAAGTGCCTCTTTCTCTGCTTGCCACCACAGAGTGGGCTCAGGAGCTCACCGCAAGCTGTGCAAGTTTGTCCAGTACCAAGTCTGTGCCCATATGACACCACTGAGCACTGATCAGAGATGCCAGTGGCTGCCTGGGCACAGCTCTCCACACAAGTCCATACCCCTCTTCACAGCTACTGTCCCCTCACTGCAACATCTGACATGGGCTTACCTCAAATCTGAACATTAAGCTGAAAGTCCTCCAAAGAATTTAGACCTCCTACTTTCTCCTTTTCTCCTCCCACTGGGTGCGGTGGACCTTGAATCAGACCCCAGGGGTCCTGGTTGGAGCGGGGCATATTAGACAAAGCATAACCCACTCTTCTAAAGAGACTCTTGGTGTCTCCTCAGAGTGACCTGCCAGCAATAAAAGAGAAGTTCCAGCAAATGTACAAGAAGTCGTTAGCTGAAGCTGTCCGATCTGATACCTCTGGAGACTTCAGAAAGCTGCTGCTGGCTATTTTGCACTAAAAAGCCGTCAAGAACCAAAGGCGTGCTGAGCAGCCACCTCTTGATTAGTTTCCAAAATAGCATCCAAAAAATGTGGCATTAGCACAAAGAAAAAAATCCAATTTATTTTCTTTCCAGATGGGAAATGTGTTGCCAAGTAATACTGGACGTGAGGTTTATGTTATGGCTATCTCGCCAAATGTCCTTAAGCAATAAAATCATGTTAAAAAAACTAAATCTAAATTGACCTTTTTGTGTTTGCATATGTGGAGGAATCTTCTGTCATTATTTCTTCCGAGCTGGTTTTCTGTCTTTCTCTTGTTCTCAAGCTTATTCCTGTTCTTTGCCCAATTTGATGGGTCATGCTGTTACAGTCCTACCAAGAGAAAATGGATAGTAATTTCTTCTCAACTCATTATCACAGCTCTTTAAACAACCTGAGGGCTGCAAATTAATGATTTAAGTCAGGCCCTGATTAAAATCCTGCTATCAGCAGGGAAAGTTGGAGTGATTTCCCTGTCTGCGAATTGCCTTCTCAGCATAGACACCTCCTAGGTTATTCCACAAGGGATTTAAGGACTTGCAGTCCCCATCGACACCATTTCGTGGGATATGGTGCAGGAGCAACGCTAGGGGAGAGAAAGAGCTTCATGCGGTGGATCTGTCAGGCAGGGAAATACTCTTCCCACAGAGGCATATGTGGGCCTCAGGATAACTGCATGGTCTCCATCCTTAGAGGTTTCCAAGACCCAAATGATAAAACCCTGCAATTATTGTCTCTAAAGTTAAGGCAAAATAAATGAGTGATGGGAAGGATGGAGGGCTTTTAAGAAGGACACACACAGGTCTAACAGGATGTTCCTGTATTTCAGAGGCCTGATCCTCCTTTGGCAGTGTTTCTAGCAATCTAAAAACATCAGAGGCAGATACTGAACCTGAAATGAACCATCTGATTCTGGATTTGCCTTTATCAAAGTTATTT
Organism: Cuculus canorus; assembly: GCF_017976375.1. Lineage (NCBI taxonomy): Eukaryota > Metazoa > Chordata > Aves > Cuculiformes > Cuculidae > Cuculus > Cuculus canorus. The sequence goes on from NC_071402.1 coordinate 13,724,064, forward strand.
TAATGTTCAGACCCAGAAAGAGCAGAGCAGTGCAGGATCTGCAACTGCTTATCTTCTTGTTGCTATTGCCATGGGGCTCTTGTAACCAGAGACTATAGAAAGGATAGATGAATAATCTACTTAGATGCCCAGTGTTCCTGGCGATATTTTATCCTCCAGAGGTCACATTGTAGGTTCAGTCCAAGACAAGCTGGCAGGTACTCATTCTCAAATTATGTAGTTTGAAGAAAAAGCCAGCAGATGTCTGAAATGCACATGAAGAAGCTGGTTTGGGCAAAGGATTTGTTTTAAAATACTCTGACAAGAGTGTCCAAAGCTGTATGAGCGGTTTCTGTGAAACCTCTAGAAGCTCAGCACACTTTAAACCCAGCTATGTACTTATTTAATGTGAAGCGCATAACTTTGGCAGCCAAATTTATTCTTGCCTGAAGACTGTTTTAATTAACACTAGTAGGTCATTCTAACTAAAGAAGGAAGACTACAATTGCTTTCATCTTAATCTTTCAGTCTTTAATTAGAGATCAGCCTGAAACCAAGCCAGGAGCCCACACATCTTCACACCCACACATACTGGGCCAAAGTAATTATTGGATTACGTGCTATATCTCTCTATCTGTACACAATATATACACTGGTGGCAGTGACACTTGTGAAGTTGCCCTGTGTCTCCAGTGCCGTAGGAGTAAAACTTGTCGCTGTGCCTCAATAACAGAAGTTTAAATCAGGGGTTCAAAGTCCAAGTCCAGATTTCAAGACTGGTGGCTACAGATGTAGTCTGTTCTCTCATCTGCAAAATCAGACCCAAGCCCAGATTTTATCAAGTCTTTGACTAAGCCTTAGTTCAGAATTAAGAATCACACCAATGTGAATGGCAACTATAGTGATAGGACTCAGGAAAATTATGTCTGCTGAGCAGCTAAATAGAAAATGACTAATGCAGTAGTCACAGAGGAATGAGGGGGAAGGATCATAAGGGTAGCTGGACCTAAAGAATATGAAGGAGACCAGATAGTCAGCAACTAAAAGCAGCAGCAGAAAGTTAGCAGATTTCTCTGTGGGCAAGAGGCAGCATTCACAAGTTGCAACAAAGGAAACTCCTAATGGACATACAGAAAAAAATCTTCACCAGGATAGTGGTTTGGGACTGGAGTAGTTTGCCCAGAGAGGTTATGAAGTCTCCATCTTTCAAGATTTCAAAAATTCAACTGGACCAGTCCCTGAGCAACCTGATCTAACTTTGAGGTTAGTCCTGCTGTGAGCAGGAGGTTGCATTAGGTGAGCTCCCAGGGACTCCTTGCCCCAGCCTTCTCATAACTCTAGGAGAATCAGGTAGTTAGTGTGTAGGACACCACATTGGCAGTGTCATGTGGAATAGTCATTCTATTCCTGTTGCCTGACATAACACAAAGGACTTCATCATATTGTCACATACAATTGTCCATCAATTCCCATATTCACAATAAATTCTGTTTACTTTTCGAAGTCGTCTGCACTGCTTCCCAGCTTGGGGAGCTTCATTGCCTTCAGTGAACCTGAGACATCAACCACAGAGCTAGAGGACAGTGTCAAAGTGCTGTTTTCCCAATCCAATGGATCAAATAGTAAATCCATACTGGGCTCTGGCTGAGCACAGACAGGACTTGAGGAGGCTGCTCCAGTGGGGAGTGTCAGGATCCATCCAAAACTGGGTGCTTGGTGTGGGGAAGTAGTTTCTTCATAGGTCTATCCCAGACATCACACATGGAGTTAGGTCTCCTGGTGGTGCTATCAGCTGGGGGACATACAGACATACGTGTTGAGTAGAAAGGTCCATATCCATGCTACCTCTTGATAGTAATTTGGTAGGGTAGACATACCTTTGCTCTTTCAGTGCACGTATTTTTATATATATTTGCATGTATGTGTAAATGTGCAATATACAAAGCTAATAATTCCCCAACACGTTGGTCTTCCTTTCTACTCCCATATTTCTCTCCCCTCCAGCTTATAATAAACAAAATGGTGTTAAGTGCCCATCTTACCGTTGCCAAGGCCCACTGACCAAACTCCATGCTTCCAGGGCTTGCAGCATCCCAGGCAGTGCTGGCTGCTCTCCCAGCCTGGGCTGAAGTTTGTCACCCCAGCCAGCCACCATTGCTGCTTGGGACATCTTCCCATCCTCTCCAACTCACAACATCTGATTAATTATGATCCCTGTAATTATCTCCATTTGCAATGAGGAATGTTAATCCTGAGGTTCTTTTTCCCTCTCGCAGTTATATAGAGACCATAATAAGGAATATTATTTTCTTATCCCTGTGTCTATTCAGGCTGTAAATTTGGGGAAAGGGATGATCTCTTACTTGAAAACTGTGGGATTGGTAGTCATCAAGGCAATTCACATAACAGAAGCTCAGTGAGGTCTCTGCCTTGAACAATCCTTTTTCCTTATCCACATTTGTTCATCTTCACCCGAACTGTAATAGGATCAGTGTATGAATCTCAGCAGTTGTCTGACATCACCGATTTTCTCTGTGCACCTGTCTGCTGGCCGATTAGATCACAGCTTTTTTCTGCTCTGTTGCTTATTGCATGCTAATAGACATTTCACCATCCCATTACATTAAAACATAAGAAGAGCTGCTCTGAGTCCAGTCAAAGGTTCAATCAACCTAATTCCAAAATTAAGCAATCCCAAACACCTAAGGAGAGACAGCAGAAGGATCAGGCTGAGCATACAGCATTGCAGAAGGTGGTCATTCCTTGGCAGACATTCCATTTTCTAGAAACTCTCCACTGATGCAGTTAGTACAGCAGTAGCTGCAGGGGGGGCACTGGTTTTTAACAGCCTCAATGGCTCTAGCCTCCCTCGAGGGCTATGGGGAACCTGCAGTACCACACCACACAGTGCTGCTGGGTCACCAGTGAAAGAGCCCTCCTTCCCACTTGCACATGATGTTCAGACCAGCCTGTTATCTTTGCACTGTGCCCCACTGCCGTGGTTAATGCAGGATCCTGTGCTCCCGAAAAATACCACCCAGGCCTTGTTCGATCAATAACATGCCAGCCTAAGAAACCAGCCACAAGCACCCACTCAGAGACACTCTTTCTCAGACAAGTTACACTGTCCCACAGAAGAAACAGCTTGTTTGTCTCACCGTGGGTCATGCTGAAAGGGCCATATAGAACATACTGTTCTAGGATATGCTGTGAAAAATGTTTTCTAGTTTATTTATAAAGAAGGTCTTAACTAAGCAGTGCCAATGTGCCCACTTGGTTAGAGAGGTGTCTGACACCATAATCTGTGGGAAAGAAAGAAAAGAGAGTTGTAAAGCAGGCAGCAGCAGCTTCACTGCTCAGGAGACTTGGCCCCAAATTGCCAGGGACCTGTGAGGGGACTCAGCAGGGAGCAGCAACCCTCTAGAGAGCAATAAGCTATTTAAACAGCACACGCTGTACTCTGGGTTAGCAGGAGTTTGCACAACCATCCTAGGATCTTCTAAATAAATGCTACATTTATCAGTATCTAAGGCAGAAGAACATCCCACCTACCGTTCACTGACCACATAAAACATCGTCATTAGTGAAGCCAGATAACGTCATTTGTTTCTTTAAGGGTTAAAAAAAGTAATCCACAGCCATTGCCAAGAGTCAGAAATAAACAAGCAGTAAAGAGTTAGAGCCAGAACAGAGACATAAAGCTAAATCAATCATCAAAACAGACCACAATGAGAGCATATACATACAGAGCAAGAAAGAAAGCGAGAGGGTGTTTTGTTTGAGTAGCTAATGTTCTCTGGACGAAGAGAGAGAAATTCTCCTTTGGGTTTTTAATGCCAGTCTAAATATTTATAGCAAGATCATGGCCAGCTGGTGAAGCAATGGCGGTGGGGAAAAGGGAGGGCAGGGCACATTTTCCCGAGTGCCTCAACATCATCCTCTGGGTCGTCTCTTTGGTTAAGGAGAGGGAAGAGGCTGCATGTTGCCTTGTTTACCCTCAAAGTGACTCATCTACAGGAGTTAAGCCCAGTGGCTCCTTTCCTTTCCCATCATCACTTTGCCTGGCCATCCACACATGTGCACACACCTACACAGATTGTGCAGGAAGGAAAGATGCCACAGCCTCCAAAAGACTGTGCCAGCCCACCTCCGCCCTATCTTTAACACAGGGTTGGGCCTTTGGGGTTTTGCCTAGCCTTCACACATTTCAACATGTTGTTATATTGCATTGAAGAGTCTCTGGGAAAGGCCACATACGACACGACCCATGATACAAAGCTGATGTTTTTAGAGGAACAATCTGCTCCCAACCCTGCAGTCTGCCGGGACGTGGAGACAGGAACATATGGAGGACTGCAAACACCAGCATGGCATGGGAGTCAACATAAGGGCATTGTGGCTCCCAAAGATTTTCAGTCATCTGCCTCATTGTGACCAGATGCAGACATGACTCACCCGTGAGCTTTGGCTTTTAAAATATGAGAAGGAGTTTTGCTCTAACCTTGTGTTTCCCTGTGGTAGCAAGGCTTAGAAACTCCATTTTGGATTTATTCCCATCCTGGAACGAACAGAGGAATTCCACCACAGAGGTGCGGTCCAGTCCGGTTACCCAGGCACAGCTGGGGTTGTGGAGGATCCTTCGCTGGCATAGGTTCTCAACTGATTCAAGCCTTGGGGTTGGATTTAGGTTCATCATCACAGATACCTACATGGGAGTGTTAAACATGGACACCTACACATGGCTGGACATAAGGAGGAATTTCTTCGCAATTAGAGTGGTGAAGCACTGGAACAGGATGGTTGTGGATGACCCATCCCTGGAGGTGTTCAAGGCCAGATTGGATGGGGCCTTGGGCAGCCTGATCTAGTGGGTCGTGTCCCTGCCCATTGCAGGGGGGGTTGGAACTAGATGATCTTTAAGGTCCCTTCCAACACAAACTATTCTATGATTCTATGATTCTATGATTCTATGATTCTATGATTCTATGATTCTATGTCTGAGGCAGCTCTGCACTCGTGGAGGCCTAACAGTGACTGGAGGACTGTTCACCTCCCCAAATATAGGTGATACTTACTGGTGACCTAAATAACTCAGCAGACTCAGTTGTATTGCCTAGACCTCTCTGGCTGCACAAGGAGCTCCGACACCTTGTTCATGTGCAGACATCTGCAGTTAGGGACCCCATCGAGGTGTCTGCCCTGGGGAGCTAAGTGCCACCCGAGGACCTGCCATCCTGGAATCATGGTTTCCAGGTTACTGCACTTACTTCAGCAAACAGCTCTGGTCAACCCACCCGCAATGCTGAGCTTCCTCAAGGCACCTCTTTGAGTGCTTTGCTAAGAGTTTCAGAGACCTGAGGCCCTTACAAAAAAGGCCACAACTTGATATTTTCTATGTGAAATATCAAGCAATGTCATAAATCTAAACTGCTCCAAGAGTGAACTGTACTCTCTTCTTGGCAGAAGTAGCTGGGCTCTCCTTGCCCAATTTGGGGCAGCCATGGGTGCAGAGATCCCATCTCCCATCAGACTGCAACAGGCCAGTGCTCCCTAGATTTCTCCAAAAGGTGGAGACACAGCCTGTCGCACTGGGGTCCCTGGAAGCCCTTCTCTCTCCCTCTTTCTCCACGAAACTACAGTGACAGTGCATTACCTAGTGTAAGGCATTGCAGACTGTTTACACGCTTCTAGAGTTCCCAGGCACTTTAGGACAGGGTCCTGCCGCCGTTTCCAAATGGACGGCCAGGACTTTTATAAATGAACTTTCCTCTTCGTGTCTATTTATTATATGTAAACATTTGCCAGAAAAACACCACTTGGGCATGCTCACTACTGGCCAGGTCATTGCAAAAGGCAACGGCATCGTCACATGTGATAACAGTGAGAAGACCATGTGTGCCTATTCTTAGCACTGGAATGTATACAATGCCCCACTGCCTTGCTGCTCCTGCGCACAGCTCCCGAAAGCAGCAAAAGTGACTTCAGAATAAACACATCCAGAAATCACCCTCTATGAATCACTTACCTACTGAAAGAAACGTCCTGTGGGTTTATAGGTTTTTATCCAGGCTCTAGCTATGGAAAATCTCAGCAGAGAATAAACGACAGAAAGTAAGCGCATGCAGTGAAGGACAACAGAAGGTAAATGTTTCTACCCTACCGTTTCACTGCAGGTTGAGCAGTTAGCCAGGACTATAGATGCTCATCATAGTGTTCTGCCTGGCACTTAATCTACTCATTGTTTGTCTGATTAACATAAAAACCCCACAGCTAAGCAGAGTTAATAAATAATCGTTTTAATGCAGATTCCCAGTCTCTAGGGTTTCGTTTGCCCTGCTGCAGAGTTCAGCTGTGCCAGATTTACATTCTTTGGGAGTGACTAACTCTAGAGGAAAGAGGCGCAAGCTACTAAAATGCTAATGCTTTAAAACAGTGTATAAATGTCTAAGCGCATTTCTTCAATGTGATTAAAATGAACAAACCAATTGCTTCAGCCATCCAGCTTTCATCCCAAATCTGTGAGATAATTTCTGTGCTTTTGCTTCTTGCCAGGGACACAGGCAGTGCTGACCTCAGAGCTGCAACCTATCTGATAACTTTATGAAAATTTTAAAGGGTCTTACTGACCTTTTACCTTCTTTATTATTTTCCCACTGTGCTTAACCCATGTTCCATTTTTACATATAACAGTGAATGGATATTTAGAGCAACATCAAAGTCCCGATTTGTTCCCTTGGAGCTGGATATTTCGATAAAAGCTTCTAAGATTTTTTTTACTCTCTTTCTGCCAAGTCCAGAATTCATCTCTCTCCTATTTTGCTATGGAGGAGGAATCCACTGAGGAGCTTCTCTTCAAAGACCAGGACTTCTCCTCCGAACTGCTGAGACAGCTGAATGTTCTGCGGCAGAGCAGGATGCTGACTGATGTTACCCTCTGCTCTGGGGGCTTTGAAATCCCCTGCCATCGAAATGTGCTGGCTTCCAGCAGTCCATACTTCAAGGCAATGTTCTGTAATGACTTCAGAGAGAGTCGCCAGGCTAAAGTCATCCTGAACGGCATCAATGCTGAGACTTTGGATCAGATTATCCTTTACGTTTACACAGGGGAGATTCTTATATCCACTGAGAATGTCCTGTGCCTGTTAGAGACAGCCTCCATGCTGCAGTACACTAAGCTGTTTGAGGCCTGCTCTGCCTACCTCCAGGACAAGCTGACCCCTGACAACTGTCTGAGCATGGTCAGACTGGCAAAAGTCTTGAACTGCCAAAGCCTGAATAAGAAAGCCAAGGCTATGGCTTTGAAGTGCTTCCCTGAAGTGGCCTGTTCAGAGGACCTGAAGGACCTTTGTCCATTGGAGCTCATCGATTACCTTGGGGATGATGAGCTCTGTGGGGAGGAGGAGCAGGTCTTTGAGGCACTGATGGTCTGGATCCGGCATGACCTCCAGGAAAGACAACGCTACATCCAAGAACTGTTCAAGAAAGTCCGTCTTCAGTATGTCCATCCAACTTTCCTCTTCCACTTCATTGCCAATGACTCCCTCATTCAGTCCTCAGCCACTTGCAGGAGCATCCTTGAGTCCGCTTGGAGACATATGTTTTCATTGTACAGTACCAGCGTACCTGACATCAAGCCCATGCTGCATGTTCCTCGCAGATACTCCAACCAAGAGTTTCTCATCATCATTGGTGGCAGGAAGGACAGCCAGCAGACTACAAGGGATGTCCTGCTCTATGATGACAAGACAAACCAGTGGCTAAGCCTGGCCAAACTTCCCGTGCGCCTGTACAAAGCCTCTGCAGTGAGCTTGCACAGCAATATTTATGTGCTTGGAGGGATGCCTATTAGCAATAAGAAAAGTCCAGTCAGTGATAATATTTACATTTATTCCCTCAAACTCAATCAGTGGAGGACAGTTGAGCACATGTTAGTTCCACGTTACTCCCAGAGAAGCTTGGCATATAAAAATTATATTTTATCATTTGGTGGAATTGGAGAAAACCAGGAAATCTTGAATTCTGTAGAAAGATATGATAGTGTCTACAATGCCTGTGAAAGCATGGCAAACATGCCTGTGGCGGTCCTTCACCCTGCTGTTGCTGCCAAAGATCAGAGGGTCTACCTCTTTGGGGGAGAAGATATTATGCAAAACCCTGTCCGGCTGATCCAGGTAATGGTCAGTCCTACTTGCAGGCACTTTCACATAAGGTTTTCAGCAGTTCATCACTCTCCTGAGGAAGAAAAAGCCAATAAAAAGTTTATTGTGAGTTTCAGCAAGAGGCAGAATGATTTGAGACATGGCTTCAGGAAGTCTTGTCTGCAAAGAGCATTACAACTCTTTGGTTTTCCCCTTTGAGTGTTTCTTGGGCAGAAGACCCAAGGTACTTCCTTGGGTGTCAGTCAGCTCTGCAGCTGGTGGGCACTGGGGCCATGGCTGCTGCAGATGATGCTGTGGCAGGCAGCAGCTGACCTCCCTGCCTGGCTTCATGCCCGTAGCCAATCTCACCAAAATCAATGCTTTCCACTTGGCAGCCGAGCTGGGGTGTCAGCTGCACACCTGCTCGCTTGCAGCAAAACCAAAGATTTGCGATTATTAGAGCGATTAGCTTCTCGCTCATCAAAGTGCCAGGACTTAAACTGACAGTTATTTTGCATCAACAGTTGTGTTAAAGATGTGGCTCCTGCCACATGTTGCTGGCTCCCTGCCTGCTTTCAGCAGTTACACTCTAGCAGGAGGAAAAAAATATAAGAAATCTTTTCTAATCTGATTCCATTCTTTAGCAACATTGAAATTTTATTTTCCCTATAAGTGTTTTTCACTTGTTTGAGTGTTTTATCTAAGAAAGATCATTAAAGGCTAAGGTGGCAGCCAGCACATGAGCAATACTTCTTTACAGTGATAACGCTACTTGATTATCAGGAAAAGGAAATTAATCTATCGGTTAGCGGGGAGACTTGTTCTGGAGATATTTGCTATATTAAGAACTGGATGATGTGACATCGAAGTTTGCACTGCCCAGATACAGATGACTGAATGATCATTATCTGGCAACAGCTCTTTTTCTCACATCAGCTGATGACTTAGATACCACTGATAAGTCCCATCAACAAGCCCCTTTGCCAATCTGAGTGCATACCAGCCACCAGCAAAAATAATAGCAGCTGGGCAAAGACAGTGGCTGCCAGCAGAGCTAGATGAAGTTCAGGTTTGTTTGCCCAGGAAATTGCTAAGGCTGAGGCAGGAATACAGAGAATAACTGGAAAATGAAAATAAATGGCTTGCACATTGGGAGAGCAGTATCCAGGAGTATCCAATGATTTGATACTCAAGGAAAGATTTACAGCCAAGAATCTTGCATATGGCAGATAGACTCTGCTCTAGTGCATGTGCTAGTGTCTCCTGAGCAGACAAGTCTGGAGAATTAGAACACTTTCCAAAGGGATATATTAAGAACAAAACAGGTAAATTCTCGGCTTTCCAGCAGTTCAAGGCAGAGGATTTTATTCATTAGGACAAAATAAAAAGAATAAGTCCCTCTGTAAGTACAATTGCCACTTAAATTGCAACATGAACAGCCACGTGTATCTTTATTTATTTGTCAGGTTTACCATGTCTCCAGGAATATGTGGTTTCGGATGGAGACCAGAGTGGTGAAGAACGTCTGTGCACCAGCTGTCACAATTGGAGACCAGATTATCATCGTAGGTGGTAAGAACTCTGTTTTGCTCTCCCTCCCACCTCCACTGCCCAGGTCCAGCAGGATTTCACAGCCTTTCTGCTAAGGGTGCTCCCTTAAAAAGCAAGTGGAGCTTGGGAAGAAAAGGAGGAGTGTGTGTGCCACCCTTCATAAACATCTCTCATGGGGTCTCATGGACATGGAAGTGGGGATGAGTTCTCCACAAGGCACATTCTTACTTCAAGTAGCAGGACCTAGGTGGGATGAAACTGAGGAAACTGCACGCAAGTTGCTGCTCTGCAGCAGAAAGGAAGACACAAAGAGCATGGTGGTCCTGCTCCTCTCCTGCTGACTCACAGCCCAGCATTCCTTGACTGCACCTCCTAGAAGGGTGAGGAGCACAGTTACCACAAGTCCGTGGATGACTTGTTGGGATGGGTGGACTGCAGGGCTATGAGGTGTCAGTCAGTTCTGCAGCTTACTCCTGGGGGTAATTGTGAAATGTCTGGAGAGGGGCATGAAACACTTGGAAAGGGAAAACATTTCAGTGTCTTCTTCAACCTGAGGATCAGCCTCTGTCCATGGCACTTTGATGGATCACACGTCATTTGTAATGTGGTACTCTACAGTTCTTAATGCAGCTTCTCTGACCATAGGCTGGCATGAGGAAGCTTGTGTCAGGGAAAATTCAGCAAAGCAGAGAATTGAACCCAGATCACATAGAACTCAAAAGTGGTGTCATCTCTCAGTGAGAGGCCACTGCTACCTTTTGCAGGGAGAACAGGGGAGACCTGAGAGAAAAGGTCTGAGACTGTCAGACTCCTGTGTGGAACATTAGCCTGACCTCAGATCACAGTGCCCAAAATATAGTATTTTCAAGTCTCTTACCTTCAAATGCATTAATCTGAAGGGCCTGCATTGACTCAAGTGTGAAGATGATGAACTTAAGTTCTCAATTTATTTTTTATTTATCTAACAAAAGCCACAGAAATTCATGTTAATTTTAAACATCTTTCATTTTAGTTGAAAGCAGAGAGAAATTCAGCATGGTCAGGTTTTATTTGCCAGCTTCCATGCCAAAACATTTGCCAAACACTCTTAGTTTATCAACAACAGTAAAACAAAAATAACGGTTTCTCTTAAAAAAAGCTTTCATCACATTTCAGGTCCTCTTTGTGTGACTGGTCACATGGTAACAAAGGGGAGTGGTTTTGGGTAAGAAAGATAGGCCTTGATTTTCATGAAGCAAAGTGGCTTCAAGACCTGCAGAACATGGCACAAAGCAGTTTGCCATAGGCACTCCAGATTATCACTCGAGATTATGTACAAGGATACATGGGCAATGTACTGCTGAGTAGCAAGCTTTCACACCTCCATTGTTCCAGGGCAATGGCCCTGGTACCAGCCCTTACCTCTCAGCAGATGCGAGGTTACACCATCCCACAGTGGAAGAGCTGTCCATTGAGTCAGTGATGTGGCGGCCAGCAGACCAGCATAGATGTGGGAGTGGAGTGAACACTGGTACCACCATGCTGTTGAGTACCCAGTTCCGTTCAGTAGACAGCTATGACTCCAACCCAACAAAACACTGTTCTTTGTTCTCATAAGCCATCAGTTCTGTTATTTCCATGTGAAGCTCTAGGAGTCTGTTGGGTGAAAAGAAATACTTTGGAACATTTCAAGATATATACAGAAAACTGCAAGCTCCAATTGTGTTTGACAGGTTGCTTGCCTCATCTGATGAGGTTTATGTTGTTTGTTGAGCCGTGGCTGTCGAGGTGCTGTGAGAAAGAGTAAGGACAAACAGGAAGGGAAGATAGACAGGCATTCTTGTGACTTATCATCACTTCCCAGCTTAGACATCTTAATTCTGCCAAATTATGTATCAGTGTACTAGGTTTTATTGAAGACTAGCAAGAAATATATTCTTCTTCCTTCTGCTGGCCATAAGATCTAATTGCCATCTGTCTTTTCCACATCTGGCTTTGCATTTAGGGTACACTCGGAGAATAATTGCTTATGATACGAAAGGCAACAATTTTGTTAAATGTGCAGACATGAAGGACAGACGAATGCATCACGGGGCCACAGTCATCAAGAACAAGCTGTATGTCACCGGAGGAAGATGTCTCACTGTGGACAACGTCATCAAGGACTTGGATTCCTTGGACTGCTATGATCCAGAGACTGACACATGGACATCAAAGGGAAAACTGCCACACAAACTCTTTGACCATGGGTGCCTTACACTGCAGTGTGTCCCGTGTTCTAACCTTCTCTAAATGACCTTTGGTACTTTACAGGACGTTTTCTGCTTTCCTTCCCAAAAGGGAAGGGGAATCCTTATGGGGTCCCACAAATTCCTGACCTTAAAGGCACCAGTGGCATTGTCATTCCCTGAATGCTCTGACAGAAATTTTACAAGCTTTGTGCTCATGCCATGTTCACCTGACCTGTATTGCTGCTAAATCCTGCCTGGAGGCCTTACGCAGAGTCTCAGAAGAAAATAGGAAAAAAACATTGTGTAAGAACCTGGCACAGGATTTGGCTTTGTACAGACTTTAAAATTAAAGGTGCCTAGGAATGCTGGTATCTAAAGTAAGACCTAGGTAAGCTGCATTTGTTAGCATGCAAGCTCAGCTGGATGCCATGGCCCTTTGCTGCTCAGTGCTGACCAAGATTTCCATTTGGGGTGATGGGAGCATTTAGAATAGAAAGCCCCAAACTCTAGTCTCATAGCCAGGCCAGCAGCAGCTGCCTGCATTAGCTATGGTAGTCATCTCATAAGAAATAAAATTTTGATGTTCCTAATATCAAAATAGAAATTAGGAAAAAGCTGATGCTTTGGTCTGAACTCTCACATTGTAAGAAGATGCAGATTTGACTTTTTCCCTCTTTCACAGAGAAGGGAAGATTTTTGTTACTTCTGACTTCTCTTCAAAGGAGTGGGAGAAGGTGGGATAGAAAGGAAGATTGTCTATGTCTTCTTTTTCAAGGGATTTGTTTTGCAAGGAGCTTGCTCCTCCTTTTGCATCTGGGTAGATTGCATCTTTAGAAGTAAGGTTAGTTAGAAAGCCCTGGCTGATAGAATTCCTGAAATCTGGAATAGCAGAGGATACATGGAGATGTCTCTTTTACATGGGATGTAAAAGAGAAGAGGTGTTTGGAAGGAACATTTTTTTCTTTTCCTCCTCTCTCTAAACCACTGGAAAACAGCAATGACAGAAAGCCAGTGACAGGAAACCAGCTTTCCAAGAAGAGCAAGTCTAGTTTGCCACTTGGCAAAGCAGCTTTGGCTCCACCAATATTTTTGTGGGGCTCTGCCACTAAGTGCATATTTTGAAAGGGAGGAGATTAATCATCAGATACTGAACAGGCTGTGAACTGCTGTCAGGTCACTGGGCTTGGTAAGATTGCTCAGATAGCAAGAAGCTTTAAAGCTAGCTCTGATGACCATTATCCAGAGAAAGGATGGCACAAACAACATACTTTTTTCTCATATTTGAAAGAAAGTGGGACTTTTCCAAGGGTACAAGATGGTATGAGGAAATTCAGCCCTCCTTTTCACAGAAGTCTGCACAGCCACGTGGTCACCACCATACTGCAGGACACCAGCGCCAACCATGAAGATCGCCTCCCATGGATCTGTATCTGGGAGCAGAGAGGCAACAGAAATACTTAATGAAGTGGGGGGCTGGAAGGAAGAATTGCATAGCAACTGCTATTTTAACAATGTGAAATAAAATGGTTATTATTCTTTGTATGAGCTTTGTGTTCTGGAGTCCCCATTGTTCCCTCTGCACTGTTGATAAAGGGAATTGTTCTTGTACCAGTGGTTTTTGCCAGGATTTCCTTCTAAGGATCTGAGTAAACCTGCAAAAAATGAGTGGGAACCCAAACTCAACTCCCAGCTCGGAAGCCTTTGGCTATATTTCTCCTCTGTCTTTCAGCCTTCTTCTTCTCCCTTTGCAAAGCAGGGCTAAATCACAGTACTTGCCAAATTGGACTGAAGCAGTGATTCATTCTGCTTCCTCACAGGCCAGCTCCAGCTCTCTGGAGAACAAGTCTTGTCGTGGCCAATTATGGAAAGTCTGCCCCAGGGAGATGTTTATTCCAACCCTGAAGTGCTGCCTTCCCAAAGTTCTTCCTGTAGTGACCCCACTCATCTCCAAAACTCCAGCAGATACCAGTTGCTGCTATGCATTTTAGCTGATAGGGATTCCTGCCAGGCTTGTAACTGTACCCAGAACCAAGGAAAAAAAGTTGATTTGGGTCCATAACCTCATGTTTACAAACCATTGCACAGGCATTGGTTTATTCTTGGAAGCAAACAGATTTTTTTAATTCCTGTATCATGTAACTAGTGACTTTCTCAGCATTCATACAGGGACCAAATTGTATCTTGCATAGCTGTAGCTAAGCAGGAAATGAGAAGTGCAAAGAAAAGGGACAGTCACAGCAGCATTAAGCACAGCACCTTTTCCCCGGCCCTCGCGGAGCCCTCACATCACCCCCAAGTCCTTGGAGATGCCCCAATTCAAGGAACTGGGGTTTCCTGAGCAGTGAATACAAAGCTGGTTTCTAATAGTCTTCCGTCTTACAGTCAATTGGCTTTGAGGCCAACTCTGACCAATGCTTCTAGGGCCCTTTGCAAAAAGCGTTGAAACCAGAAAACAGTGTTGGGTCTTCGCAAAGCAGACAAGGTCTGGCAGAATCTGTTAGTCACATGGAAACAGCAGCACACTCAGCTTCAGGGCAGTGGATATCCAGTCCCAGGGCAGATCCTATGGGGAAAAGGGATGCTACCTTTCTAATCAGGTGCTGGCCACCACCTGGCCCACCTCGAGAAATGGCTAGTACTGTCCTAGGTGCTTTGCAATAGCCATGCCCAGTGGTGCTACGAGTGAAAGCAAAGGTTGACAAAGGTACCCCTTTCTCAGGAAGGGGAGGGGACTTTCCCAAGAAGGATCTCCAAGGCCATCACTACCTGGAACACTTTCTGAGTCACCATATGCTTTTCCAGAGGTCTCATCATACTAATATTTGAGCATTTGAGTGCTTGCTTAGATGGGAGTCCTGCATGGGAGAGTAGCAAGATACTTCACAAATACAATGATGACCCCATGAAGTGGTGGGAAATTGTTTCTCTTCATGTAATAACTATGAAAGCCAAGAAAAAGAGGGCTGTAGGAAAGGGTCATTGATATGGGGGTCAACGTTTAGAAGGGGTGAACACCTACCGCTTTTTTCAAATCAGGGAGTGCTGTGAAGGCCTGTCATCTCCAAGGTCTCTTTCTTGGGTGTTCTGAGACAGTCACTAAATCATGGAAACCATAGGACCACATGGCTGAAAGCAGCCTGCTCCATGGGACATTAAGTTACTCAGTCCCTCATGGCAGATGCTTCTCCCACACATTGAAAATTTCCCATGAGAGGCACTCTGCTTCCTCCCTAAGTCCCTGAGTACTCGAGTGCGTTGTTAACCTCACAGCTTTCAATACTGTCTATCCTAAAACTTCTTTGCTGTACTTTCTGCCATCCTCACAGCAATAAACGGCAATCGATTACCCTTTTTGATACTACATATTTTTTTACATCTATAAAGTTTACTAGGATGTTTCCAATTCTGTAGACTAAACAAACCCAGCCCTTTCAATCTTTCCTCATAAGTCATGTTTTCTAGACCTCTGATCATTTTTGTTCCTTTCCTCTGGACGATTTCCAGTTTGTCTGTAATTTCTTTTTTATTTAAGTGCAGGGCCGTGTCTCAGCCTCAATGCGGAGAAGGGCAATAAGCCCCTGCTGTGTCTTACCTACAGCATTCCCAGTCTTGTAGCCCATAAGGACTTTTGCTTTTTGCAGCAGCAGCAGCAGATTACAGACTCAGGTTCGGCTGTGCTTGGGATTAAGGAATGCTTGCAAGTTTGGGCAAGGTCACATGGAAAGACTACAGGAGATCCAGGATCTCCTGGGGTTATGCCGTAACTCCATCTTCGCTTTGGCTCACCAGGGTCCTGAGCCAAATCCCACTGAAAACAATGAGTCTCTCCACGGGCTTCAGCAAGGGGCTTTGGACCGGTCCCTAATTATTGTGTTTTCAGCTGGGTTCATTTCTAACTCTATTAATTTTAGCAGTAAATATTTAATGTTTGAGTCATTTTTTATACTTGGGGGAAAGTTCGAGGCAAAAAAAGGGAAGGAGGGGATTTTATTTTCTTTTTAACTTTCTTCCACTTCCTTTGCTGCAAACTCAGAGCTGAATCCTGCTGCACAGGCAGCCTGTGGTGACAGGCAGCTTTGCTTTGATCTTAGCAAAGAGCTTCGTAGGTTAAGCCTATGTTTTTAAAATGTAAGCATTTATCAAACAATACAATCCTTTCCAAGGACAGCCTTTTTTCTTGTGCAGTAATATGTTTATAATTATAATGCATTTCCTGCTTCTTTTTGATTAAACACACCTGACAAAGTAGGAAAGATGTTGATGCATAAATAAATGGGCACTCCGAGTTCATCGCTTCATCAGCCATTTTTTCCAAAAGCAAACAAGTTCACTGTGAGGTGAATCCTCTAGTTGAGAAGGAAACAACTGGGGAGAGCATATATGAATAGTGTACAGGGTAATTTATCCCTGGCATTGTTCCTTAGCCTGACCTGAGAGCCATTAATAATTGACAGCGGCAAAAACAATTCCTTTTTAAAAATATAAACATCCATACTTTTTTCCAGCGGCTTGAAAGCTCCCACACAAATGTTGAACTGTCATATTCTCCATGGCACAAATGAGCATGAAATCCTTGGTGCAAGCTTGCAGGAGCAGAAGTGTTAAGACCTGCTAATTAGCGGACGGCTAATAATGCTTTCAGCAGCTATTTCTGATGAATTTGCCTGGGGTCCAAATGAAGCACAGTGCATATGGAGGCTGCTATTGCCACCAAAGTTAAGGGTGCTCCTCCGGGCTTGTGCTGGAGCACTGAGAGACTGATCTGGCCTCTTGTGTTTATTGAAGTTTCCAAAATAGTAGCAGAGTAGCGAGGAGCCCAACTGCTCTGTCACTCGGCAAGCCACCCGCTGGCTCCAGCTGCCGGTTGTCACTTTTTTTCCCCTGGGCTCTTTGTTTGCCTGCACTTCTTTCATGTTGCAAGAACTCTTTCTGAGAAAAGCAAGGAGCAGCACGTCTCATGCAGCTCCAGGCGGTTAGATGGATGAGTGGTGGCTGCTTGAAACAGGAGGCATCTCCACAGCTGTTGGACAGATTTGGCTTTAGGCTAGGCGTGAGCCAAAATACAGCTGGAATTCGGAAAAGGTGGCAGAATCTGGTCCGGCTCTTCTGGTCAGGAAGATGTCTATGAACCACCCTGCTATATCTAATCCTCCTATATCTAATCCTCCCATATCTAGTCTTCCGAAGTTTCTTTCTCAATCAGGCTGTGACTTCTGATGAATAAACTGTGTTCCACCACCCGTCCCTGACGCAGGCATGCTGGGACAAGGGCAAAGGCATGTCCCCTTCGTCAGTACCCCAGTGCCACAGTTTTAATGACATCCCCTGAGTTTTGCCCTGGTCTTGGCACACTGCTGAGGTTTCTCCCTGCTCTGGACACCTTCTCAGGCCAAACAACTGAGCAGATGTGCTCTGCAGGTGTCCTGCATCCATGTTTGAAGCTGGCAATGACCGCCCAGAGCACTGGGAAGTGACACCGAGGACTCTTAAGTCCAAATTTTCAAGCTTGTGGGATGCTCCTGGTCTGGTAAATCAGCCAAACCTATTCTGAACCTTAAACCAGAGCCTGACACCTCTCTGAGAGAGTTGAGGGACTGCATGGGAATGCGTCCAGCCCTGAGGAGCAGAAAGCAAACTGCGTAGAGGGTGCTGCTACATGAAACTCAGCTACAAAGCTCCAGTGCTGGGAAAGTGCAGTGTTTTATCCAGATCAGCAGCAACCCATGGAATTAATAGGGTTGATTAAACCATTTTGATGTGCATGGTATGTGGAGATAAGGGTCCAATTCCCAAGGGCTTCCAGTGAAATAACAATACGTGACAGTCCCTGATGGGGAAAGAAGGCTTCTGGAAGACAAGTACAAATCAAGGGGGCAAAAGAGAGCAAAGTTACCATGAACTTGCTGGATCTGTTTTGATGCTGAAATGATGTAGATCTTGGCACCAGGCAGATTGAAAGCAAGCAAACTATGCCTGCTTTATATTGTTATGACACATGTATTTCCCTGAAAACGACATTAAAGAGTACCAGAGGCTCAAACATTGTTCTGTTTATCTGTTCCCTGGGTAGGGCTCTTCATCTTAGAGACAGCCTCAGCACTGCAGAATATGGCCCCTGTCAAGAAAACTTTGTCTCTGGCATGGGGACTGTTGCTAAGCATGACATGGGAAGCCAACCCAGGGGGTCAGGGTGTGAACATCTATTTTGCACTGCCGCCTGGCAGGATGGCATCTCTTTGAGGCATGCAAAGGGATGAGCCACCAGAGGAGACTCCCTGGCCATGCGCTGAGGTTCACAGATAGGAAGCCAATGTCAGAGGATGATTCCTCCCCAAGGTGTTGAACAGCAGTTCATCCTATGCAAAAGCATAGAAAGGCTCCTCATCACCCACATTATGTCAATGGTGCCCCTCTATGCTTCAGGCCACATTTCAGCCCTGGGACTCCCTTGCAGTGGAGCTTGCACCTAAATTAGTCATTAATGGGAACACAAATTCCTCCTGTCCGCAGTGTAAACTAACCCATGCCTGTGCAAGCAATGCACACATAGCCATGGCATCCTAAGGACAAGACTCCTGGCAGCTTAACTGGGTGCCAGCTCAAGCCTTGACCAAGGAGGAAAGCAGAGAGGTCCTATGGGCAATTTTCAAGTCACTGTGGTATTTAATGGATAATTCAGAACTTTTTAAAAGAAGGCAGTCTTTGGGCTCAGGAGGTGCTGGCTGAAGCCCTGAAGGCTTCTAGCCAAGAGACCCTGTTCAGAGCCTACAAGAGTTGTCTTTCTGCTCATTATGCCTTGGAACAAATGTAAGTAGAATCTATTTCTTCTCCAGGCATAGGGGGCTCTGGAAATTTTTCTCAAGAGAAAAACAGCAACATGCAGTGAAAGAACTGGTGCCTGCAGACTGAAATACAAATGGCAGAGAAGCCAAAAGCGTGTTCGCCCTTCCAAGCCTGAGCTTATGTTTTTAATAGCATGAAATGTGACATGCACAGTCAATCGTAGACTTCAAGCTGAGAATCTATTATTTGTGATGGCAGCATAAAATACAGAGATCCCTACTCCACAGAGCTTACAAGAGGTTCAAAGCAGAGGATACAGATGACCCTCAGAGCATCACCATCTGAAGTTTCAAAGCATCCAGTACATTCATTAGGCAAGAGCAACATGACATAACCTGGATAACAGAAGCACACCTAAAAATAAAAAATCAGCTCTTTGCTTTGGCTCCCTGGTCCACAGCCCATCCACAGATCAGCACACAAATGCAATCAAACAAGTGCCTAGACCCAGAGCCTTCTGGAAACTCAGGCAATGTATGGTGGATGGGCATTAGCTGCCTAATACAAATCTCTTCTTCTCCAGTAGCCCCATATCCAGAACAGCATCGTTACCCTAAAACATACCTAGGAGAAGATGTGGTTTTCCCTTGTTTTCAACAGCTAGATTTTCCCCTTCCCCAGGAAAGGCAGCAGAAGGACAATTCTAGCAATGGGCACACTACTGGCAAAATGGATCCCTTCTGCTTTTAAAAAGAAATGCTTTATAGAGTGAGGAAGGAACATTCAGACAGCTCAGGGCTCTCTGCTTTCCAGGAAAAAATATAAACCCCATCGATTGACTGAAAATATTTTGGCATATTTTTTTTTCTATTTCTAAAGCAATTTCAAATAAACAGTGATAGGTAGTGCAGACTGACCTTCCTAGGAAAAGTAGATGCAGCTAGGAAAATGATTACATGGATCAGTAGGGTTTTGCCTTCATTATGTTTGATTATAGAACACATTCTTCTCTGCTGATTTGTGGCTGGACTCTTGCAAATACGTGGATTTTCATCTAAATACAGCATACTGCTTTGTGGCTGCAGGATGTTGGTGGGTTCAGCTCAATCAGGAGAAAATCTCTGCTCAGATTTTAGTAGAAATCTGCAGACACCATGCTAGTAGAATCGTGGTACTGCCAGGCTCAGTGGGACATGGCACTTGCAAACAGCATGAGTCATTTGCCCTGGAGCTGTAGGAGCAGGGAACATCCGAAGATCTAGATCAGATTGGTGAATCAGCAGCACCTGACACAGTTTAAGAGGTTAAGCCTATTTATAGACAAATGAGGGTAATTTTCATAGCTGAAGGGATTGGATTTTTTTCTTAATAAATTCATAATAAACTCCAGGGAGGAGAATACTGAGATCTGTACTCAACTAACTCCTTAGAGATGAGAGGAAGTTTGTCTAAGACAGAGATGGAGTCAAAGGAGCTAGAAACTCAAGACTGTATTAGCTTCAATGCATTGTTCTTTATCCACTCACAGGATTCAATTATGCTTATAGGACAGTGCAAAACATTCCTGTGGAGTCAGATCTTGATCTCCCTGCCTGGCGCACAGCTGGGACTTCCCAGGCACCTGTGCAAGTGCTTTTGATGGTAGCAATTGGGAGGAACAAATCAGATATGCACCTCTGGGGAAACTAGTCTCTTCTCTACAGGGATCACAGGATCATAGAATCGCTTGGTTGGAAAAGGCCTTTGAGATCGTCAAGTCCACCTGTACTTGTCCCCTACTAAATGAAATGCCTCAGCTCCTCATCTACCCAGCTTTTAAATACCTCCAGAGGTGGCAACTCAACCACTTCCCTGGGCAGCCTGTTCCAGTGTCTGATAACCATGTTCGTGGCAAAATTTTTCCTTATTTCTAATGGGACTTTCTGTTCATCATTTCTTGCTTTACTTCACACTTTACTCTTGGTTATCATTAATGGTGGACATTAGAGTTAGTTTGCTAGTGTGTATCAGCAGCAGAGTTACATGACATCATCAGTCAAGTGAGAAAGGATGGGACTGGCTGAGTGATCGTGTGTAAAACCTTATTTCTTTTAAGTCTCTATTGCCACATCATTAAAATAAGGATGATACAAACCCCACAAGGGCGTTGTGAATGAAACCACGAAAGCTTGAAAGTCTTTCGCGAATTGCCAAAGACTGATGTTGTACAATCCTACTGCAGCTACTTGCTTTTTAGGAAGTAACCGCACCTATAGAAACAGTGCTCTTAAATTAATATAGTGATGATCTTAAATGAACTGATAATCAGCTGGATAAGTACAAACACTTATAAAATTAATATGGGACTGATTTTGACTGAGGCTACATCCCACACACAAAAAATAAACTCAAATGCTACTTTAAGGACTACCAGTGTTAAGAAAATCCTCTTGTAAATAGTACGGGTGAAGTTTCTCCCCATCTTCTTTTTCTACAATGAATTTTTGTACACTGCTTTACACAGAAATCAAGGATGAATAGAATATGGAGTTATAGACCCACTGGGAGAATGGACCATATGAAAAGGACAGAAACACTTTCAAGGTTTGCAGGTGGATCACTCCCATGGACTAGTAATACTTTCACTTAAGCAATGGCTCTTCTGCTTGGAGATAATCTCCGAAGTAAGCTTGAAAATCTGAAAATCATTCCTTCGAGGTCATCTGAAACTTGTTTTCAAATGCAGAGTAATGACATATGGAGCCCGCCATGCACTCATTTCATCCCCCAGTCTGCAGTTTCAGATCATGCCAAAACATGGCATTTCCATAACACGTATTTCTACATCCAAGGTCTGTAGGACGGAGTCCTTCTGGAAAAGCAAGTTTTTCAGTTCTTTCAATGTTTTTGCACTAGCTTTTCTGAGACGCCTTCTTATAACCTCCCCTCAGCATATGTTTTATTTTAAAAGGATAAAAATGGATCACAGTCTCACACATTCTTGCTACTTTCAAGGTTCTCCAATTACGTTATTTATACGAATCCGTTCTCTTTTCTTTTCAGGGATTTTTTTTTTGTAGTTTAAGTTTTATATACCTAGTGACAAGGGCAGACACCTGCAGGGTGTGTTGTTTTTAAAAATCATTTTATTTTGTCTGTTCTGTGATAAAAACTGCCTGCAAATGTAGGATTGCAAGGATGTTTGGGTACTCGCCATCACTCTATTAACTTTAAGCTGATCCCAGGAACTGGCAGTACTTGACTAGTCAGTTCCCAAGCAGCAGTTGTGAACTGCAGGAATCTTTCAACCTTGTCTTCCAAGCATGTCTCCTTAGGTCCCTGCACTCACCACCTGTCATGGTAAGCTCAATTCATCCTGAAATTTTAAAGCTACCATGAAGCATCTCCATCTTTTGGCCTCTGTGTACCTGTCTCGTCACAAAATGGGGCACAGCATGAAGATGCCCAAGCTGGCAACCCAGGAGACTCAACAGCATACATTTCTGCACTTGTCCAACTTAAAATTCCCTAATTTATCCCCTTGTAGTTTGATCTTACAGTAGATGTGTCAAATGCTCCGAAGTATCCTTGGGGTGTTGTTTAAGTCTCCCAGAACTAGCATGAGGCTCTTCAGTGCCCCACCATATCCCACACCTTCCCAAAAGTGGCTCCACTGAGTGTGCTTCCAGCAAGGAAAGCAAACCAATGAACTGCTTTTGAACATCCTGGCCTCGATCTGTTATAATGAGATCCTCTTGATAACAGCACTGCCTGGAGCAAACAAAGAGCTTTCCTTGTTTTTCTCAATCTGAATTCAAGCAAACTTCTGCTGACCTCCAGAATTTGATTTCAATGGGAAATGGATTGCACAAGGACCTTTGACCTCCAGCCTTGTATATTTTCTCTAACATTCTTTTATCTTCATTAAAAAACATTTACTAATATTTTAAGCTAATATTTCTCTTCAGAGGGTCACACACAGTTGAACATGCATCTTGTATCCAAAGATTTCTCCAGGTCTCTAGTGTTACAGTTTTCTAAACAGGTCAGGTATTTACTTGCTGTTGCCGAAGGGAGCAAGCAGAGCCCTTCTAGCTGACATCTAAAATAATGAAAGGAAAACCATATGTAAACCATACTTTCTGGAAATAAACTGATCCTTCTACATTTACAGAGTCAGGGGAGTACAACTGACCCCACACGTCCCCATGTGACTGCCCAAGTTTCTACATAGCAGAAGAGAACAGGTCGCACAGATGTAGTTACAGAAGTTGAAATGAGGATGCAGGGGAGATGAGGAAACATTGCCAGATTTAGAGCAACAGGTGGTCTCTCCATGGTACCCGTGAGGGACAAGCAAAGCTGGGTGCCAGGGAGCTTGCACGGTACAGGGTGCAAAAGTGTCTGCATGGATGAAGCACCATGGAAATAAACAGAGGAACTGGCACTTCTCCATAGCATCTGTGAGGGACGAGCGAAGCTGGGTGCTGAGAGCAACCTCTGCCAAGACGCTTGCACAGCACAGGGTGGAAAAGTGTCTGCCAGGGATGGGGCACCGTGGAAATAAACAGAGGAACTGGCACTCATAGCATCAGCCCTTTCCTAGGATTGGTCTTGCAAGGAGCTTTAGAGAAACCTGACTCTGTGATAAGGGCTGTACCTTAGGACTTTGGAAACACGGGGTTTAGGCACCTGCTGTCCCAGACTGCATGTGACTATCAACAAACCATTAGGCCACAATGTGCAGATCCCAGCAAGTGCTTGAATACCATCAAAGACGTGGATGCTGGTGTCTCAGTTCTCTTGTTTCCTTCCACGCTGGGGAGAAAAATAGCTCTTTCCTACCTTGCACACTGGGGAAGACAAACGCCTTCTGCTGTGCCAAATGCTATTTGAAATGAGGTCCTTATTTTAAAGACTTCACTTGACTCAGAAGAAATAATCCATTCCTGTGTTTCCAGCTCATGTTGCCTTGCAGGTTTCTGCCCAGCAGAGGCCAGGGTATGCAGAGATGGTGACAGAAATCCAAGCAGAGCACTGCAATCCAGATAAGATTATCAAGCCTTGGGCAGTGATGGGAGTGAACTTATAGCGGGTCAAAAAGAAAACAAGTGGCAGAAGGACTGAGACACAGTGTCTGGGGAAGATCAGAAAGACTTCCCATAGATATTTCATTCTCACATGGACATAGATCTTGGTTCTCCACTATCCTACCCCTCATGTGGGCACTGGCATATAAACTGCGCATGAAATACTGTCCAGCTTTAGTTTACCTCCAATTCATGATCCTGGGCCTGTCCAAGAGAAGGAAGAGCTGTATTTTTACATACTAAACTCACAGGATCCCACTGCTGCTATGTTAATGAGGCTTTCAGAAGTTAAAGCCAGATGCAGTCAGACCCTTCCTCGTCCCACTGACCTTTTCCCATCAATGACTAACATTAGGCCTGCCAGTACAAGGAGAGAGCAAACAAGTCCAGAGTGGCAGTTCCTTGGCAGGGACTTAGTTTACCTCTCAGTGCCACATTTAATAACACTGGACGGCACTTACTAGGATAGATTTTCCATCAAGTGGCATGACAAAGCCTTGATGAAATCAGGCCTTCTGTCTGATGTCAATCACCTACCCTTTGCCAGCTGAAAAGTGCTATCCATGCTGGAAAATCAAGACCCAAGAAGCACTTCAGCCCAGACGCACACAGCTAAACTTGGCCTAGCAACATGCTGTAGTAAGAAGAGGTCATGAGTGTATGGCCTTCAACCTGCTCTTCTACACTTTGTGTTAAACAACAGACTCACCAAACTACTGGATGTGCTTCCACATGTCTTCCTATCCGTTTTATGAGCAATCTTTCATGGACATTGGAGCTGGAATATATGCATAGGCATGGGTATCTACTGAGGTGCAACAAAGTGGGAGTGCATCCACCACCTTATTGCTGACATTCTATAGCCTTTACAATAGATTGACCCAAACAGCTGATTACAAACGTGAAAATTTTAGGGTGCGGGCAAAGCTAATTCTCAGCGCATGGCCCAAGCCGATCCTTGCTAAATATGCAAAAATAGACATTGTTCTCACCCTAGATTAGGTTATGGGTTTCAGTTCTTGTTGTTCCCCGGTGTCAACAAGAAGTATGTTCTCTGGCATCTGCATTAGGCCCGTTTGCACCAGTCCCCGATGTCTGCGGAGCTGCAAGTTCTGCTTCTGTGTGGTGACTTTGCCTCCTGATCTTTTGTTTTCGACATGCAGCTGCAGAGGAGAGGAACATGGCATCATTACTGCTATGAAAGGTCTTTTCATCCTTTGTGGTTTCCGGGTTAGAGCTGTGTTGGCTGAGGATTCCTCCCCCAGGGTGGAGGAGTAATGGAAATACAGCCTAAAACAGGATCAGGAGGAAGATGTGAAAATGAGCGCAAATGTACAGCATATGAGTCAGTGCCACAAGGAATCTCTATCCCATAAAGTCAAGATCACACCTCCTCTTGGTACAGCAGAGCTGTTCCCACACAAGGAGAAGGTATAATGTCGCATTCAGGATCTTAGAAAGGACTTATGTCCTGAGTGAAAGGTTAATAGTGGGAAAATGCTTTCAGGTCAGTAACACTGCAGCTTCAGAGAACAATAAGAAAAGCAAGCACAACAGGCCACATTCATTATCTGCTCTAGAATAATATGGACCGGACACCGAGACCAAATCCTTTGTGTGTGCAAATCAACAAGGCCTCACTGATGCTAAACTGATGCTGAACCGAATAACTCCGGCCGATTAGCTGGCCTTTGTCAACAAAACTAGTTTTTGTACCATAAAAGGTCTCTCATGGGGTGTTATGTTTTAAACTTTTCATTAACAACCTCACCTCAGACTGTTCAGGGGAATGAAACTGTAGCTTTAGCACAAGAATTAAGCAACATTGGCTGAGAAACATCCAAAACAACAGCTCTGCTGGCAAGTGTTTCCAGACTCCCGAGCCCTAAAGAGACAGTCTACGGCAGCCTGGGACTGCCGGTGGCTGCAGCTCAGATCTGAAGGGCCTCGGAGACCATGTGTTCTCCAAGGCAGAAATCAAGTCCATCAGAGTGGAAATAAATTGTCCCGAAGGAAACAGCAAGAACCACACAAAGAAAGATCTTCTCCTCTTAGATCAGTGTGAATACAGCAAGGCAGAGTCAAGCCCAAAAAGTAGGTCCAGGTTTGAGCCCAGGCAGGATTAGGAGACTAGCACTCAAATCAAGGCAATCATGAAGCAGACTAGAGAAGCTATAATTTGCTCTGAACCAAAGGTCCAAGGGTATGGCTGAAGTCAAGGAACAATATTAAAAGAGCTATTTTTATTGCTGTTCCTGTCTTGAGGACCAGACTATTAACACAAGCAGAAGTGGTATGTAAGGGGGTACGATGGAGCACAGCAGCAGAGTGGGACTGCCAGTGGGACTGCGACATAGACCTGACCATGGGGCAAGCATCAGCCCACTTCAGCTCCTCCTAGTGAAGCTTATCAAGCCCTGCCTCTCCCAAGAAGCTAGCTGCAGTCAGGGAGTAGAGCCCAGGTAGAGCCTAATCCAGCTAGACATCTGAGCTAACATCACGTTTGGTACCAGCCCACCACTTCTCCAGACGGGTCCCACCAATAGCTGAAGAGCAGTAGCCTGTTCATCCATCACACAGCAGACGGAGCAATGCACAGGCCACGCAGCCAACATGGCACTGAGCTTGCCCGCAGGCTGCCTGGCAGCCCAGGGAAGCACAACACATTCTTCTGTCGTGACTGGTGCTCATCCAGCTGAACCCAGCTCCCGGCCACGTTGACAGCAGGTGATGCAGTGCCAAACCTTCCTCCAGTAACTCTCCTGAGGGAAGCAAAAGGATGCTCACAGAGGTGGTTGACTGCAAGTGTCACCTCCAACCAGAGTGGGCAAATGTTTTGTGTTTTTTTTCCAAGGAAGGCCAAGATCAGGATGCACCAAGTGTCCCTGCATTCATGCATCCTATGCTGGGACACATTCTGATGCCTCAGAGACACCCCAAAGAACTCAGGACGTGGGAGGCCCAGCACTTGGCCCAGAAGGGCAGCTCAGGCCATACCTGTGCCCTTGGCACTCATTTCCCAACTGGTTCCTCAGAGATGTCCATGCAGATGTGCACCTGCACAGGGAGAAGGGACACCTCTGTCACCCTCTGGATCTGTGGGACATGACGAAAAGCAGGCCCTGAGCCATAGTGGTTACACTTCTCCTATTTTGGGGGGCAACTGTGACATAGTATACTATACCTATAAAAGCCTCTTTGTAATTTCTTGCAGTAGATGGTCTCTGCTGCTTTCAGTTTATTAAATGCAATAACTTTTTTCCTAAATGCTGGAGTGACAAATGCTGCTGGCATCTGAGGTTCAGGATGTTCCCAAGTAAAAATTGTGTTTCCAAGGACACATGCACACCTTCCTGTCTTCCGTGAATTTGCATGGCTGGAACCCGGTGAAATGCTGACAAGGCACAAGGAAGAGCTGGACACAGGTCATTCTCTGGTATCCATGCTGGCTTATTTGAAAGCAGACTTGGTTTCAAATATGAAGCACTGAATAGAAGAAGACATTTGTCACTCTTGGGAGCACATTTTCACTACAACTGCCCCACTCTCATTTACAATAAATTGCCTCATAACGTGCAGGTGATTTATGCCATTCTTCAACTATAAATTGTATTTACATCCACTCTGTGGTCTCTTTATATTGTTAAAGTGTGGTGATGTGACGACTATTGGGTCACAACAGTGAGAACTTGTCCACAAGGAGAAATTCATCAGAATAACCATGTGCATGAAGAGGATTCTTTTTCATCCTGGAAAAATATTCTGCCTGGTTTCCTCATGTGAAAAAAACATTCACATCACAGATTCGATCTGCAGGCATCGTTTCCTTTGACCCAAACACCACAGTTATGTGCTGTATCTTGTTCTGAAATGGAGTCAGCAATTATGAATCTCTTCTGTAACTAACATTATTTTTATTCACAGTATTCATCCAAAGATCCTAAGTGGAGAGTAGAATGTTCCCATCAGAAGCAATCTAAATTGTGAACGACAATAAATTTGTCCTGTTTGCTTTTTGGGTTTGCTTTTCCAGCATCCAGAGAATATACTTTTTCTTGTTATAAGCTATTTTTCAAGGGTGATTTTACTTACAGTAAAAAATAAGCATTGTGAAATCAACTGTTAAATTTAGATCTTCAGGCTGTTTTCATCAGAACAAAAACATGGGGATTTGTAGCTGTCAGCTTCCCTAAAACTGATTGGTACAGAAAGACCAAATCCTGAGCTCAATTACCTTAAGGTGGTTTCCAGTGATACCGGAGCCACAGGCATGAAATTGAGGTCCATTTGGACCTTAGGATGTAGGATATTTTGAATGTTTCAGGCCATAACCAGATCAGGAGAGGTAATTGGGAAAAAGCCGTTTTAGTGGTTTCTAACTGCTAGCTTCCTGCTGAAATTTTTGAAAGAGGATAACAACATTTCTGGTTTCTCATTTTTCTTTCTATTTTAGGATATTACTTTGGCTACAGTTGGAGCTTTCTAGCTTTGAGAGCCAAATTCTACCATTAGATGTGCAGGGCATTTTATCTTGGAGGGGAAGGAGGAAGTTGGCTGGAACGTGTAATGGAGGTCCAGCAGGATTCTGTGCTCTAAATACAGATCTCAGTGGATCCATGCTGATTGTGTGCTCAGGATAATGTTGTATTCATTTTTGAGAGTGGGTAGTTCTATACCATCTGCCCCACTGAAACACACATCATGATTGCCTGTACTAGGGCTAAATCCCCCCATGTACTGTCTGATGACTTCTGAGGCCAGATTGCTTAATATGCTAAATTATAGCAAATTAACTTATTATTACGGATAGAGTATTTTCATCCAACATGCTGGAGGGATGAACATTGTTCACAACAAGTTCACAGCAGTGTTTTCTGAAAAGAGACATCTATTTTGTTCACTGGTGAAAGCAGTGTCTTTTATTGCTTCCCTGCAGAGGCAATCAAGCAGTTACTGGATAAGCTCTTGCTTTCATAGCTGCACTTTGGTCTTGGAATTTAGTCTAAGGACTAAATTTTGGGATGAAATGCTGGTATCTGCCAACTTGAGTTTTTTCTCCTCTGTTAGTCCAGCAAACCAAATCAATGGTCTGACTGACACTGTGTCAGTTTAATTGCATCACCTAAAGCTTTTGTGTGCAGGCTCATTTTTATCTTGTTTTGAACATCCTTTACAGCAGTTTGGTTTATCCCAGCACTGACCCTGTACATCACCTCTATGTTGCTTTTTCGAGGGGGATAAAACCAACAACTTCCTACCACAATGACTGCTGCTGATAGCCTCTATAGGATAAAGTAAACTAAAACCATGGTTGGTCTGAAAATTAAGTTTACATGTGAAGAAGCGCAACTCCAGTGCTGGTTTTTTGTATGCTGTTAAATATTATGGAATCTATACTTAACATGCTGCCAGCTGTATCGGCCATTTCACTGATAGAGACCAAAAGACTCAGGTGTGTCCTGGAGAAGGAAAATGATATGTTGTGAGAGTCATTGGTGCTGGTGCACCACAGAAAATCTCCTGTGGTTGAGAAGGAGAGCTCGTAGAAAAGGACGGAAAAGCAGAAAAAAGAAAATCCTGCCTCCTGGGGCAAACTGAGGTAATATTATTACGGCAGCAATCTGTACATTTCTACACCCAGAGCTTTCCTGGAAAGCAGACACTTGATGAAAAATGTCATGACGTTGAATTTAATCTTTTCGTGCTGGAAACACTGCAGCCAGACATTTTGCCTGATGATAGAGGATGCCCCCTTCCCTCTCTTTTCTTTCTGTAAACAATAGAAATATTTAGGCACGTTGAATGGACAGTCAGGATATGACAGGGCTACAGCTAGAGGAAGAGATGGAGGCACAATTTGGGAGGCAATGTCCCCTTCTGCCCTTTGTGCTATCCATGCCCGGGGAACAGGGGGATATTTTTGGAATATTATTTTAAATAGCAGGGAGGGACTATTAGGTTTCGTTTCATCTGTTGGTTCTGGTCTGTGGTGCCAATCAAGCTATAATTGTAAATTATAAAATGGAGTCCTATGTGGCAAAGAGCAAAGGAAGAGACAAAGCCCTTCTTCACAGCTGGGGCATACCTGTGGTGAGCTGCATTTTCACTGCTAAATCCATGTTACTGCAATTGCTGTCTGCCTCGGACTTATTTATTTGAAGCTTATTATGTCAGCTTAGTCAGATCAGTGAATTAATGCTCTGCTCTCTGTACTTCAGCCCTTGGCAGAGTGGAAAATGGGTTCCTCTTTCTAGAGGGAACTGTGTTTTTTCTGATAGTATGCAATGATGCACAAATTCATGGCATAGCTGACATCATCTAAATCCTCAAGTCTTTACTCAAAGCTCCCTCAGGAAGGTCCATCTAGACCCCATGCACCTCAGAGAAGGAGCATCAACAAGGAGCACAACTGACCTCCCACACACTCCTCTCTTCTCTGGGAATAGCATCCATCTGTTCTTTGCATTTTGTCCATTCTTTCCAGCCTACAAATCTTTCAGCCATTTTGTTTTTACACCAAGTTCTGCTGCTGAAACAGCTGATGATTCTACAGTGTGACCACAAAGGCAAGATGGCCCAGAGATGCACTGAGCATCTTTGTTTATATCCAGATAAAGCTAGGCATTGGGATGGGGAATGTCTTTGAAGATCCATCAAGATAAGCGAGTTGAGCAGTATCGCCAGTCAACTCTCCTTAAGAAACACATTTGAATGTAATCTTGCACAAATCCCTGCACCAGGGAAGGGTGAAAAGGGGATCAACTGTACTCATGGTATCAGCCTTCAGCTACAGTGAAACCACACCAGAAGATAAGGTGGCTTCTGACTGTAATGACACGAACACTTTAGGGCTGATCTTTGGTCTGGAGATTTTGAGTTTAATTGACCTTCTCTTCCTTCCTTCAACTTAAATGCTCTATTCAAAAGACAGCAGGAAGGCTTGTTCCAAAAACATTGTGAAATTAGTTTTATGGGAGAAGTCATAAATTCACATTCTGGCTTTGAGGGTTGTATATTGTCTACACTACGACAATGATCTAATTTAGCTGGAGGAGGTAGACTCCAGTATGATGACAAAGGCTGTTTCTGCACAGGCTAAACAATAATAGTTTTGTACAAGTAAGCTGCAGTGTCTGGGAACAGGAGGAAAAGACTGGATTCAAGCAATTTAATATAGGCAGCTGTATGATATATCTCTGCATTTCAAATAGCTCAGAGACAGAAAAAAATCAGCTGTTTAATCACTGTCACCTGTTCAAGGTTTCCTAATTCTCCTATGCCAGGCGCACTTAGACGAGATGTATTTTCCACAGACACATGATGAGACCTCCATTAGGCCGCTTGTGTCATTACCCTCCCACACCAGAGCTAATGTCCTTCCCATAATGGATATAGATACATAGATATACACAGCACATCCTCTTCCAAAAAAAAAAAAAAGCTTTCCAAGCTTTTTCTCCATTGAGTTAACCTCAATTGTATTATCTGGAATTAATTTTGCTGCAGTACTTTTTGGACGCTGAACAGAAGATGAATGCTATGATCTGTTACAGAAGTTTCCTGCTCAATGGAATAGCTGATCGCTAAACTTGGATCTAGAAGCATTTTCCTTCCTTGTGCTCCAGCTGGTGCACTTACAGTGGTCACACTTGAAAAGTCAGCAGACTGTACAGCGCTCAAACCCTCCAATAAATAACATGGTATCTGCTGGGAGACGTTTTTTGCTTGACCAGCTCTGCCTCCAGACAACAGGGCTGAAGGAAGAGAACTACTGGTCCACTGCAGCCATCAGCAAAAAGCCTCATTTGAACCATCAGACTTTCAGAGTATTCCTCAGGGATGTGGACTGCAAATTTAAGAACAAAACCTGCTCCACTAGTATCACTGGGAAAGTTGCCAACGGCAGCTGCAGATACCAAATTAGCTGCTCTAGCAGCATCAGAGGAGACTATTTTGCACTCTCTGATTCAGCTACTGTGTCCCACCTAGCCTGGGCAAAATCCTGGTGAGTTTGAGTAGAAGCAGCTTAAAATTAAGTGCAAACTTTAGAGGACTCACCTTTTTTTAATGCAGTGTGGGTGGGAAATCACATTAGAGAATATAGCTCTGGAAAAAAATTAATTTCTGCTTCCAGAGACTTGCTACCTAAAGAACAGGCAAGGACAGACTCATTCTTGCAGTTATTTACTGAAATTTAACAATTTCCTGCCTGAGCCACGGTAACTGTCCACAAGCATACTTCTGACTCCAAGGAAAGGCAAGGTAATCTCATTTAACGAGTGGGGAGGCAGATTGTGTCACCCTGCAGAGCAGAGAGCCATGGCATTCCTGCAGCTCTCCTCATGCACGAGGACTTGTTAAACCCTGGCAACTGTGCACCTCAGCAACCAAAATCAGAAGAAAGGTCCTGTCCTGGGCCAGGTGAAGCATTTTGTATCAGAGAGACAAAATTTTCTCCTGAACTGGCCTATAATTGTAATGTGGCAGTTCACATATCTTACTATAAGCTAAAGAAGGATGACAGGGGGCTTTTTTAACATTTAGGACTGATTTGCGGTAGCTGGGTACAGCACTTAACTGCTTCTGCAGAACTCAGAGGTTCTTAATGTACACTAGCTCTTGCCAGTAAATAAAACCAAAATTGATATTCCAGCCATGCAGGTGGCCTGCTTGGGCTTCTTCTGAATTATAATCCCACTGAGCTTGCTGATTTATTCAGAGTCCTGCAGCCCCATATCTCTAATTTTACTGGGTCAGGGATTCATTATTTTTTGCCATCAACGCCAGATACCTGAACTTCTGTCAACATATAAAGGAGCCTTCATGTGACTTTCAGAGATTGTCACGACTTGTACTTCAACCTTTGGGAAAGAAACCTGTGATACTTTCCAAAAAAATGCTTCTGCCAATCAACCAAATGTTGAGATGAACAACTCAGCACAAGGGTCTGTAATTGCAGTATTAGCCCAAATTAAGAGACAGAACTTGTCTTTCAGATGGGAAGATCTTCAAAGCAGCAAGTTGCTTTATTTCCTGAAGTTTTAATTGTATTTTCAAATTCAAAAATCAAGCCACTAGATATGTATTTACAAAGACAGATTCAGTATTACCTGGATGTTCTTTCTATTTTAAAAGAATACTGTCTCTTGACCAGATGGAAAATACCTTGGAGAGTATTGCTCTTGGGCTATCTCCGGGCTGCCTTCCCTTTTCCAGCATCTGCTGGGACCTCAGCTCTCATTGCCTGCAGAAAAACTAAAAGGTTCTAAAGATGTAGTAGGCACCCACCATCATTTCAGCACAGTGTATGCTGAAAATCCTCTCCTTGTAATAACAGTGCTGCTGCTGTGACTCCTTGGCACTTTCTATGCACCTGCTTCCTGGAAAAATCAGACATGCTCTACTCTTATGCCTGGCCAAGAAAGTCCAGATGCTTTATTGCTTCATTCCTGTACCGCCTTTAGTTTGTTAATGCTTTAATGTGAAACCAGTGTGATACATGGGAACCCTAAGTCGATACTCTATTTATTTCTTCTGTAAAGTCACTTGGTGTGAGAGTTAAAGGTAACAACCAGTGAATGGCTATCGACTCCAGGGATTGCTCTTATAAAGCAAACCAACACTGATTTTTATTTCTGTTTATCTGAAGCTTGCAGAACATGACATATCATGTAAACATCACAAGACAGCAAGGGGGAAGTTGAAAGCAAGGATTGACCACTGTGATTATGTCTGCACACAGTGCAGGGAAGCACAAAAAAAGCAGATTAAAAACTGTGGTTGCTAAGCCACGAAGCCTTTGCCTCTACTGGAGCAATACCAATTTTGAGAGAGATGAAACCAAAGGCCTTAAAACATATCTTCATATTGCCTGCTGGAAGGGAAAAGCTCAGATGTGTAGTGGTCTTCAGCAGGAGGGCTGATCGGAAAACATTCTTCTTTCATGCAACTGTTTAAAGAAAAAGAAAAGGGTTATAAAATATCTTGCTTGTGTGTATTTAGAGTAGAGTGCTGACATTAAGGCTGCTTGTGGGTAGTGACAGGCAAGGCATGAGCCAACCTCGTCTCATGCCTCCTACCGGCTCCTTTAAAAGGTCCTGAGCATGAAAGGTGGTCCACTGAGCTCACTACTGTGGCTGTGTCCTTCTCAGCACTTCCTAGGAGTGAAGGAAAGAACTTGTCACTAATTACAGGATTCGTGAATCCCTGCAGTTCAAGATTTCAGTTATTGGTAGCTTCTCCATAACAACAAGGCTTGGCACACTGGCATCTTTCCCTGGGATTGCCATACCAATTACTCAAAGACTACAATTTAGTCTTAAAAACATAATATTCTTTTTCAATTGTCTTCTTAACCAAAACATGAGGTATTTTGTAATTTTTTGAGCCATAAGAGCATGCTCAGAAGGCACTCCGCAGCTTTCCTCTGCAACTGTCAGGGCTGCAAAAGTACATTCTCAGTTTAATCCAAAAGCTGAGCTTCTCACTCTAAAACTATGCTCCAGAAACTTGGGCTGTCAAAAAGAAAGCCAGCTATCAGAAGACTTACGATAAAAATCAGAAAGTCAAGGACCAGCCTTCCAGCAAAGCATTCTTTGTGGCCAGCTGAATCTCAGCAATGTGGTTTTAGAGACAGAAATTAGTACCTCCAGCTGCACGACAACAAGCCTTAACTATATTAACTCAAGAAGGCGGCTCCGCTGGTGTCCCTGCTCACCAACACCCACCCTGGCCCAATGCCCAGCCCAACAGAGGGCAGTGGTACGTGCACAATATCCATCAAATGCTCAAGAAATAGCAAATTATGCTGAAAGAGTGGTGGTGCTTATAAGTCATAAATGAGAGGGATAAAGAATAGATGGCAATGTTCAGAAAATGGCAAAAAGATAAAATAAATACAATACTACTCTCCTGATCTGAGTTCAAGCATGCAGGTCATATTCAATTAAAGACCTATTTGGGAGTGGTCCCACACAAAGCTGCAGTGCTATTCCTGACCACACTCTGAGCTACACCAGCAAAGAATGTGTGCTTCAGGAATGCAGCTGGACAAGCTGTGTTTAGGAAAAGTTGTGTATCCTACCAACAGTGAGGAGGATCGGAACTCTCTAATAACCATGCTCCTCCCTCTGCTAGGAGTTTTATGCAGCAAATTGCCCCGCTGCCCTTTGCAGCCTGCTCCCATGGCTACACCGAGTGCTGGCCATCCACAAGGCCTAGCCACCCTGGAGCAGCTCTATGCGGCCCATCCCATCACCCAGGGATGCTTGCTGCATCCCAGTGGTGCTGCCAGGGTGGTGTTGAGATAAGCAAAAATGCAGAGCAACGCCAGGCTGGAGCCTGATGCAGACATGGAAGCGAGCATGCTGAGAAACTCCCATGGGTTTTTCATCGAGACCAAGCAGTCAAAGCTCTGGCTTTCATGGAAAGCAGCTACTCGTGCAGGAGAGAGCTTTCTCATGGAAAAATAAGCTATCCTGTAAAACAGGTTAGCTACAAGAAAGTTAGCTAAGGGCCACCTTCAAATACAGCCAGGAACAACTTCTGGGGCTGCTTCCCCTGAAGCAGTTTCTATAGGATGACTTAATGGCCAGTAAGGAAAA
Organism: Cuculus canorus; assembly: GCF_017976375.1. NCBI lineage: Eukaryota > Metazoa > Chordata > Aves > Cuculiformes > Cuculidae > Cuculus > Cuculus canorus. The sequence continues at coordinate 13,759,397 of NC_071402.1, forward strand.
TACATCCTTTCAGAGCCCGTGAGAGGAGGTAGATGTGCTCTGTAGTCCAACTGTGAGGAGATACCTTCAGATTTTCTCCCCCATTGTGTTACACAGAGGTCTGGAACATGCGGCATGCCTGAGGGACAGGGCTGTAACCCCCTGGCACCTTCCCAGACCTTGCCTGGGGTCACCTCTCACCTTCAGAAACTGCCCTGGCTGGGGACAGCTCTTCACGCAATGGAAACAGCTGCTTTCTACAGGCTGCTTGGGGGACAGAAGGGTGGAAATTTCACACTCTGTTCCCTCCATCTGTGTTCCTAGATTCCCTTCCAAGGACATCCGTCCTCTGCAGCAGTCTCTGCCTTTGGACTGCACCATCTTTCTACTGCTGAAGGCTCCAAATCCCTTCAGGAGACAGGAAAATTAAGATGCAAGGAGGCTGAAAAGCGGCTGGGTACCCAGCATTAACCACCTCCCTTAACAGGCATCCCGAGAATTAAAGCAGTGGGTGAAAAAAAGGAGAAGCCAGTTCACCAAACTGAGTCTGCTGAGACTGTAGACAACTAGGCAGCGATGCTTGTTGCTCATGGGGCTGCAAAAGCCACAGCAAACACTGCAGCACCAGTAACGAACTTCAGACCCATTATAAGAGCCACAGCTGTGATGTGACACAAGGAGGACAGAAGAAATGAGAGGCATGGCCACTACATGACATCCCCAGGTTAATTACAGGAGTTCACTGATTATTCTAGGAGGTCAGACATCAGCTGCACTACAAAGCCAGGCCAAGCCAACTCCACTGCTGACTTGATCTACACAGGTGCAATACCCGCAGAGCTTAGTGCCTTTCAGTGCATTTTGATTTCCCCAGCACTGGCAGTGCAGCACACACTGCCATGGACCCCAGGGAGGCCCTGAAGCTGATCCAGCTCTTGGCTTAGTGCATTGCTCTCCCACAGAGAAACCAGAGTCCTGCAGGACTGTTGCTGCAGCCGGTTCAGGCACTGCTGGCTGCTTGCCCACCATAGCTCTGAACTCTTGCTCTTCTTCATTGTGGAACTGAATGTCAAGTACTAACAACTCCTGGCTGCAAAATCTTTAGCTTAGCCCAGTAGGCAGGAGGTGGAGACACCCTTTGACATGCAAAATATATATTTTCTATGAAACTGAATCCCTAAGCCTGCTGTCAACTACATCATGCACAATTTACTATAAGCAAGAAATATTTCCCAGATATACTTCCAATTTCACAGATGTTGCTCCTCCTTTCAATTAGTCTGCTGACATTAATTTGCTGCCAGCCTCTTTCCTCCTTTAGAGCTACCTGTGGGGAGAAAGGATTGGTTGGCCCACTGCATGCAACATAAGTGGAATCTGGCTCACGGACAGCATCCCACTGCTTGTCTTTTGTGCACAGGGAACTGCCAGTACTATTGCGGCTTTCTCCTCTAATATTCTCCTCCTAACCGCATCACTCTGTGTTTAGGGGTGCATTTCTGTGAACCAAAGTAAAGCCAGGGTGTTATCTTACTTTTCCTAAGTAAGTTCTATTATCACACCAAACCTGCTTGCAGGTATTCGCACAGGAAACGATGTTGCTCTTCTCCCTTTGGTTCCAATGGAGCTGGTGTTCTGCACTGCTCCTGTTTCACCGCAGAGCAGGCTTCTCCCCAGGGAGATCAAGTAACTTGCCCAAAGTCAAGCAGTAGCTGGTGAGACCAATTCCACCCTTGAGGCCAGTCTCCTGGCTTGAGTCCCCACTAGTGATTTACACAAACAACCCTCTCACCCCAACATCAGCAGCCAAGAGCCTATGCAGAGGGTTAAAATCTTAGACTTTCAAAGGTGACAAAGAAAATGTTTGGCACCCCGATCCTGCTGTCAGGAGGTGCTTCCCTCAGCCTTTCAGCATCCTGAACTGGGTGGTCTCATACTGCCAGACGCCCCAAGAGTGATTTGTCGGAGGGTGCACCCAGCAACTCCCCACCCACATCCAGCACCGGAACCTGCTTCCAAAGGTGAGTCATGTCCCAGAACCTCCCCCTGGGCTGCATGCCTTGCTGTCAGAGGGGAGGCTGGCTCCTGCCCTTCCTTGGATGCCAGCTACCTCCTTGATGAGTACATCAGGTCTAATAGTCACGGGACGGGCAGGCAGGAACTGCCATGATTTCATCGCAGCTGTGACCTGATTCACCCTTCATCACATCATTTAATCTGTCTCTCTGTGGTGCGAGGGTCATGAGACTTGCCTCTATGGTATGAGGATTAATTCCTACCAGCTAATGCTTTGAAGACGGGAAGAACAGTGTAATTGCTGAGTGCTGCTTTTATTGCTGTTAGGCCCATGTTCTGCTCGCCTGCAACCAGGCTGTGGTAATGCACAGGCAGAAGTCCATGGTGAGGGGCATTAATGTCACTGGTGTTTCTGTAACATCCCTCTCCCAGGAGAATCCCAGAAGTATTTGTTGTTAAGTGCATCGAGGGAGCCACGTCTACCAGGTAGTTACCAGAAGGCTGCTGGGACCAGGCAGGAGGGTCCCCTCCCACACTCAGGGCCAAAGGGAGACCTGATCCAGGGTAGAGCTATTGAATTTTCAGAAAGATTAGTCTCCACAGGACACCTGCAAGCATCCAGACATGAGAAAAAGGGAATCCAAGGGGAAATCCACAGGACACATGTGAGCATCTAGACAGGATAAACAGGGAATCCCAGGGGAAAAACAGCTCTCCTAAAGCATCCTTGTAACACACAGGCCAGGCAGCCAAGCTCATTCCTGGTGTTTGCTCTCACATGGTGTGTTGTTGCTTTCAGGGAACAGAGGTGAGGGGAAATAAACCTTGGGCCACACCAGGACTCACCATTCCCAAAGTCAGGTGTCCTTCATCGGCACTTCATGGCTTTGCCAGCCATCAAACACTTCTGCAGCTGTGTGCGCCACGGCACACCAACTCAGTCACCAGTATGCCCAATCGAGGATGACAGGAGCATGAAGGCTACCACGCATGTACCCCTGAGGAAATATCTATCAGCTGGATCATTTTTCAGGCAAGAGGGGCACATTTGCTTTTGAGGTTTGAGAGCACAGGCTGCCACAGCTAAACACAGGCTCCTTACCTCTCCCCATTGGATGGTGGAAGCACATCTGGGATGGCCTGAGCCTGTGGCAAGATGGGCAAGACCCTGTAAGATATGCCAAAGATTTACTACCCACAGTTTGCTCTGAAAGAGGATTCCTGGCTTTATCCCCACAAGGGGAATGCATCCTTTAAAGTGGACACTGGTGATACAATAACCACATTGATAATTCCACTCACCTGTGGGAACCTGAGTGAGACTTGACCAACAGTCAAGTGCCCGTTGCCTTTTTATAACCCAGCACTGCCAGGTTTTGTTATACATTGCTCAGTGCAGCATCACTCACTCACAGCCTCAGAGCCCATTTCACTGCCAGAGCTGATTTCCACTGCTAGTTTTGCCCTACAGTATCTATATGTGCTAACTGTGAGCCTACACAGGTCAAAATCAAGACGCTGCTGGAATTAAGCCTCCACCATCTTACCCCGCACCACTGCTTGAGGTATGTGCCCACCACCAGCTGCATCCTGTGGCCACTCAGCAAAGTTGCCCTGTATCCAACTCATCCTAAAAACTGAGGTTTTTCCCTTTGAAACTGCACTACAACCTATTCCCCCTGGCTCCAGCCTGCTGTGGGCAACGGCAGAGCCACCCTGCCCTGTTCATGCATGTCCTGAGATAAAACTCATTGCTCAATGCAGGGAGAAGAGCCCTGGAGGAGTTTGGGGAGGGAGTTTGTGTGTATGAGGTCTAGAAGGAGGCATAAGAAGATGCTGTGATGTCATGTAATGTGGACTGGCTGTGGGCAATCGAGTTTCTACAGAGCCAGTCATGCCAGCTTTGATGGACATGCTGCAGCAAGATCCTCACAACAGCAGCCACACTGGTGGGGGAGGGAGACATTCTCCTCTTGCAGCTAAACATGCCACTTTTAATCCCTCTGCTGCCGATTCCCAGATCCATAAACAGAGAACCACAATTGTTTATAGATGTACCAGTTTAGGACAAAAACAGTGCCACCGCCAGACTCATTTGTAAATCTCTGCACCTTTCCAGGCCTGTGCATGGGTTTGTCCCTGTGTGCCAATGGCCTGTGGAGACCAAAGGCAAAGTCTGAGTGCCTCCGGTATCTGTTAAGCAAAGGCTTAAGTAAATAAAGGAAGCTGCTCCCTTGCAGCACTTCAGTGTTGTCAGCTTGTTAGTGATGCCCTCAAGAAAGCTGTCCCTCCGCAACCAACCTGCTCCAAGCAGACCACGGGCACTGCACCTGGCCAGGGGGAGATGAGAATCTTGGCCACAAGCGTATCTATTTTGATCTCCAGTGCTCCAGAGCAACAGCTCTGACTTCCGTCTGTGCCACTGTTTTGAAAATGTCAGTGCCTTTGGTGGGTCCAGCCCAGCTAACCCCAGCTCTGCACCTGGGTGTCCGCACAGCGAGCTTCACTCTTTTTGTTATTTTTTTTCAATCATAAATCTTTTTAGCTTGGGTTCAGGCTGTCCTACAGTGCTAACGGCAATAGCTCTCCTGCCACACCATGTTAAAATCTCCCAAGCATTTAGCACATCCCCTGCTCTGATGAATCCGTGCTCTTCACCGGCGTCTGAAACAGTGCTTTCAATCAGCAGCTGACCACCTGCTGCAATCCTCCAGCAGCTCCCTGGTTGCTCATTGATGGTCCTTGTGGGTTATCACCCCCAGGTCATGATGACTTTTGAAAGAGACAGGACAAATCAATCCCTAAGTCTGCCTTCTCTAGCACTCATTTCTTTGTCCATCCCCTTCTGCAGACCAAAACTGACCTGCACTTCAGAGTTGCCTAGCGATCCTCATTAAAAGGATGAAGATATTTTCAGTGACATGGATCTGCCTGGCTTAACCCACGCTGCAGGGCAGGACGTGGGTGACAGGTGGCCATGGCCTTTCGAGGACACACCGAGCTCAGTTGCACTATTAAGAGGTGGCCTCACCCTAAGCAACTCCATTGCTGCACACCTGTTCTCCTCCAGGGTCTCCTGGCACGTGGAGGCTGATGTCACCTGCTGGAAGATGTTCACTTGTCAAAAGCATTGGGCACTTAAACTACAGAAGAAACAAACCAAAGTTGATTTTGCAGCTCAAAGCACTCTTGCAGCTTAAGCACTATCCCCTGCCACTCAAAAAAAATAGCTGGTACTGCCTGTAAGAGAAAACGGGACTGTTGTCCTGAAGGAGTGGATCGGAAAGGCAGAAGGAGCCCTTTGCCCCAGTGTCTGTGTACATGGATTTTAATTTTCGCCTGTGCTGAGGCTCAGCATCGCTCTCAGGCACTTTCTGTCCCCTGGGGCTGCAGGCACCCTTCAGATGCGGCAGCTTTTGGCTGCTGGGTTTTCACTCTTCCTCCCGCCGACCCTCGGGTAACACCTCGAAGGCGAGCAGTGCAGGAGATACCGTGGCTGGAGCAGTCAGCACTCCCGACGCAGGGCTTCCAGCAGCAGCAGATCCCTACCCTGCAGCTCTCCTGCCTCCCCATGCCTCGAGTGCTTGGGCTTATTATGTTTTGTGGGAGGATTGATGGTGCATATGTAACATTGTCACTTGCAAGCGAGCGTTGCTGAATTCCCACAACAGCAGGTAGCGCAGCTGGGGAACGGCTGGCAATGTGACCTGGATTAGGGCAGCTTATCTCCCCCAGCCCCGCAGCCAACCGCACTCACCATGTCTCTTCTTTTCAGCCCTCGGTCTAAGCACCGGCCTCATCCCGCCAGCCATACACCCCTTCCCACCAGGCTGGAGCTGCTCCAGCCATCTGCAGCAGCCCTCTTCCAGGAGCTCACGGGAAGCACCATGGCCTGTTCCACACAAGGTGCCCTCAAGTAGCGGCGACTCAGCAACACAAAAATCAGTGTATTGAGATACGTGCACCACAGCATAGGGTTGATATGTCTTAATCCTATACCCTAATACAAAATGACTCATACTTACAAAATGAGCTATAGTGCATTCCTGGCTGTGAATGGACCCCCTCAGCCTGGGCCTGAATGCAAAAAAAAGCATGTCTTTAATGTTCAATACGTAAAATCTTCTTGAACACCTACCAGTGCATGTAGCTACTAAGCTACATTTACAGATTATATATATTTTCAGTTATAATATTTTTTCTATATATTTAATAATCTGTCATGTACATTTATTTACAAAATATTTTTAAATAGCATTACATGTAAGAACTTAACACATAGAAAAGCACATGCATCTAAAGACCATACAAATATAAACCATGCTACACGTACATAGAATCATAGAACGGTTTAGGTCGGAAGAGATCTTAAAGATCATCCAGTTCCAAACTCCCTGCCACGAGTAAGGACACCTTCCACTACTTAGGTTGCTCAAAGCCTCATCCAGCCTGGCCTTCAACACCTCCAGGGGTGGGGCAGCCATGACTTCTACGGGAAACCTGTTCCAGTGCCTCACTACCCTCACAGGAAAAAACTTCTTCCTAATAACTAGCCTAAATCTCCCCTCTTTCAGCCTAAGACATTGAAACGTAAAACATTACATGGCTATAAAATAGGTACATATGAAACATGCATTTAGAAAACATTCTACATATAACATTCTATAATGTTCTCTATATAGAAGCAAATATAATGTGTATATTCCGTATGTTTTCAAAATTTTCTGAACTTATCTTTATGTTTCAATACTGTATCTTTCTATAAATAAGATATAATTTTCTGATACATAAATATCTAAACCACATTTATAACAAAAACAAACATGCGCATGTAAGTATTTATATTACTTGTACCAATAAATCCAAGATAGGAGTTATCTGTGGAATTGAAATAAGCAACAAACATTACTTCCATATCTATTTGTATTCTGTATTTAGTGTTTTATATATAAAGCACAGACTTATAAAAGCGTTTTTATGCACAGTGTATAAATTCACTATGTGCATATATATACACATGTATATACATACACTATTTGGGTGTATGTACACAGACACGCACACTTGGGTCACAACAACCCTGTGCAGCACTACAGGCTTGGGAAAGAGTGGCTGGAAAGCTGCCTGGCACAGAAGGACCTGGGGGTGTTGGTTGACAGGCGGCTGAACATGAGCCAGCAGTGGCCCAGGCAGCCAAGAAGGCCAATGGCATCTTGGCTCATATCAGAAACAGCGTGGCCAACAGGACCAGGGAGGTGATTGTGCCCCTGTACTCAGCATTAGTGAGGCTGCACATTGAACACTGTGTTCAGTTTTGGGCTCCTCATTACAAGAAAGTCATTGAGTTCCTGGAGCATGTCCAGAGAAGGGCAACGAAGCTGGTGAAGGGGCTGGAGAACAAGGTTGCTGAGGAACCTGGGGTTGTTTAGCCTAGAGAAAAGGAGGCTGAGGGGACACCTTATCACTGTCTACAACTCCCTAAAAGGAGGTTGTAGAGAGGTGAGTGGTGGTCTCTTCCTCCAATGAACAAGTGATAGCACAAGAGGAAATAGCCTGAAGTTACACCAGGCAAGGTTCACATTGGAGATTAGGACAAATTTCTTCACCTGAATGGTTATCAAGCACTGTCAGAGACTGCCCAGGGAGGTGGTTGAGTCCACAGTCCCTGAAGGGATTTAAAAGCTGGGTAGATGAGGTGCTCAGGGATATGGTTTAGCAGTGGACAGGTGCAGTTGGACTTGATCTCAAACATCTTTTCCAACCAAATTATTCTAGAACTCCCAAGATGTAGAGAAGAGGGTGCTGGCCTCTTCTCCCAAGTGACAGGTGACAGGACAAAGGGGAATGCCCTCAAGGTGCACCAGAGAGGCTCAGATTTGATAGCAGGAAACAATTTTTCACTGAAAGGGCCATTGGTCACTGGCAGAGGCTGCCCAGGGAGGTGGTTGAGTCCCCATCCCTGCAGGTATTTAAAAGACGGGTAGATGAGGTGCTCAGGGACGTGGTTTGGTGGCAGATAGGAATGATTTGACCTGATGAGCCGAGAGGTCTTTTCCAACCTGGTGATTCGATGATTCTATTAAACACCGACGCCACAACTTCCACCGTCACTGCCCAAACCAGCGCCTTGGCCACGCCCCTCTGCCCGGCTGACCACGCCCCCATCCGTTTGGCCGTGCCCCCTTGCCCGGGTGGGCACGCCCACGCGCGGGGGGCTGTGCCGATAAACACCGCCACGTGCGGCGGGCGGGGGCGGGGCCAGAGCCGCGCTTCCGGCAACAGAGCGCCCCGCGCCGCATAAATAGCGGGGAGCGTGCGGTGCCCGCAGCCTTGCCGCGGCGGCACGTCTGCGTTTGTACCTTCGCGTCTCGCTTCCCCGCCTGCCTCTCTTTCTCCTCTTCATCTCGCTCCACCGCGTCCTGCCGCCATGCCGTTCCTGGGGCAGGACTGGCGCTCCCCCGGGCAGAGCTGGGTGAAGACGGCCGACGGCTGGACGCGGTTCCTCGACGAGAAGAGCGGCGGCTACGTGGGCGACATCAGCAGGTACCGCCGGGGCCGCCAGAGGGCGCCGCGCTGGGGGGGTGCCGGTACCCCCCAGGCACCGGGGCTGCCCGCGGGGGGGCTCGGCGAGTCCATCCCAGCCCCCGCTGAGCCGCGAACGGCTCTGTCTCAGCCCCGGGGGTGGGCACGGAGGCGGCCGGGCAGGCCCTGCACTGGTGGGATGGGATGGGAAAGCGAGGAAAAGGTGAAAGCGGAATCACGGAATGGTTTAGGTTGGAAAAGGCCTTTAAGATCGAATCCAACCGTCGAAAGGGTTCCCCGCCCCCCCCTCCTCCCCCCGTGGCCTGGGCGGTGTGGCCGGGGGAGCATCGCTCAGCGCCTGCTGGAGGGGCAGCTGGGGGTGTTGTCCTTCCTCCTCCTTCCAAAACAACCCCTCCCCGTGCTTCCCGGCTCTCGGGCTGGAGCAGGAGGATGTATCCTAAGCCATAAACCCTCCCCAGACCATGAGTAATGAACCTTACGTGCAGCTTGACTCATCTGGCTGCAAAACATCAGCAAACCCCCTGAGATGGCGAAGCGCTGCGGGGCTGTGGGCAGGAGGCCGTGGCGGTGGCGGGGGGTGTCGAGGTCCCTGGCCAGGCTGCTTCTGTCAAGACCAAACTTCTCTTGCAGAACTGTGCCTTGATTTCAGCTCTGTGCACTCAGGTTTGGGTTTGCTGCAGCCCGGCCAAGGGATGGGGTGAGATGCCCATGACAAAAGGGGCTTGGAGCAAACAGGGATTTACTGTGAACCACTGCTGTAGCAGGTCTCTTGCCCTTTTTTTATGCAAGCTGTAAGTAAAAATCAATTTTAGAATCCAAAGCATCTGATTTGTAAATGGGTATAAAAATGTCTGGCAGATGGGTCTGATTGTGTTGGGAATACTGAGTTTGGCATGTTTATACATCGTTTTTCCCATTAAAAAGTAAGGAGGTGACACACCGGCCCCAAGCTAAGGTCCTTGCAGTGCCAGGTGCTGGTGCCCAACTGTTCAACCTGTCAAGATGCCTTGGAGAAGTGTGTAAACCTGGCAACACATAAACAAGGGAATAATCTGCCTCCCATACTGGAATTCATCCACTGCTGTTGTTATGAAGGTTTCAGATTACAGAGTCATTCAGTAGGAAGTCAACAGTTAAGGGTGTGCTGTTGGCATGTAAGATTTAAAGCAGATCCGTTCTGGGCTTGGATTCTGTCACTGCATGGGGAATGTTGACCTGGCCCATTATTGATTTTTATACAGCCCTGATAAAATAATAGGCTTAAACATCTCAAAACAGCTTCCTTACTGCCGTACTCTGTTCTTGGGGTTTAGGTCCCCCCAGCAGAAAGCCAAATGGATGGGGCAATGTGCAGCTGAGATGTTCTGCTCTTAGGCTTAGCTTCTTCTGAGCCAGCTCCAGCTGGTGTGAGTGTCCAGGTCCCCAAGCTGTTGCTGTTCCCAGTCTGCAGTGGCAGAGCCTGCAGGAGTGGTGCCTTCCCCCATGGGTGTGGAGCCCTGCAACGGGGACTTGGAGGAGGAAGGGGGAGCGGAGGCTTGTGGTGCCCTGAAGCTGGGAAAGGCTTGCTCCACCTCTGGGGCAATGTGCAGGTGCCAAACTAGACCACGCATCTGGATACCACTGAAGGAGGTCCAAGCCCCTAATGGGCTGACACTCTGCCTTGGTCATTTGATTTCTCTGCGTGCTGGTAGCGTGGCCATGCTGACAGCAAACCACGCTGTCCTGGCTGTACACCTAGGCTGGTGACCCTGTTGATCAGTAGAGGGACACAAGGAGCCTTGTCCTGCAAGTTTTGGGAGCCTGTGCTGAATAACTGTTGATGTCAGATGGTACACTGCTCAGACTTTTTTTGAGAATAAACAGTGTACACATGAGGTCTGTAGAGGAAGCAGCCTGGCTTTATAGTGGTCCTTGTGGCTGTCACAGAGGAAACTTGCTCAGCACTGCAAGCAGCAGCATGTTCGTGTGCCTGCCAGAACTGTAGGGTTGTCCCAGCTCAGTGCTGCCACAGCAGCTGAGAGGGTCAGTGAGATGTCTGGGGCCCTTCTTTGAATTCAGACCTGCAGACAGCCATCTCCCATCCCTTAAGTTGCTAAAGAAGTGGGGACATCTGTCCTTTATTCTCCTGGATGCATTGCCTATCTTCTCCCTAATACCTGTAAGGCATGCCCAGAGCTCTGGGCAGCATGCTGTGTGCAGGGAGGCCTCTGCTGAGAGCTGCCTTCCAGTGCCACCCCCAGGCATCTGCACCATGGTGCTGTGGCTGCCCAAGGGCCTCTCAGTTTCACATAGCTACTTGGATCTGCTGATTTGCAGGTCTGTGGAATGTGGAGATGTTAATGCACAGCCTCTTTATAGGTAGTCTTTCATTGCCCTTGAACAAAATAAGGGGTTATTGCTCCCTTTGCTAATGATATAGTTACAGCAGAGTTCTAGCAAATGCAGAAGATGGGCGGGTGGTCTTGGACAAGAGATCCTAGCTGTTAATTTGTACAGTCACTACTGTGTGGGGTTTGGAAACCACCAGCCAAGTCTTAACGTCAGCTGAGCTTTTCCTGTAAGCTTGAAAGAAGGTTTTTTAGGGACTCTTGTTAATAAATGTTTTGAGTGCATATAACTTGTCCTGGGAGATATTTAAATACATCCTTCCATAGAAGTCTGACTGGCTCAGAAGAATCTACCACCTACAATAGGAGGATATGGTGTTACTTAAAGATAAAGACGGGTCAAATGGAGGAAAAGGGTAGTGCCCAGCGGTGCACCAGACAGAACTGTGCAATCTGTATTACCTGGTTTTGTCCGTTTTCTTAGCACAGCAATGAGGCACTAGAGGCTCATTTGAAAATACCATTATTGGATGCAAGAACTGCATGCAGACTTCTTCAGAGCAGCCTGCAAGTAGGCAGCTTTGGAGCTCACAATGAAAACCTGTGTATTTCTTCTCCTTGCAGGGAAGCAGTGTTCAGCAGCCTGCAGAAATAAACCGAATCCTTGCTTTCTGTCATTCACAGCTTTTGTAAAAAGGATGATCACAACAAGGAGAATCTCTTCAACAGTCTGAACTATGATGTTGCCGCCAAGAAGAGAAAAAAAGACCTGCTGAATAACAAAGCCAAGATTCAATGTAAGATGTCTGTTTGGGCTTTTTTAAATAAAAGTTGGTGTAGAATAATGGAAAATGCTTCATATCTATGGTTTTTGTACAGTGCATGAAGAGTCTTTCAGAGCGACTTGAAGGGCTTTGCGCCCATGTTTGACCTAAGCAGAGAACTTGGATACAGTTTAACACGAAGATTTATGCCCTGTTAGTAATCCCTGCTCTGAGGAATTGTGCTTGTTGTGATCAAATTTGTCATTTGTATTTGTCAGGAGGAGGGTAATTTTTTCCTATGGTACATTCAAATGAACCAGTTCCAGTATTTTTTTCCCCCCATAGACTTCCTTCTGCACAACAGGCTAAATTTATTCTTCCTTCCATATACATGCTGAGTATTAATCTACGTTACTGGAGGCTACAAGCCTGAATGTGAGCTTTGATCCTATCTCTGTGAGCGGAGTGCATGAAAAATGAAATAAGACTTCACTTCGCTCAAAACAATGAAAGGTTTGAAATCTTTCTGTACGCACAGTGAGCAGCCAGGGTCTCAGATAGTGCACTGTGGGAGGACTCCAGGGAGCCTGCAGGGACAGCAAGGTCTGTGTCGTTCTGATTGTGAGATAGGTACTGGAGTTAGATGTGAAGACTACAAATGTAAACATACACAGAGGAAATGAGTTAGAATTCCCACACTACTCTTAGCTCCTTGTGCATCCCCCAGGATTTCAGAAACTGATGCCAAAAACAAGCCCCTCTGTGCATTTTCTTCTCTGAACAAACAAATGTTACCATGACAGTTTCTGGCTGGGCTCTGCTGTGACCTACTATTTAAAAGGGCCTGATGCAGGGTCTGCATGCCTGTAACTGAGACTGGGCTTGTCCTTGGGCTCACAGTACCAGACAAGCACATTGCTGCTTCCTTAGGTGGAGAAAGACTTCAAGAGTACAATACTTCTTTTGAGGAAAGGAGTCTAACAGAACAGAGAGAAGACTTTTCTTACGGTTGAATTGCCAGTGTGTAGTGGAAGAAAGGTCAAAAGCCCATGTGAGAATGGGGTGGAAGAAGGATTGAGCAGCATAACTGTTGCAGTAAAGACTGTTCTGCAAACTGAGTTGGCAGTGTGTGGTGGGTACAGGGAAGCTATTTTGGGGAGTGGATGGGACAACTTCCATTTCTGAGTGAAGGGAGGGGCAATTAGAAATAGGAAAACTTTGGTCCCAAATAGGTTTTTCTTTTTTAGCAAGTTAGCTGCAAGCACAAGTATGCTTCTCTGAGCCTGACCTCACTGCTAAAAGCTCTCTCACATGCCTGGTGTCTCATGACATTTTTGTTCAACTAAAAATTTGACATTCAGTCCCAAGCATGTAACTGAGGTAATGAATAGTTAATAAAATCAATAACAACAGAACCTGGCTGTCAGGCACACTTACTGTCTGAGACGAGAGAAGAGGAGGTGCTATGGTATATCTGTGGCTGGCAGATTAAACATTTAGAGTCTTGAGCTGTGTTACTGAAACAGAAGCCCTTTTTAAGGCTCAGGATCATGGTATCAAATGAAACAGTATGGAAACAAAGCAACTCCACAAGTTCCCAATTATGGTTTCAAGTGTTGTAGTGTTAACACAAATAATGTCATTTGCAATAAAAGGGCAGTAAGTGCTGTGAGCAGAACAAAGATCCAGCCCTTTGCAAGGTAAAAGATTAACTGAGCAAAATGTGTCTTTGTCCAAACAGATTTCCACCAGGAGAAGTGGATCTATGTTCATAAGGGGAGCACAAAAGAGGTGAGTGCTACTATAGGTTCTTTGTTTTCTCTCCACTGTTTTTTCCAAGTAGTGGACGATCCTGTGCTGATATAAATCAGCAGAAGCTCTTAAGAGATAAGTGGAAGACCTGGCTTGCAGTTGGAATTTCAGCAATGATTTTAAACCCCAATCAGGGAGCCAGGGCTTGCTGTACAAGGCTCTGTACATGTGTTTAAAATATGACTTGTTTGCTTCCCTCAGTTAGAAAAAAAAAAAAGCCATTTGCAGACCAAGCCATAATACTGTTCTTGGCTGTCACCCAGTACAACCCTAACATGGAAAATCATTGGAATTCATCACAATGGCTTGCTCATGCTCGCGGAGAGAAGCGGCTGTATGAGACCGCTCTGAACTCGCGCTGTATATTGAACGCCGGGAATGCGTAGCTTATTCTCACCCATAAATTCATGGGTTATGAGCAGAGCTCGGGTCACTCTTGAGAAACTAGCATATCTGCAGTGGGCCACCACGCTCACACTTGACGTCAGTAAGCACGGCTCTGCATGCTGGTCCCATAGTTTATACCCACTAGCTTGCTAAATCGAGTTGCCCTGGGTCATGTCTTCCTGGTGCTGTCTGGACTTATGTCTGCCAAAACACGACACAGACTGTTTTTTCTTCTCAGCGCCATGGTTACTGCACCTTGGGAGAAGCCTTCAACCGACTTGACTTTTCCAGTGCTATCCTGGACTCCAGGCGATTCAACTATGTTGTGAGGGTGAGTAAAAGGCCAAGGTTTATTTTGCTATGATGGTGGTAGAGCCTCTGAAGCGAGCACCAGTTGGGTGGTGGGAAGCTATGGCAAAGAAGAGAGATCCAAGCATGCAAGTGGGGGTATCAGCCTTTACTGCATTAAGTAATTGATGGAAGTTGGGTGGATGAGCTGCCAAGACATCCCCTTTGCTCTGTTAAGTAGAGAGGGAGGGAGATGGTGGTAATGTAGAAGATGGGCCATCCTTAGCCTAACATTCCTACTACTTTTTAGTTTTGAAATTCACTTCTGAAACCCAGAAAACTTAGCTTCTAATTCCTGAATTCTCAATTCAGCTTCTAAATGTGATTCCTATAGCCCCAAAAGGAGTATGGGCTCTCTGCAGAGACCATAGAGCAATGGGGACCTCTTCACAACAGAGTCTTGAGCTTCACAAGGGCTGTAGAGGTTTGTCTCCTTTGAAGTTGTATAGGAGTTACTCTAGGGAGCTGAGCATTTTGGGAATGAGAGGATAGGCTGAATTTGAAGGCACTGATATTAACTTCTCTGTTAAAGATCATGGTTCTTCTTAATTCCATGTGACTGGCAGGAGTTTCAGTGGGTGAAGCATTTGTTTAGTCGTGACACTATTAGTTGGTAAGGAGTCATCAGCCCCAGGTTCTCCTTGCTGTGGCTTTGCATAACAGGTTGGGGCTTCTTTTTTGGCTCTGGGTGGTCAGAGTGGGTGGTAGTGGTCAGAGGAGCTGCTGTTCTGAAGGCTGTGTTTATGAGCATGTGATCTGCAAATTGATCTCAAATTTCAGAATGCTTATCAAGGTTTGGAATTCAATAAGTTTCAAAAAAATCTGTTATTAACTTGAGGCTGTTTATAAACATCTCATCAGCAGTTGATTGCTGGTGAGGCACCAGCTGTTCAGGTTTTAGGTTCTGAACCAAGCAGCTCTGGTGTTGCTTTCCCTTTGCTGAGTCAAATGTCATGAAAAGCCTAAGGAAGAAGTGATCTGAGCAAGTTCACCTTTGTTTGGTCACCTGTTGTCTAAGTGACTAGGAGCCTGTGAAAATCTCTGTTGCCCTGGGAAGGGTACAGGCATTGGGGGTGATTACCCACCCGTAGTGCAGGAAGGGCACTGGCAATTACTTGGGTGTCCCACTGCAGGGGTGGTGGCAGGGAGTGGGGATTCAGGGAGAGGCAAAGTGGGATACAAGTCCATGGAAACTCAGGCTGTTCTCATTTTGCTGGTCTTGGGACAACATGTTTTCCTGCTTGTACAGAGAAGGTGATCACCAGCGCTGAGGTACTCAATGTTTTCTGATAGCAGATATATATACACACAGCAGTGTCATCTTTAGGGGGATTATTGTGGAAGGCTATAACATTAGAGTCAATTAGAATGGTTTGGGTTGGAAGGGACCATGAAGGTCATTCATCCAACTCCCCTGCAGTAAGCAGGGACATTTTCAACTAACACAGGGTGCTCAGGATGTTCTTGCTGTCTTGACAAGGAAGCAGTAGTCTGACAAACAAAAGCCAAATATTAATTATTTCAGCACCCCTCTACTGCAAATCTACCTTGTGTAGCACTTCTATCATATCTGCATATGATACAAGCTGTAGTTGGATCTAGAAAAGCCAATTCCTTTTCACTTCTGCAAGTATTTCAGGATTAAAAGCAACCGGTCTATTTGTCAGTATAGTATATTGAACTTTTCCTAGTGTAAACATAATACGTACCTGAAACTCACTTGAAAAATTCCTTGATGAATATTCAGTACTTAAATAAAAAACTAAGAGTATTGATTACAGGCATGCAGACTGCCTGCCTTGCCATAGAGCTTCTCCCTACATCCCCCAACCACCCTTCTGCTCTACTGTTTGGGTGCTTTCAGACTGCCATTTCCCAGTCAGGAAGTTTGGACTTCAAGAGAAGAAATGGATGGGAATTCTTACCCATAGAAAAATAAGCCTCGTTTTATCTTATCATTCTGCCTTAGCTTTTACTTTTATACTATGCTGTCAGCATTCCAGAAAGCAACAAAGTGGGAGCAGCCCTTTTCATGTTTTGAAAATACAATTAAGCATACGTATATTAAAGAAGCTTGTTGAATTAAAAAAAAAAAAATAAAATTGAACAACTGCAAGGTGCTGTTCATGTTTCAGCAATTGGCCTTATATTTGAACAGGATACTCCATGGCTAAAACACAGAAATCCTTAAGTTTTACGCTGTCCACTCTATTAAACTGGTTTGTTGCAAAATGAGAATTTTTAAAAAATTTATTAAAAAGGAAAAAATGTAAGCTGGATCATGCACAAAGCATATTCATAAGTTACTACTTTTTAGTCAGAGATATGATTTTAAATCTAAATTTTAAAATTATAAAGGAGGAAACTAAAATATAACTTGTATTTGGTGCTCCAGAGATCCCTTTGGCAAACTTTGTCATATGATAATGAAGAACTCCAAAGACCCCTGCTAAGCATGTCCTCAGGTTGTGCTGTGCCATGGGATGGGCTTCTGCTGCTCAGCCCAATGTGATGGGTGTCTTGCATGGACTGCAGTGACTGAGCAGAAGTCTCATTAAAGTTTTTGAAGAGCAAACTCAAATTTCAGTGAAGTCTGGTGGGAACGGTCAAACTGACCTTCCTGCTTTTTCATATGAGGACTTCATAAAAGCATCCCAAATCTGCTGTGTATCCAAAATAGCGGTGTTCTGTATGGAAGTCGGCATGTGTTCTTGTTTCTACAAATTACCTCTGTTCAGAGCTTTTAAGAGTAGTTTTCCCCCTAGCAGTTTTAAGGATACAGTACAACTGAGAAGGATGAAGCTTCCTAATTGAGACTGACTTGTGGTTTGGCAGATTAAAGAAGATATTAAACCTGGTACCATGGATCAAATATAAAACTGACTTTTTAAAATGAAAGGCTTGTATCGGCCAAGTCTCCGGTGGATAATAGCTCATAAAATGCCTTTTGTGCCAGATTTACTCATGAAGAGCTCTGCCTAGATGTGGATCTTGTTTATGGTCCTTTGCAAATCGCAGGCCTCCTAGAGCACACAGATGAACAATCTGTCACATGGAAAATGCCTTGAACATTGGCAGGCAAAACATTTTTCCCTTCCCTCCCTCTCCTTGTTCTCCCTAGTTCCACCCGTTGCTCAGTGTATCTGATTAATGTCATGCTACTTAGTTCATCAAACAAATGCTTTCCAAGGGGGGGAAGTTTAGAGTTGAAGGCTTGGGGGAAGAGTGTGAGGATATCTGTAGGGGAAGAAAGGAGAGAAATGGCTGCAGGCTTGGGACTTTGCTGGCTATACCCAAGTCTGCCCTGCAGAAAAATAAGCTACATCACCACTGATCCAAAATGGGCTTTCAGGCTGAAAGTTGGCTTGCCTGTCTCAAAGCATTCCTTAATGAGTTTCTCTGAACTTAAGTGCTACAGTGTTTTCAGTGCTGAATTTCTCATACTGAAGAGCCTGCTGCTTAAGTTAAATTCTTGGAGTTCCTAAGGGGTGCACTGATAAAATGGGCACCTCCAAGTGAGGTGGTGATGTGAACTGCAAGAAGCTTGGCAGGTATTTTTAATGGGCAAATACCATCAGCTGTAGCCAGTGAGTTCATGTAACTGAAGCAAAAGAAATTTTCGTCCAGCATCAATCTTGTCTTGACAGTCTGTTGATAGAGTGCTGGAAGTGCAAAGGGTAGGTATTGGTGCCATGACTTGGTCTTTCATATCTTAAAATATAGCATCTGCCTGCATATTACAGGACAATGCTCCCTTTTTAGACTTAGTAAGGCAGTGTGATTGATCCAGAGAACCCAGGCTCTTCTTTATCTTGAAGCAGTCCTGGTTTCTCTGGTCTTACAGATTTAATGAAAAGACTGGAAACATTCTGTAAGCATAAGTAATATGAGCACAGACAAAACCACCTGCAGCCCAGAAACTGTTGGTTCTCCTTCGGGAACGCTCTGTTCAGATGACAGTGAGGTTTTGCTGGCTGCTTCCTTCAGAAAGATTTGTCATATGATGGTTGTGTAGTAACATCTCAAGGGAAGGTGCTGTTTCTGATCATAATAGCTTAGGTCAGGTTAAGCTGCATGAGTACAACTCTCCTGGAATAACATGATCTTGTAGTGTACAGCCTGCTAAATTCTCTTAAATTTGTTTCTTAAGTTTTTATAGCAGTTAGCTCCAGGAGTCCTGAATTTATGCTGTGCTGGAACAATATCAGCTCAATGCTGTCTTGTGGAGATCTGTCAGCACCTGTGCTGTAAATCATTATAACTCGCCTTGCGTTTGCTCTCCCTCTCAGCCAAAGGCCAATGTGACATTTCAGCCACAGAAGATGAAGGGCTGTGAGAGCAGGGAGTGGCTAGAGGAGGAATTTTTCATTGCAATAAGTTTCTCTAAGCAATCCAGGTGTGAGCAGCTGTATCTACAAATGGGAGGAGCTTACAGATCCCCATAGGGTGCAGTCCAGCTTCCCTACAGCTGGTTTGGGGTATTGAAAGGGGGATTTATGCTTCAGTAGTTTTGAGACTTGTGATTTAATCATTACAAAGCATTTCCCCCTTTGAGGCAAGGTTGCACCCTTCTGCTTGCTCCAGCCTGCCTGCTGAGGATTGTTTGGCTTGGTGTGCTCTAAGTCCCTAGCTGTGAGTTATTTGGGGTATGGATTGTTCGTGCACCTGGTGTTGAACCGGGTGGAAGTGCTGCCTGGCTGAAGCAGGTCTAAGCAATGTTTTCCTGACATGTGGCACTATTTTGTTTGCTGGGGTTTTTTTTGTTAGCTCTGAGAGCAGAGCAGGTAGTCCTTCTGTAAGTGGCCCGTTGCAGTAAATGCTAGTGAGATTTGAGCAGGAGCCCCTTCACACTTGTGGGAAGTGAGCAGGTTATTGACCTGCTGTGGAAAATACCGCCTCCTGCCAGCTTTGCAGAGACTTCGGAGTAGCCCACTGCATCTCTTTTTCTCTCTGGCTCTGGTGGACCTCGGAGCAAGCAAAATAGACATGGGCTAGGAAGGAAGGATTTTCTGTGGAAGCTACCATTCATCTTTTTTAGGTTCCGAGTAGTTGAAATTGTGAATTGAGATCCCACAAAACATTGGGAATGCCCTGTTTTGTGGAGGTAATGCAGACTTCCTAGCTCTAGTTAAAATCAGCTGGAATGCAATCGCTTAGTTTTTGAAAAGCGGCCCTTTTAAAATTGCTTTTAACCTTTCCCTGTGCACTCTCTCCTACCATCTGTCCCTTTCGGTTGAGCGTGGGCTGGACATAATGCAACTGCATCATATCACATGCTTGCAGCTCTCCAGCCTTTTTACCCTACTCAGCATTAATCTGAATTCATCAGTCTGCTTTTAGTCTGTATTATGCAAGTGGCAACATTGATTTATTTTTTTTATAATGCTGTAGACCCCAATTAGGCAGTCCATTAACGGAGATCCTACTCTTCTGGGTCTGTGCCAATGCTAAAAGACCCCCGATGCACTGGAGCATGTGGAGCACTGATGAACTGTATTGCTTACCTGGGGTTTTGTGTATTGTGTGAGCACAGAAGAATAAAAAACATCTTTTGATTTGAGGGCCTTCGGCCAATAGTCCCTGGGAGCAGTGTAGTCATAGAAGTATTCACAACATAGTTCTCATATGGAATTTCATCCTGTGTTTATTGCTGCAGGGGAAGAGAGGTGACACATGATATCTGAGCTGGTTCACTGAACATAAATTGAACCTTGATAAACACAGACAAGGCAAATTTGAATCTGCTCCTTTGGCTAAATTAATTTTGTACCAATTTAGTGTTCATAAAGGAGCTCAGATTTTTATCCTTGTTTGTCTTAAAGAATGGTCCTGTCATCTAGCTCTTACGGTATTGCATTACTTTATGCTTATCACTGGGTACATTTTGGCATTTTCAGTAACGGGCACAACATTGCTAACACCCAGCCTGGAGGAAGCTGTCTCTGTGCCAGCTCCAGAATGGTGCAGTTGGGAGGCAGCAGTTGTTTATGCACAAAAGAGCTGATCTGGCTGTGTATGTGGCTAATGTACAGATGGAGTCTGGCAAGTTGATCACTATAATCAAAGATCTGAGGGCTAAGTAATTTAGCATAAGCAGAGTATTACATACCACTTTAGGAGGGAGATATTTCTTCTTCCTCCTCCAGTATTTCAGGAAATTAAGAGAAGACATTTTTTTTAAACTTCACAAACATCTTGCAAACTGCCTTGTTTTTAAGGTATCCAGTCCTTGTGGTCTCACATTAGCTGATATAGCAAGAAGATCCACTCATGCCTGCGCACCAAATACTGCCCAACTCTCAAGCAGCTCTTGTTTCCTCCCAAATGGGCCAAGAAAACAAGCAGTCTACCCTTCACAGGAGTTAGTGCAGGTCTTTTTCCATCTTGTTTTCTTTCAGTCATGCGAGGTGCAAGATATTAATAGAATGTAAACTCAAAGCCATCTGATGATGGTGTTGGCCTGGAAATTAAACGGAAGAAGGGATCGGTCACTCTAGGCAAATTCATTGCTCCTAACTGGCAGTTCCAAGCCACTGTCTGTGGGAGCAGAGGAAGCAAATGACTGCAGTAACACATCTCCCTGAGCCCCGTGCTTCATGGGGTGACTTTTTGGATACATTCCTGTCATTCTTATAGCGGGGCAAACAGTTCAGCTCATGACTTATCAAGTCTTGTCAAAAGCCATCTTAGTTACTTGACACAAGTGGTTGTACCCCCTTTGGGCTCTCTGCAGTGCCAGCAATGGGATACTGTAGCTAGAGATGATAAAGGATTAATAAGCTAGTCATGTGGTAACGTGTTGATTGATTTGTAGCATAAAAGGTTTTTCCTTTCCTTTCTAAATTAAAACAGAAGGCTATGTACATCCAAAACAAATGGACTGACACGTGGACAGTCTGTATTTATATAATGCTGGGGGAAGGGAGGAAGGCTTGGAAGATCACAGGCCACATGTTCTGCAGAGCATGATCCACAGGAAACTTACACAGCTGTTCTTGTGGTGGTAGAGCCGGGGAGGAGAGGGCATCTGCCCCGTGGGAAATGCTTCCTTTAGCCACTGCAGCCCAAATTCAGCGTTTGGCTTGTACACGAGTCAGGACATCAGTGATGGGAAGCAAATCCTAATTGAAAGTAAAAGCAAGATTTTCATTAGGGGATGTTACCAAGTAAAGGGGACAAACGGGGCAAAGTGGCTTGGTGTTGCAGCTATACGAGCTGAAAAGAGGAGGAAACCTTGTGGGAACAGGGCTTTATTGGGGGAGGGTGGGTTTGTTTTTAATACAGTGCTTAACCTTTCTGTTGTGGTGACAGCACTCTGACAAAACCCATGCAACCCAGGAGTTTGACGTAAATTGTGGAGTCTGATTCTCATTAATGCCCCATCAATAATATCCCTATCCAAAGAGGCATTTGCTCATGTCCCCTAATAACACTGCTTGTTTATGCCCCAGTGAAGGATGGTGACGTTGACTGTTTGTTGTTCCTTCAGTGTGAACAGAGGCTGTCAGTCTGAGGGCTGCTTTGTGGTTTCTCTGCACCTCTGAACCATGAAATCGAGGGGTTTTTTTTTCCCCCCTTAAGATCACTAGAATGCCTTTTTTTTCCCCCCACCCCTTTCAATGTGGGTTGAATTATTTGGCCTCTGCTCTCCCCTCCTTTTGCATTAGTTTGCTCTGTTGTCCTGTCTTCCTTTTATTTTCAAGCTGCAAACAAGCCTCTGGACTGTTTTGCTATGTCATGTGACTAGGAGTCAAGATTAGAAAGGTATCTCTGTGCTCTAAGGCTTGCAACTTCTATTTTTATCCACAGCTGCTGGAGCTGATAGCAAAGTCTCAGCTGACGTCACTGAGTGGCATTGCCCAGAAAAACTACATGAACATTTTGGAAAAAGTGGTGCAGAAAGGTAAGAAACAGAAACAGTGAGGGGGAGGCTGATTTAATGTGCTGTACTTTGTGAGAACCACATCCTTGACAACAGTCAGGCAATGCATGACAGGTGGAGAGGGGCATCACCATTTATTTCTGTAGTGTAATTCCACTTACCCACTTTCCCTTGGTGAAGGACTATGGCGGGGGGGGGGGGAGTAGGAGGAAATGTCTGTATTTCGGTAGGTATCTGAGAGGCGATTCCTTCTTCTCCAACTTTCCTTGCTACCACCCCTTCTGCATCCTACTGAGTCCTATTTTTGACTGCAGAAGAGAGAGCTGCTTCTGCTCCCAGCCTGGCACATGTGCAGTCTCTGCTGCCTTGTTGCCAATTTGCTGTATCATAAGTGCTCCCACTGCTCTGGAGGAAAGGCAAGCTTGAGGGCTGTCTTCACCTGCTGGGAGGCTGAATTGTGGTTGAGATGTGCCTCTTCCCTTCCTGATGCTTTAGTTCTGGCTGAAGCCTGGGAATTCAAAGTGTTTGGTTAGCATATGTATATATGAGAAAGGAGATCCCAACCTATTTCCCTGCATGTCACCTGGGGAAGATGGTGAGGAGGTGCACATAGATAACCTCTTGCATGTATTGGAGGGGAAAGCTGGCCAGTTGCCAGTGGCTGGAAAGGGGAAATGCTGCAGGAAGGGCAGATGCCTCATCTGCTTAACCTGGAGGATCTCTTTCCATCTGCTGATTAACCTGCTGTGTCTGACTGATGTTTAAGTGCTTTCCTTTAAAAAGAAAAGTGCAGGCTGGCTCTCTAGGCAGGCAAGTGAGGTTATAACAGATGACTTGCCTGAGAAACATGTAGGCTCAGAAAATGATTTGGATGGTTCCCATTTTTAACCTTTCCTCTTCCTCCAAAGTCCTTGAAGATCAGCAGAACATCAGGCTTATACGGGAATTGCTGCAGACCCTCTACACCTCCCTCTGCACGTTAGTTCAACGAGTTGGCAAGTCTGTCCTGGTTGGAAACATCAACATGTGGGTGCACAGGATGGAGAGCATTCTCCACTGGCAGCAGCAACTGAACAACATTCAGATCACCAGGGTAAGCACAAAACCTGAAAGCTAAAAATAATGTGGCTCCTTTGTGAAGCCTTCTCATGTAGCAGCTCTCATTTGGGTGACTGCCTCCCAGTGCAAGCACAGTGCTGTGGAAAGACCTGGAGTTGATGAAAAACTGGCTGCATTCCTAGCACTACTTGTGTCCCTTAACTCAAATTCAGCATACACAAGGCAGGATTGTGCTTGCAGTTACTGGTCACAGACCATGGCTTGACTCTTTGATGGCCATGAAGTGCTGTGTAAACAGAGCTGGAAACCATCTCCCCATCTTGAGAGCAGTCAGAGGCTAGGCTTCAGTATGAAAAGTCAACTCTATCTTTCTTAAAATGAGAAACTGCCTTCAGAACTTGTTCATCAGATAGTTTTGAGAGGTTTAGATTTGTTTCATTTGTAAATTAAATGCAAACTTCCAGATAGCTGCATAACTTCATGCTTCCTGGCTTAAAGTGTCGATGATTATTCCAGTAGTCTGGAGCTGCCTATTCCAGCCAGATGAGTCCTGGTTTCACAACATCTGTTTTCAACAGCATCTGTGGGGATAGGAAAGATGTATTAGTTGATAAATTCCTAACCTGGCTTTGCATGGGAATCAAATCTGAACTTGCTCCATTTCACAGAATCACGGAAGGGCTGAGGTTGGAAGGGACTTCTGAAGGGCATATGGTCCAACCAACCTCTCTGCTCAAGCAGGGACACCTACAACCAGTTGTCCAGAACCATGTCTAGACTTTTTCTACCTCAAATGGATACTTGCTCCACAGAAATACTACAGCTTTGCCCGAGTGCTGACTTCTGTGTTGGGTGCCTCTTGTAAGACTTTTCTGCGGTGAACTGGACTGTGAAGTTCTCACTTGGCCTAAGGAAATACAAAAAGCACCTTTTTTTCTCTGCTGGGTCAACCACAGAGGCATTTGCAAAGGATTATGCAAAGGCCTGCTTTCAGCATTTTAAATGGCTGCATTCTCTGGGAACACAGTGAACAATTTCCAGTCTTTGAGTGATACAGGCAGCAGGACACAGGAGAAGATAAACTCTGGGGAGCGTGAGGGGTTTTGAAGAGCTGCAAAAGCATCAGTGCCTAATTTGATGATGATCTCTGTCCAGCCTCTGCTGTCCCCTCCTGGTTTCCAGGTCCTAGAATGGGCTGCAGCTCCCTTGGTGCTGCTGCGGAAGCATTGGCCTTGCTGTAGGGCAGCTCCTGGGGCACAGCAGGTCTGTGAGCCGGGGAGCTGCCCTGTGCCTGGGCACTGCCAGGGCCGCCTCCCCCATGCGTCTGTTCCCCTGACCACCACAGGTCAGGACCTACCTCCTGCTGTTCTAGTCAGTAAAACAGTGCAGGTTTTTCGTATACTGTAGGCACTCATAAAACCCAGATAAGCATTTCAAAGAACTCTGCCTATCCAGGCAAAAGTGCTTCAAAGTATTGCTTGTGAATGGAACTGCCTATTATGCAGACTTACTTATGTGTAGGTTTACAGACACTTTTCTAAAATAAATAAAACAGATTTTGAGCTTGCAACAAAAAAATTCATGCCAGTGAAGATGACTTCAGGTCAAGCTAGAACAAAACCATCTGAGTTTAGGAGAAGGAAGAACAAGTGCAGCTCTGCACAGCCAGTTGCTCACTGTGCACTGAGTGCTGCTGGTGTTTATGAAGAGGGAAATGTCTTGCAACAGCCAAGACCTAAACCTTAAAAAAAAGACTTGTAAAGTATTCAGTGTGTGCTAGAGCTGCTTTAAAAGAAACTCTGTCCAAAAAGTGACACCATACTGATGTGCTGTGATATAATATCTGTTCTTTCTCCAAAAAAAGTAATGTTTGAAAAGTCCTGGAAAGGAGTACTGAGAGAAAGAAGTAGCAGATAAGTCTTTGGCCCTGGCTCAGAAATCCTGTAAGGATTTGCTTTGAGTCACACTGGTTTCTTCAGAAATAAGACAAGCATAAGATTTGGGTGTTTTTGACCCAAGAGCCTCTGAACTTAGTGCTGCCTGTTGTGCCCTAGCAAAGCTTTTAGGTAGAGAAAGTGCAAGAGAGTGTGAAAGATGAGTTGGCAAGGGAGATCAGTGGATCCAGTGCATTCTTCTTACTCCAAAATATGATCTCAACTGGCACTGATGGGCAGGGATGAGGAGTCTGGGATTTCTGTTTGGTACTGAGAAAGCATCTACATACAGCCAAGCAATGTGCTTGCAGCTTAACTCTCAGCATCCAGTATTAAAGCTGTCATGGAAAGAGATAATCTCTGGAGATGGCAAAGATAGTTCATTCCTGGAGGGGTTGTTTCAGACCTGTTTTGGTGGTGGAGATGGCGAAAAATGATGCCTTGATTGAGAAGCTGTGGTGTTTACAGGTACCAGGCAGTGGTACAGGACCCAGGCAGGCTGGTCACAGGGACGCTGATGGGAAGGTAGGAGCTGTTTGTGTACAGAAATAC
The DNA here is from genome assembly GCF_017976375.1 of Cuculus canorus. Lineage (NCBI taxonomy): Eukaryota > Metazoa > Chordata > Aves > Cuculiformes > Cuculidae > Cuculus > Cuculus canorus. Next base: position 13,785,000 of record NC_071402.1, read on the forward strand.
TTGTGCCCCTGGAGTTTCACATGCAATGGGGTGGCTGGAGATGGGACTATATGATTAAAATCAGCCTCGCGTAGTGGCCCCCTGCTGATGGCAGTTCACATGCTTCTTGTTTGAAACAGTTAATAGCTCTGCCAATTGTGAGATGGGTGCTGTGACTCTGACTTAAAATAGCAGCATCTCTGTGCAGGGCAAATGATAAACTTGGCACATCTGTCTAACATTGTTTTCTTGTTGGGGCCCAATCCTAGAAGCTGCTGTTTGCCTTAATAAGGTTGTGTCTGCTTTTGGAGCAGCCAGAACTTGGTTTGTGGTCCTTGCTGATGCCTTACTTCCATGCGTGCCTTGGACTTCCCACAAGTCTGGGACCCATTGATCAGTCGCGATCAGTTTGTCCTGGAGCTGTGCTGACGTGGACGTGCGAAACAGTCCTAGCTAGATTGTGTAGATCTGGCAAAGGTGGAACGGGCGTGAAGATGGCTTTTGGCTCTTTAAGCTGGAATGGGTTTTGGTGTGGCTGAATAGCCTGGAAAACCGTGGCTGCAGCTGGTGGGAAAGGAGCAAGTCCTTCAAGTGTTTGCTGCGAAAAAGTTAGCCTTGCCAGCAGAGACCTGGGAAGCCATGCAGGGAAAATCCTGCTTTGGGTACTCATCAGCCACTGCTGTGGTTACAGGATCTTGTGATGACATAAGCTAAAACACATGGCTGAAGAGCACGAGATTCCCAGCAGTTTCTGTAACAGAAGGCTGAACTTGAAGTTATGCCAGTATCCCTCATAGTGGAGAGACTTTGATGGATGATAGCGGATACCACAGTGTAGCCCATGTCCTGCTGTAGGGAAAGGTGGTAGTGGTGCTTCTGGGAGGAGAGTCTCGAGAGTATGCATGTGGGATGGGTAAGAAGGGGAAGGAGGAGGAGGCTTCAACTGCAACTCTACTTTCAACTAATATAATACAAATACATAGAATCACCACATTGAAAAGGACCCACTGGATCATCGAGTCCAACCATTCCTAACACTCCCTTAAACCATGTCCCTAAGCACTTCATCCACCCATTCTTTAAACACCTCCAGGGAGGGTGACTCGACCACCTCCCTGGGCAGCCTGTTCCAGTGCCCGATGATGTCTCCTTTCTTGAGGATGTCTCAAACTGTTCTGGGGCAGAAGGTCAAATGTCTCCATGTAAAATGTCTGCTTATTCTTTGTGTGATGAGCAGTGCTTAAAAAACAGTGACTCTAGTGCAAACTAGAATTGCTTGAGTTTTAGCTTCCTGTGAGCTCAGTTTTGTCCGTCTCTTCCAGCCTCCCTTTAAAGGAACCACTTTCACAGACCTGCCATTGTGTTTACAATTGAACATCATGCAGCGACTGAGTGATGGGAGAGACCTGGTTAGTCTTGGTCAGGTGGCTCCAGACCTGCAAGTGCTCAGCGAAGACCGACTGCTGTGGAAGAAACTCTGCCAGTACCACTTCACAGATAGACAGGTACAAGGAGGGATGCAAAGTGCCATTATTTGCTTTTTGGGGCCTACTTGCAAGTGAACAAACATGGGTAGGACCATCTCACTTGACTGTCCCCTAGATCTAAGGGCTATGCTGCAAGCTGATAATACAGGCTGGTATGAGAATGGCTGTGAAGGTGATTTATGTAGAGGGTTTTGCATGCCACAGCAATGATTCCTGAAATAGGAGCCTGAGGAATTAGTCATATGGTGAACTTCTTCAACCCTAATCCAGGTGGTAACAACTGCAAGTCATGCAGTTGCTCCTCACCCCCACGTGTGTAGGGAAAACGTGCAGGCAAGCTCCAGCAATCACCTCAATGTCCCAGGGACTGACACCACCAGAGGGAATCCATGGAAGTGGTCCATGAGCAATGAGTTGTACTCTCTTGCCCTTTAGAGCAAAAAATCCCCTCTGAGCTGTTTCATGAGTGACAGGACAGGGTGTAGAAAACAGCCCTGCTGCTGCCTACATTATACCTGTCTAAACATCTTTGGCCGTTTGTAGGCTGGAGATCATCTGGACTGTTCTAAACTTAAACAAGCAAACAAAAATCCCCCTCTCAGTTTATGGTGAATGTCTGGGCTGATTGTACCAGAGCTCTGTACTTTAGGGACCGCATATGCCAGATTTCTCTGCGTACTTGGCTTTATTTGCTGTCTGGATCCTAGTTTGGAAGTGACTCTGGGGAATGCTTCTATTAACAAGTACATTCAAATCCAGTCTCTGCAACTGATGAGCTCTAAAAGAAAGGCAGGTGTCTCCCAAGCTAATGTGATGCTGACTCTTAAGAGTCAATGAAAAAGCAAAATACTTTAGCTTCTGAAATTAAATGTAATTATACTTGCTGTCCTGCCAGCCAGAAACAGTGGCTAAAGTAGCAGGAAATAGCTCCCAGGATTCAGGCTTTTGTATGCTTACATTTGTGAAATGGGTATAGACTTTGATAATGGTACAGGGTGAGGCTGTTGCCATCAGGAAGCTGGTTATAGTTGGATATTCAGAGCGGGAGTTTTCCTGGCAAGGCTGACCCTTCATGCAAAGGAGAGGAGAGCAATACAAGTTTGGTTTTTTTTTTTTAAAAAAAAAAAAAAAACCTCAAACAAAACAACCCAATATTATTTAACCTGCTACAATTTTTGTCTTTCAGATTCGCAAACGGCTAATCTTATCTGACAAGGGACAGCTGGATTGGAAAAAGATGTACTTCAAGCTCATAAGGTGTTACCCACGGAAGGAGCAGTATGGTGACACGCTGCAGCTGTGCAGGCACTGCCACATCCTGTCCTGGAAGGTATGAGGTGCTGGTGGGATGAGCTTAACTGGGGTCATGGGACATGTGGCACTCTGTGCTGCTTCTGACTGCAGTTGGTTTAGGGTTCTGCAGTTCCTTTGCTTGCATTACCCTATTTCCTATGTCTTAATCCTCCCTTAGCTATTAACACCTTTTCTCTGCTTCAAAGATCTTGTCTGCTGTACATTGAACAAGAGTAGTGGCCATCAAGGCCAGAGGGGGCAGGGAGGTGGGCATACTGTAGGGCTGCCTGCAATAAATCATCTTATCACTGCCAGCAGCTCCCTCCTGCCTGTTAGGTGGAGGTCTTGGCAACAGGATTAGCTTGAAGGAGAACTGATGGCTACAAAATAGCCCAGGACAATTTGCTGTCCACAATGGTGATATCCAAGGTGTGTCTCTAGAGTTGAAAGTCCTGTAGCTCACTGTAGGTTCTGGTCCGTCTTCCCTCAGAAGAATGAATTGGATCTTTGCTGGCTTTATTTCCCATGATTTGCCAGTAGCCCCTAAAATATGAGCCAAATTCTGAGCTGTCTGCTTTGGCGAGAGTAGAAATATTATTCTGGGCTCTGCTCTATCTATTTGCAATCAAGATGTCTGCCAGAGGGGCAGTGCTAAGTTGGCTGATGTTCTAGTGCCTTTTCCACAGTCTCTCTAAATGGAGTTGTTTTCTCCTTTCACAGGGTACTGATCACCCTTGCACAGCCAACAACCCGGAGACTTGCTCCACCTCACTTTCGCCGCAAGAGTTTATCAACTTGTTCAGGTTCTGAACCTGGCTCACCGCAGCTTATGTGATTCTTACAGGACACTTTACACCTCTGAGCTTGGACACTCCATTTGTAAATAGTGTAAATATTTGTGTTTGAAGCTCCTGAGTCAAACAACAAAAGCATCTCGGAGATGAAAGGTGAAATTGCTCACTGATACACAGCACTTAAGGAATACAGACTTCCATAGGACTGGTGTATAAATGCAGCATGTTGTACAGAGTCCCTTTTTTATGATCAGAGTACAAGATACAGGGCAAAAAACTTCATATTTTTTTTCTCTTTAGAAGCTAAAAAAGAATTTGCCCCTCAACCGTGAGAACTCTCTTGGTTTGTTTCTAACAGAGAAAGCAATATGAGGCTAGGACTGTTGAACTGTCTCTCCATCTGGTTTTATTTAGCATACATATTTATAAATACGAAATTTTAAAACTATTTATGAAAAATATCCCTGTGACAAGTTTAATACTTTTGTTTTTAAAAAGGACACATTCTGAAATACTTAGGGTAGAACTCTAGCCTACTTGCAAAAGAGAATCGCACCGTACCACTTTCTACCTCTGATAGATTGAGTACCTTTCAAACAAAAATCCAGTGTACAATGTGAACTTTTGTATTTTGTACTATGATTTAAAGGGAAGTGTTTGTGATAGTAAGCATCTTTTCTTGTATTAATGCTTACCTCTTTACATTAGTTTTCTTGCTCTACTCAGTGCTTGAATTGCCTAGATGATAGGCACCATATAAATACCTAAGATTTCACTCCATCCTCTTTTAATTTGTTGGTTTTATGAAGGACTAAGCAAAAGGGAAAAGAGAAGCTGCAAGGATGAAGATTATCTAAAAGGGAGGAAGTTCACTTATAGAGAAACAAAGGACTGGATTTAATCTTGCAATGTAAATTTGTATCAACTCCACTAGGTTAATAGCACTGGTTGAAATCCCAGGCGAGGTTAGTATCTGGTTCTTCAAGCCCACGTTTTCCTGGTTTTCCAATCTATACACTGCTCTGTATTCCCACTGCTGTCAAGTGAATTCAGTCATTTGGAGCTGGTAAAATATAGGGAGAACTGGGCTGTTGAACGTGGTGAAGTGATACGGTTTCAGTCACTGGAAGACTGGCGGCATCAGTTTAAGTTCAGACTATTGGATTTTAGGGCGATGACTGAGACAGCATGAAGAAATAGGTCAGCATTTTCCTAAAAACAGCAGTCACGACTGGTGTGAGCAAGGGATTTCCAGCATGACATTTGACATCTTCAGTTATTTCTCTGTGCAAAGGACATGGCAAAGACCCAGCCTAGTCCCTTCTGCTTCCAGTGCTGACCTTCTCTGCAGGATCTTCTAACGCTAGCCTAGAGCTAAGTTTTCAGTGCTATGGAGCAAGTAGCCAAACTCCTAATTTCACTGTGACCATGATCTGGCTCGTCATCTCCTCTGTTGTGTACACTACTTCACTGTTCCTTACAGTGGAGCTTGAAGAATCCATCTTGTGTGTAACCATTTGAAAACCTGCAGTGGAAAGTTTTTGCTGTTTGCCAGCAGATTTCCTGTACAGCACTTTCTCTGTGCATGATAGAAGCAGGATGCCTCAGGAGGGTGTACATTTGTGTGACTATGAACAAAGAATTGTGAGGAAGAGGAGTACTCAGGACAATTCAGGAAGAACTACTTGAGTTAATTATTGTTAAATATTCTGTTCTTTTTTTACATTTTTATAACTGACTTTCAACACTTTTCTGCAGCTGTTTATATTTTAAAAAATTGACAGTATTTGCATTTTTGCAAACTAAATCACTTTGCATGTTCTTGGAAGAAATGCAAAAGGGAAGCAAGATGCCTCTAGATGGAGCAACGAGGAAGGGGGGAGGAAGCCTGGGAAGGAGAGAATTGGGAAGATGCTGACAAGAACTGCCCTTCTCCTGCCTTTCAACAGCAAATGCAACTCTTGCTCTTCCAGATTGCTCTGTGAGCCTGTGCCACCCTTAGCTGTGGCCCAGAGCTTGGCATTCCTCAGATGAGGAGAAACCAAATGCGGCACAGGGAGCTTTATCTTGGTGGTATTGACTCATTCATCAGTTTGACTGCGGATGGAAAGCATAAGCCTGCTGGTTGTATTCTTGTCAACTGAAAGTGATTTAAAAGCTGTTACCTTGGGCAAATGAACTTGTGCTTGTGTGGGGGTATTTGTGAGATGGGACAGTTTGTTTTCATTCCCACATTGATGGCAGTGGGGGTAGATGAGGCTGAAATCTGGCTTGGTGAATGAGGACATTGAGGACAGAAATCTGCAGGTGAAGTGAGCGAAGCACTGCCATTTGGAGATTATTGTAGTTCCTTTTTCTAGCAGTGAGAGGTCCCATACCCCTCAGCGTCATCTGTTTCCAGCACTGACTTGGGGTTAGTTTGTTTTGTAGTCTTGCTTCTGCCACTGGTAGTGGGCCAACCTCTTGTGATGGGGACACAATGGTATTTCTGTATGAGATGCTGGGGGGTTCTGCCTAGTCTGAGACTGTGCTTAGCAGATGACACATCCACTGTGAGACTGTGACACTGGGTGAATTTTAAGCTCGTGTTTGAATCCAGCCTAATGCACTCCATGCATAGCAAGACAGAAAATCCCAGCATTCAGCCACAATTTAGGACTATCTCAGCTCCCACCATTGTCTCTATCAGCCATTCACTGGTCTTAAGCAAAGAGTTTATTCTGTGTCCTCTGCAAGAGAGCCATGGGTCATGCTGAGAGCACACTTAATTTGCAGCTGAGGCTCCAATTTATAAAACTTTAGTGTTTTATTTATTTCTTAGCACTGTGTAGATCTTAAAGGGTCAAAGTGCTGAAGACTTGTTAATACATACAGACAGTGGTGCGTTGCTAGGGCAGGGTCCTGTGATACTGCTGTCAGTATCTGAAGCAGCAGAAAACCAAACAGCTACTGTACTGGAGAACAAAATGGACTAAACAAAAAAAAAAGCGCAGAATAAGCCTCATTCAGTCAGTGCCTCAGTCATTACCCTCCTGCTACAGCAACTGAGACCTTGATTTCTTTGGGAGACTCATTGTTTCTTGAGTGGCTGGTACAGGGAGATATTGTGGTCAATTCAATACTCTTGTATTAAAAACTAAGAGCTGTTGCATCCAAATACCTTTCCCTAACCACTTATAAACAAAGCAACCAGTATTTTAGCAGTGGAAAGGCATCTGCTTTACCCTGGACAGCAGAGTAACAAAACTGACAGTGATAACAGGGGCTTCCAGGCAGGATGGTATAAGGCTGCTCTTGTGCAAAAAGGACCTCTTTGTCTTAGGACAGTTGTGGCAAAGCTGTTGTGAAGGGAAGAAAGGCTTTTAATCGTACTTCGGAAATAGATCATTCTTTTCAAATGATATTTCACCTTCTAGTTAGTTGATGTGTGCCAATTAGACATGCATCAGTTCTTATACTAGGAACAGAGGGTTTTTTTTCCTCTACACAGGGTTTTCTCCTGCCAGTGTATCCAGAAAAATCTCATTATCCTCAGAGGATGTGTTAGCCAATGCAACAGTGCAGAATGTAGTGCTGTAGAAAGGAAAACTAGATCCATGCAGGGGAGGAGGGTTAGGAAGGGAGAATTCCCAGAGATGCCTGTTTCAGCTTTCTAGAAGAGGCAAGTCTTTGGAGTTCATTTTAGTGTGACAGCCACTTCAAGAGGCACAATTTCAGCTGTACATACCTTAAGCGATTTATACTAACTATGGTATGGTAAAGTTTGATCATAAAATGTGTGCATCTCCTCTTATATTGTTTGGGTTTCTCTTTTTTTAATTGTGGGAATTGCTAGATCCTTTAATTTTGTAAAGTGATTAGGAAAACATGTATTGCTCTGAAGACATTGCTTTGTATGTAAACATTTAATTGCACCCTGCCACTTTCTGTATATGAGAATATCATTTTCTATTTTTCTTTGCCCCAGGTTTGAACTGTTTTGTGTTCCCATTTCTGTTTGATTTCAATTAGTCTTGCAAAGCTATCGCCTTCTAGAACATATGTAGGTACTAAAACAGCTTTTCATGCCCAGAAAATTCCTTGGCCCTTAGTGGCTAAAATTTGATTTAGAGCAGGAACATTTCGAATTCTATTATGTAGCTAATATATCAGATATGCTGTTTCACACTTATCTCTTGCTCGGTACAGCACACCAGAATTGTCCTCTGGAGTGGTTCTTATAAACCAGTTGCACAGCTTCCCCATAGATCAGCACCTTGCCAAAAAGACGTAGCTTTAAATTAAAATGCCACACTTCCTAGCTGGCCTGTTTGCAAAAATGTAGACCCTGTGGAGCTGATGGCTGATAAGGTTGATAAAGACTCCCCGTTACAAGGTTTGGGACCCTGGTGTTCTGCTTTTCTCACTCGCTGTTTATCGTGAAGCTTGTTAAAGGCTCTGAAGACACAGCCAGCCATCCATGCAGCTGTCAGCGTGTGGCTGCTGGGCTGCGCGAGTGCCTTTCCTGGTACCAGATTTCTGTTCCATGTCTTCCTCCAGTGATTTCATTGGTAGCAAATCAGCTTTGCAGGATCTGGCCCTAGGGGGAACAAATCTATCTTGTCCTTGACATGTGCAGTCTCCAGTATACCTTAAACACCAGCAATTCCCTCTCCGTTGACCAAGCATTGCTGTTTCTCCTCCTAGGAGAGCAATTCCTAGGAGGGTGGAACTTGCATTTCTTTAGCCATTATGTGCTGCACAGAATGCTAACGGGTCTGCTACCAAGAGAACATTTTAATTTGAAATAGCATTTATGCTTATCTATAGGAACTAATCTATGGTAATTATAAATACCTACTTATATATGGAAAAGAACGTGTTCTGTTTTGTTTTTCCTTAAAGATGTAACTAGAGATGACATGAAGTGAAAGGCATCCCTTGTATAGTAAGATTTCTGTTTAATATTAATTATGTATTAATATTACTGTGTGGTTAAAATCCTTCCATACTAAATTTGCACACTTTTTTCTTTTTCCCTTGCATGTTCAACTGATTTTTACAGCTGTTCTGTGCAGACAGTAATGTATTTTTGTAAAACATTTTTGACACTGAATTGCAATAAATGTTCAAACAATGTGAACCATGGAGTTGGTTGTTTCCTTGCTTCCAAGTTGGTGACCTTATCAGCCTTGAGCTCCTGGTGAGTGTAAGCAAAGACTCTTCTGCAGGAACATCCAGAACTTGAGTTGTTGTGGCAGTAGAAGAATATCCGTAATGGAGCTGTTACATCATTGTGCCTCGAAGGAGAATGACGTAAATGGAGCCCTCACTTCTATTCTGTGTGTGAGACATATCTATATATCTGTATCTATAGCTATAGCTAAAAATAGCAAAAACAGTGCTCGTGTGGAGCTCATGAATCTGTGGTCTCCCAAAGCACAGAATGACTTGCCCCAAAAGAGATCAGCAGTGCTCACATAGCTCTTATAGCTTCAACTTCAAGATGTGGCTTACAAAAATGTTTTATTCTGGACATTGTTATCCGAGTGACTTTGATTTTTATCTTTTTTTTTCAGTTACAATTGCATATTGTTAGTCAGGATTGCAAGTCTGAGCCAGGCTCCTGCTCAGAGTGAATGTGAGTAGAAGCCCAATGAAGAGACTGCCAGTAAGCTGGGGAAAACCAGTTGAAAAGGAAAATGAATTGTCTCACCTTGGAACAGGAGGGGGTGTGGCAAAACAGAGTGACTTGGCTCATGAAAGCTGTGCCAGCTATGAAAATAAGCACAAAATGCAGATACTTTTTCATTTGCGCTGCTATGCAAGGTATGTTCAAGTTGTTTTACAAGTCTTTGTAGTTATACTGTGTCTCAGGAGTGTAGTTAGATGGTGGCACCCTCAGACACAAAGCTTTGGAAACATGGGACAGTCTACAAGATCACCAGAGCCTTTTCAATAAGAGGATAAGAATGCATTTATTAAGATATGTTTTGCATTCAAACTCACTTTGAAAGTACTCCATTTTACTTATTTTAATATACTAAATCATTTAAGGGGAATAATTCATATTTTTAGGAGTTTGTTGGGTGGTTCTGTGAGGTCTATCTGTAATTCTTCCCATTTTCATATTATTTCTGCTAACACCTCTACGCTCCAGGGTGGATGGTGAGGCAGCCTGAAGCATGGATGAGATCCTGTCTTGATCAATGATAAGTCACCCTATATAATTTCTTGAAGTGCCCTCCCTGTCCGTCTTGGAGCCTAAGAAAAAGGCAAGTTTGGGAAAAAAAGCATTTGGAAAACTACTTGCATAACAAATATTAAGGTTATGACTTGGCTTTGCCCCAGTTTTCCCTAATTCTCAATTTTGCTTCTCTGCTTTTATAAGGGGTGTGGAATGAACCCCAGTCAATCATGTAGGGGGTGTTTTGTTTTTGACAAAACCTGAGCTGCTCCTGTCATCAAAATTGCAGAAACTGGAGAAAGCTGTTTTCTAAAACGCTCTATAAATAACTTGCATGGGTTCAAAGGCCATCCCTAAGCTGGAAAGACACCAGTTCACCCCTTGCCATTCTTGATGCATAATATACTGTGCCTTTTAGTAGAAAACAAACTAACTAATTTCTTTTTAATGTGTTTTGCTTGGATCACTTTGGTCTGGGTCAGAACAGGGCTTGAAGGCAGGAGACAGCATCCATAGGCTTTGTGATTGAGGTGGCAGATCTGGTCATGGGGCTACTGCTCCTTTCATGTGACTGAGTTGAAAATGGGTGGTGGGACAGGAAAGACACCCACTCCCAGCTTCACAAGATAAACAACCAACCATCCCTGCAGCGTTTGAGTTTATAGATGGAGAAATGCTGTCAGGGCAGGAAATGTGAGTTCCTCCTCTTCCCACCACACCATGAATTTTGACTTATTTTAACAGGGCTTTTGAGCATTGAGTTAAAAATATATGCCTGTAAGGATAAGCTTATTCATGAAGTGTGGGGAAAAAAAAAAATGGTGCCTCTATGAGTAAACTTTGATGGGAATGGTGTGTGTGTCAAACTGCCACCACTGTCCTTGAAGCCTCCTTGCCCCCTGCCTGCATTGAGCGCTGCGCTGGAGTTGGCTGCATTTTTTCTTGCCTTTTCTCCACAGCCAAAACTTGCACTTTTGTGAGGGGCTGAGCTCAACTTATGTGCCAGAAATCTCCTCGTCTCCCCACTCCCATTCTGGTGCAGCAGCCCACTCTAGAGGAAGGGTGTCAGAGAAGAATACACATCCAAGGGGTGATTGTCAGGCTTAACCTAGAGCCATGATCCAGCTTAAGCTGATGAGAGTCCCAATGGGTCTGATCATGACTAAACAGTGCTTTGGCAGGTTGGTACTCAATGCACTTTGGCCTTCGCCCTTGCCTTCCCAACATGAGGTGCCTCTTGGTAGAACAGCAATTGCTTTTCCCTTGGGGTTTGAGGCACCTTCCTCAGCTGGGCCTGAGGAACATTTTATCCATGGGTCTCCCACCAGAAACTAACTGACTGTGCTTTTCATCATGGGTTATCTCTTAAATAACTTTCTCCTGGTCTTTTTATAGCTCTCCCATTGGAGTGGAATTTATTCTTTCTTTTTTGGATATAGCTGGAGGTGTAAATCCAAACAAATATAACTCCTGAAAGGGGAACAACCTGTCCGTACCACGGCTCAGCAGGGCCTGTATTGCTGCTGGTGTATATAGGCACCAGGTTCCTTTTTAAGCCTACAAAAGTGAAGTCATTTTATTTGTTTTCTTCCTTACGGACAATTAAATAGCTCTCCTTTAAAAAAGCTGGCTCCTGGCGGTAGGTAGAAACCTACAATCTTACTCTTACCACACACTTTTATATTTAAAATCTCTATTTTTAACCCAATGGTGAGATTCAGGGTTAATGCTCGTTAGATCTGTGTCTAGACAGTTGTGAAAAACAGGAAATGAATTACATTATAGTACAAAAGGAGAATTTAACCTTTTCTCTCCTCACCAACACATGTGACTCAGGAAAATATGTTAGAGCAGAGTATTTTGGAAAGTTTAAGGAAGTAGAAAAATGACAAGAAAAAGAAAAGCTGGGCTTCCACAAGGCCTCGTGGGAATTATTTCACAGAAAATAATGAGCCAGACTCTGCCCTCAGCTACACCCGGGCAGTAATTTGTTTCCTCTGCAGAAAAGTTGTATTTTATTACTCCTTGCTTAGGCTGAACATTCAGAAATAAAACCCAGCCAAGTTAACTGGTTTCACACACATGCACACGCACGTGCAGTGGCTGCAAGAAGGAAGCCACCGCATGCCACTCATCCTCCAGCACATGGAGCCAGGCAGATGAGGTTTGTAACCCCCTCGGTGTAACAGAACCTTCCACCCCTGCTCCTCAGGCTGCCAAAGACCTCGAGGTCTTTATTTAGTATTTATAAAGTTATTTATTCTTTATTTGAATTAGAGACTGCAAAAATGCAAAATTCCTTTGCTTGGCCCTTCAGGAGAGTCAGTGCTGGAAAGCTGGTGGACCCCAGGCAGCAGCACAGCAATACCGCTCTGTCCATCGACATACAGGGTAAGACTTGAGTTTTAAAAGATTGTTGGAGCGAACCTAGAGCATGAATTAAACCTGAACTAGTGTGGACAGCTGGTCTGCTTGGTAAGACCCGGAAAGCAGAGGCCTGGGTGCTCTTAACCCACTTATCCTCCCTATTTCCTGCAAAATAGTAGCTGTTTGGATGCAAAAAACACCACAATCAAAAGCAGTACTGCCAGCATCCTCAATGCTGCTCCCAACTTCTTTCCTCAGACCTCTAATGTGTCACCAATGGTGTATATTCAAGCCTTTCTCAACCCCCCACCTCAGTTTCAGTTTGATCCAGCAGCCAGGAGCTCCAGCAGAGGCATGAGGAGAGCGTCTTGCCCTCCCACCATCTACCTCTGCCCATGCTTGCTTCTCCCCAAGGGTGCTGCACACCCTCAAGACAGATCCTGCTCGCATCCGCAGCCCTCACCCAGCTGGGCATTATCGCAAGGACCCAGTTTATCTCATGCACAACTTGCCTCCCTTGTCTGCAACCCTGTGCCGGAGCCAAATGTTTACACTTGCCACACACGCTGTCAGCTGGCCAGAAACATTAATATCCCTGTGGCAGAGCAGCAAAGCCTTCCCAAGGATCCTCCACGCCACTCAGCCTGGGCTCTGCCGCTCCTGGCCTCCCCTGACACTCGCTGGCTTCAGTGGCTGCTGGGAGTGTGGAGGAAAGGGATTAGGTCCTCCTCAGGATTGTTTATTTACTTTATTTTATCATGATTGCTTTTAATTTTGAAGGCGCATGAGTATGAAGCATACAAATCTCTGGAATAACACTGCAGCTAATTTTATAGCATCTTTAGCACCATCCAAAAAGAAGGAAAAAAACAACCAACCCCCCTGCGATGGAACAATCTAAATAAAGCTTTTTAAGCAATAAAATATTTGTCTGTATAGCTGTCAGTGTTTCCACTGCCAGTTTGCCTTCCTTAAGGAACCAAGCTTTGGCACAGCTTATATCAGAAAAAAACCCAAACAAACGACATCTTTAAATATTTCCAAAGAGGTGTGGTATTAGGGGTGGTGGGACGATTGGTGTTAAATCACTAGGAATACAATAAAATGTTGGCATGGGAGCCTCAGAAAGGAAAGGCTCTCAACTTATTCAGATTTACTTGCCTAGGCTCATAGGAATGAGGGAAGAAGCGAAGCAGGAGCCCTTGCAGCCCTTACACCCAGCTAGGTAGCAGCAGCCAAGCTCTGAGTACTCCTTGGGAAGAGCCAGCTGCTAGCAAAAATGAGGATGTAATTTAATCCCACTCGTTACTAATGCTGAGGTGAGCTTAGCAAGTGTGGAAGCCAATATCCACTGTGAAAGATGCTGCCATGAGAGAAGTTATCTGTGTATATACACAGAAAGGCACACAGACATGTGTGCAACGTACAGCAGACACTTACTAAACTCTGTCTTTCAGAAGCCTGGGTCTATACTGGAAGGAAGGTCAATAATTTTCTTGACAGCAGCAGCTTTGCTTGAAGGAGAGGCTTTAGGACATGGCTCATCCCGCAGTGGGAAAGGAATGTTTCTGCATTAATCACAAACCTATTTTTTAATTTTTTTCAGTAATATATTCTGTCTGATGTCAGTACATCCCGCCTGACAACCTTAACACAAACAGAAATGGCATTTGATTTATGGAGAAGGTGGAAATCTGAACAGAAAAGGATAGAGATATTTCAGGGGTCCTCATTTTTGTCCCTCTCCATGAGCACGTGTTACCCCTGAAGCCTCTTGGCATTGGAAACTGAAGGAAGAACCCCAATGCTCCTCTTGCTGGCCAGGGTAGGTTACTGTTATATCCTCTCAGGTATCCCAGGAAGCCACTTTTACCTCCAGCCCATCCTCGGGTTACCAGATAAGCTGCATCAGCTGGGATCTTGGATCACACTTAATATTTAATCACGCTTTGTCCTTGTTTTCTTAAGTTGGCAGTGAAACTCTACCTAGCCTTCATGCCACAGCACAGTGGTGTTTTATTACAGAAAGCTCAAAACAACACTTCCATTTACTAATCCAGCTGTGCTAATGGCAGTACCGACGGAGCACCATAGATCATTCTCCAAATGGCATTACAGAGCAGCGAGAAGTAGTTATAACGTTATTTGGTAGCAGGCTCTACTGCACTATGCAGGCAAAGGACCTGAAGGTGGGATCCAATGATGCCATCTCCAATGAGACCAAGTGATAACGAAGATGGTAACGTCTCTTTTGGACTCCACACGTGCTTTTGTCACACATGTAGGGCCTCAGATGTCCTCAGTGCTGGACAAGCTCCACATCTAGGGTTTTGCTGTGGACTCCACTTGCTAAGCCAGGGCAATTGCTTACTGCATGAGCACAAATCCCCATTTCTGAGGATTTCTGTAAACACCCAAATGGGTTGGTAATGTTCTACCACCTCCTGCATTGCTCCTGCATGGTGCCAGCAACAGGGATACCATGGCCCTTGATGAGGGCTGGAGCCCTGTGCCCAGGCAGCCAGGGCTGGGCTGAGCCATTCCACTGCAGTTTTTGCAGCAGTTCAAATCGCTGAGGCCACAGAGAGAATTGGCAGAAAGGTTTCACAGAGGCTCTGCAGCCATTGGGGAGGGTGCTTTGCTCTTGGTCAGGCAGCCTTTGGCAGCAGCTCAGAGGAGTCTGGAGCTTTGCCTCCATGCACAGATCCTACCTCCTTGCAAGGTGTGAGCTTGGAGAGGCTGGTGAGCAGGGTCTGCTGGGAACCAAGGCCTTCCAGATACCAAAAATACCCAACCTGGGTTTTTTTCAGTACAATTATTGAATAAGTTAAATGAGAAGGAGGATAAAGGAAATGCTTCCCAGTAAAGCATGTCTAATAAATACAGCAGATGATAGGGCAGTGCAAATCCCCTCCAAGTCCCTTCTTCCCCAGTCTGCTGCTGGGAACAAGGTGAGGGGAGTGCCATGCCAGTACTTGCCTCGGTAAGGAGAGAGACTGGACCCTGCAGCCATTCCCCGCACTGGGTTTTTTGCATCTCAGGACAGAGCTGCTCAGGCTCCGTTTACTTTGTAGCAACTCCATGGAACCATGCATTTGAAAACAACTTCTGGCCAGACACATACCTTAGCATATTAAAAAGTATTTTTAGTAGCTCTGGCAGAGCAGATCAATCTCTGCTTTCAGCTGTACTAAGACAACTCTGTGGACTTTGCTGGCAGTGCTGTATATTCATACTGAGGCGGCAGTTGGTAGAAGCTACTTGACTAAATAGTTGCATTTACTTCATGTAAGACAAAAAAACAAGCTCAGACAAACACTGGTGGGATTCCTGACTTTCAATGGGATGTCTTTTCTTCCTAGGAGCGTGACTCTGCCTGACAGAAGTTTGAATCACTGAAGAAACAAGAAGGAAAAAAATGCTGTCGCCTCTCAATTTACGATGACTTTGTTTTTTCAATGGTATAAATATAACTGAGACCATTTCATAGAGCAAAGTGCTCTGTGATGAGTACAGTATAAATAGCCGAGCTGATTACATGGGCTATAAACAAGGACTGGAAACGCTTGCTTCACCCCAGCAGTCAGAAACGGTGGAAGTGGAGGGAGCTTTACAGCTAAATGGTTAAAAGCCACAGCAGAACGTTTTCTCCGGATGGCTCCAAGGATGGAGCTGGTGCGTTGCCATTTCAGCAGCCAAGCTGAGACAGTGGGAAGCACGCCACCACAATTGCATACTAAAAAGAAGGGAAGGCCGAGATAACTACCATCTTCTTTCTATGTAGGCTGTTTGAAAAAAAAGCAAAACATATAATGATTCCTGCCTTATTGCAGTGTTTGGGTTCCAGATATAGCCTTGCAGGGGAAGGTCAGTATGGCATAGACCCAGGCCAAATGAGCATTTCTTGCTTTTAAGTAATACTATGTCAGGAATCCAGTTCATTGGAAGCACCCTGCGCATTGCCCTCTGCACACTCAAAATGAGCTTCAGGTGAATAATGCCACTTCACTTGGACTTTGTGAGTGACAGTTCACAGTTCAGTTCCTTTGAATGCTTATTTTTATCGCTATAAAACAAAGCTTGGGACGCCCCACACCTAGGAAGTGGCTTAGCTCCCTCAGAAACTTAGGGACTTGCCAGAGGCCTTAGATAACTGAGTAAGAGTTGTTTTAGCTGCCCTCAATATCCAAGGTATTTCCTACTGTAAGTATAAGGAAACACCGAGGATACTTAAGGAACCATATTTGTTTATCTTAGGTTAAACTGGAGAGATTTTCCAGAACCATTATTGGCAGTTGCACTTAATTTGTTGAAAGGCTGCATTTGTATGGAGTGCTTCACTTCCGACTCCATGATTGCAAACAAAAACCTTCATCAAGAGCTGAGCTCCACAGGGAAGGGTGCATGGAGCTGCTGAACAACCCTGAGCAGATGTCTCTGGACACTCACTCTCCGGATATGCTTCATTAACCTTGGCCTCAACTGAGTCAACTCCCGCATAAGGAGGAAGCCACAAGGGATGAGAAAATCATCGGCATTCCCTCCCTCAAATGTCAGAGTAGGTAATTACCTGAAGAGAGACAAATGTCCAGACAAGTTTCACCTCAAGAGAAGATGAGATTCTCCAAGTCTGCAAATCCAAATTGTTCTAGGAGGGCAACCCCACCAAACCTGGAGCTGTCTGCTCACCCGGGTGATGTGTGAAGCAATGCTCTGCAGGTCCTTCACTCCAGCAGCGTGACTTGTGCCAGTTATAGGGGACAGCCACCATCTGGGTCATGGGCAGTGGCTCAGCAGTGGTTCCACAAGGCACCCTGTGGAAGGTAACTGTGGCCAATGCAGGGACACAGTGGGATTTTCACACCTCCTGCTTATTCCCTGCAACAGCTTTCTCAGGTCATCAAGTCTACAGCCCACATGTGCTGAAAAGGTGGGGGAAAAAACATAACCATCATAAAAGCTATTTTACGGCAAGGAGGATATGAAGTAGTTGCCATCACGGAAACGTGGTAGGACGACTTATATAACTGGAGTGCTGCTGTCTTGGGATATAAACTCTTCAGGTAGGATAGGAAAGGTAGGAGAGGTGGTGGGGTAGCCCTTTATGTTAGAGAGTGCTTTGATACCCTGGAGCTTGATCATGGTGATGATAGGATTGAGTGTCTGTGGGTAAAAATGAGAGGAGCCCACAAGAAGGCAGATATTGTGATGGCACTCTTATAGACCACCCAGCCAGGAAAAAGAGGCTGATGAGCTTTTTTACAAACAATTGGGAGAAGTCTCAAGATTGCTAGCTCTTGTCCTTGTGGGAGACTTCAATCTACCAGATATCTGCTGGAAGTACAATACAGCAGAGAGGAAGCAGTCTAGGAGGTTCCTGGAGTGTGTGGAAGACAACTTCCTCACACAACTGGTGAGTGAGCCGACAAGGGAAGGAGCCCTCCTGGACCTGCTGTTTGTGAACAAAGAAGGCCTTGTGGGAGATGTGACAGTTGGAGGACGCCCGGGGCAAAGCAATCATGAGATGGTAGAATTCTAGGTGAAGTGAGAAGGGGGGTTAGCAGAACAGCCAACATAAACTTCCAGAGGGCAGACTTTGGACTGTTCAGAAAGCTGGTTGATAAAGTCCCATGGGAGACAGTCGTTAAAGGCAAGGGAGCCCAAGAGGGCTAGGTAGTCTTCAAGAAGGAAATCCTGGCAGTGCAGGAGCAAGCTGTCCCCATGTGCTGGAAAATGAGCCGTCGGGGGAAAAAACCAGCTTGGTTGAGCAGAGAGATCTAGGTGGACATCAAAAAAAAAGAGGAATGTCTATGAGCTTTGGAAGAAGGGGCAGGCATCTCAGGAGGACTACAAGGATGAAGTGAGATCATGCAGAGGAAAAATCAGAAGGGCTAAAGCCCAACTAGAACTCTGACTAGCCAATTCTGTGAAAGATAATAAAAAATCTTTCTACAGATACATCAATAGTAAAAGGAGGACGGGGGAGAATGTTCAGAATATTTATTGGATGCAAAGGGAACAACTGTGACAAAGGATGAGGACAAGACCGAGGTACTTAATGCCTTCTTTGCTTCAGTCTTTAATAGTGAGGAAAATTGTGCCTGGTGTGTACACCCTCATGAGCTAGAGGAGCAGAACAAAGCTCCCATGATCCAAGAGGAGGTGGTTAGGGACTTGCTTGGCCAATTAGACATTCACAAGTCTATTGGGCCAGATGGGATCCACCTGAGGGTATTGAGGGAGCTGGCAGACATACTTGCCAAACCCCTTTCTATCATCTACCAGCAGTCCTGGCTGACTGGGGAAGTTCCACTTGACTGGAGGCTGGCTGCTGTTACACTCATTTACAGGAAGGGTTAGAGGGAGGATCCAGGAAACTACAGGCCTGTCAGTCTGACCTCAGTGCCGGGGAAGATCATGGAACAGGTGATCTTGAGTGCAATCACACGGCACGTGCAAGATAACCAGGTGATCAGGCCCAGTCAACATGGGTTCATGAAAGGTAGGTTCTGCCAAACTAACCTTTCTATGACAAGGTGACCTGCTTACTGGATTAGGGAAAGGCTGTGGATGCAGTCTTCTTGGACTTCAGTAAAGCCTTTGACACAGTTCCTCACAGAATTTTGCTTAGGGAACTGGCTGCCTCTGGATTGGACAGGCGCACACTCTCCTGGGTGAAAAACTGGTTGGATAAATGGGTCCAACTAGTTGTGGTAAATGGCGTTAACTCCAGCTGGAGGCCAGTCACAAGTGGTGTCCCCCAGGGCTCAGTGCTGGGTCCAGTCCTGTTCAATACCTTTACCAATGACCTGGATGAAGGCACTGAATGCATGCTTAGCAAGTTTGCAGATGACACTAAGCTGGGAGGAAATGTTGATCTGCTGGAGGGTAGGGAGGCTCTCAAAGGGATCTGAACAGGCTGAACTGCTGGGCCGAGACCAATGGCATGAGGCTTAACAAGGCCAAATGCCGGGTCCTGCACTTGGGGCACAACAACCCTGTGCAGTGCTACAGATGAGGGGAAGAGTGGCTTGAAAGCTGCTTAGAGGAGAAGGACCTAGGGGTCAGTTGACAGCTGACTGAACAAGAGCCAGCAGTGTGCTCAGGTGGCCAAGAAGGCCAATGGCATCTTGGGTTGTATCAGAAACGGCGTGACCAGCAGGTCCAGGGAGGTTATTCTGCCTTTGTACTCAGCACTGATGAGACCACACCTCAAATATTGTGTTCAGTTCTGCACCCCTCGCTACAAGAAATACATTGAGGTGCTGCAGTGTGTCCAGAGAAGAGCAAAGAAGCTGGTAAAGGGGCTGGAGAACACGTCTTATGAGGAGCGGCTGAGGGAACTGGGATTGTTTAGCCTTGAGAAGAGAAGGCTGAGGGGAGACCTTATTGCTCTCTACAGCTACCTGAAAGGAGGTTGTAGAGAGGAAGGTGCTGGCCTCTTCTCCCAAGTGACAGGTGATAGGACAAAGGGGAATGGCCTCAAGCTGCACCAGGAGAGGTTCAGACTGGATATCAGGAAAAAAATTTTCACAGAAAGGGTCATCGGGCACTGGAACAGGCTGTCCAGGGAGGTGGTTGAGTCACCATCCCTGGAGGTATTTAAAAAACGGATAGATAAGGTGCTCGGGGACATGGTTTAGTGTCAGATAGGAATGGTTGGACTCAATGATCCGAGAGGTCTTTTCCAACCTGGTGATTCTATGAAAATGAAAAAATCTGAAACAAAATCATTCTAAGAAAAGAAAAGCAGCCCCCCAGAGATGGCCGCTCTACAGTAGGTGTTTGGAAAGCAACAGTGCTTCAGTGCACATACAAGTCTTTGTCTGGACTATGAGGGGTGAGGAGAGGAAGCCATGCAGGTCAAAATGTCCTGACCTGGGCTCTCATGCTGGAATCTGATTCATACAAATGCACCCCAGTGCCTCCCTGCCTCCCTAACAGCACAGATCAGATTTCAGCATCCTAGGTGCCTAAGTTTAGCCCCTGAAATCCATATAGCGATAGCAAAACAGTTAGTCTGATAACTCTAAGGTGTCACACACCTATTTCAGCAGAGATTGCAAACACTGAACAGATTCCAAAAACTTGGTAGGTAGTTTGATGATGTTGGTGCACAGCATTTGATGTGCAGGAAGGAGTTGCACTGACATGAGAGACCCAGGCAGCCAAGAGCAACGCGTAACCCATTAGCCACAGCCTTGCAAGATATGGATCACCTCTGCACTACTGTCAGATTCATTATTTTAGAGCTGTAACAGCTACTGGCAGAGCCAAGAGTGCAGGAGAGTGCCTCTGGCTAAGCATCCCAACCCACACGTCCACCGAATGCTGACTGCTCTCTCTGCTGGCCAACTGAGAAATGGTGTTCTCTTAAGACCGACCTCGTTGTTTATGTTTGCAGAAATGCACTGACCAAGAAAATGCATGCAAAAAATATGGCCATTTTTTTCCCCGTAGTCCCGAAGAGGTGTATAAAAGAGGTTAACTATTAAGTATAATAACATATTATTAATTAAAAATCAGCAAAAAAGAGAAAAGGCAGAGGAGACATCGGTGTACTATCATGTGCTGCAGCTTACTGCCTAATGGAGGCAAGAGGAACTACCCATGAGACACAACATACTGCCAGGATGAGTTTAAGGCAATCAGGGTCTTGCTCTAACATGTCTAGAAGTAAAAGTGATGGAAAATTTCCATTCCAGAAAACAGAAGCTGGGAGACTGTGAGATTGCGAGTAACTGACCTGAGGGGCAGAGGGGTTCTCTGCATTTTATTCAATGCCTCTTTGCTTTATTCAAGGGTGACCTAGTCCAAAAAGCCACCACACATTGGCTCTCAGCACATAAATGCTGTAATAATAACTGGACCACAGAAAGGTTTCACTGTTGGAAGAGACAAGGTAAAGAATGCTGAAAGGTAATGGAAAGCTAAGCTGCGCTAAGAAATCATCATACTGAAAGTGCAAATAAACAGCACATCTTTGTGCTGGACACATCAGGACATCAGATTAAAAGTCTCAGCAGCGTGGAGAATAAGTGAGCACATGCTGAGCCTGCTGTGCCAGTGCACCCCAGCAAATCAGGGCTGAACTAATGTCAAAGTTTTCATACTATTTCATATGTCATAGCAGCATAAGCCCAGCTCCACTGCATCGCAGAGTCAGGCTCTCCCTAAAGTGTCACTTCGTGCTGGGGGCTGCACCAGTCAGCCTGGAGCCGTACCTGAGGACCACTGAGTTGTGCTCTGCCACGTGGTGTACCGCATATCTCTGTATGCCCATGGCAGAAAGTCGCTTGAATTTAAGGTGTTTAAATACATCAGTGATCACAGAGCCGGTAATTTGTGATGTCTGGCAGTGAAGTTTCCTCCTCACCATCAGCTGTACAGCAGCAGTTCTTTGCTTGTACTTCTGACACACACTGCTTCTGCAGGCACTCAGCAAAGTGGCTCTCAGAAAGCTTTGCTTTTCTGCCTGTAACTTGGTGCTCAGTGATTAAGCCACGCTGGTAAGGCCACCTCACGCATCAGGCTGAGGTGACAGCAGAAAAGTTAAGCATGGCAAGTTGCTCAGAACAGTAAGAACGAGGGTTAATCAAAGAGAGAAAGGAGCAAAGAGGGGAGGAAATTCACTTAGTCGCTCTGATAGGACTAATCAACATTAGAAAAAGGGCTGGTCTCTGCTAATTATGGTGAATCAAGTAGTTCCTCCCTGTATTTGAGGCCCTAAATAAGCACTTGCTGTATTCCTGAATTCTGGCTTTCTGATAGCACACCTTGTGAAATGGTGATGAAATGCTGCAAAGCTTGAAGGGCTACCGAGACAGCACAACAGCAATGCCCTCAGCACTGAATGAAATCGTTCCCTGGCTTTTCCCTAGAAAACTGGAACAACCACTTTTCACGAGAGCTACAAAGATTGTTAATCATAGAAAAGCTATCATTACACACACCTAGCTGGCTACATGTAAAATTAAGCATCTGTTCAGAAGTATTAGAGAGAAAAAGGACTGTCTCTTCATATTTTGTTTTTAATCTTGATATTCTGAATAATGTTTATAACTGTTCACCTTTCTAACAGCCTCCTCTCTGAAACAAAATTAAACCAGGCAAATTCTTGCGCCTGTGTCTTGTGTCACTAAAGGGAGTGCGTCATGGATTTCAGGAACCGGAAACCAGCTGAGGACAGCACTCCAGTATTTAAATCAAATGACATACTCAAGACCAATAGAACCTAATGTTCTGTAACAACTTAAGAGGGTCTGTTGAGCAATGCACAGGAGCTCTGCGTATATGAGATTCAGTCACTTACTTGAATGATACAAAGTGCTTAACGCAACTTAACATTCATCCAAAATGTGGATCTTTAAATCCTCAGTTTGCTGTTGTCTAACCTGGGCAGCATGTGCAATGCCCTGGGCACTGAGTTATCATCTATCTAAGCAAAGCAGCAAAACTTCTGCCGTGTACACATTCACAACCAGACTTGACATCACTAAAAAATATTAAGTAGTAATGTCTTCACTCACTCAAAGCACACCTGCCACATCAGCCTCTCAGAGAACGTACCTAGAGAAGGAAGAACTGACATTCCATCCAAACACCAATAAATCAGACCTTTTACACAGGTGTATATGGTTAAAAACAGAGCTGACTGCTTGCAGGAGGGCTTTGAGCATCAATTTTTCATGAATCCCAAGCTCCATCACCTCATTTTCTTCTTCTCGTTCAGAGGCAGAAACTACAGATCAACCCCCCCACTCTGCAGATGAGTTTCCCAGCAATTGGATCCACAGGCCATGCTGGCACCCCAGGAATGCTGTGGTAGCAGCCTATCTGCATACCCAACCAGCTGTGCTGCATCTGAGTTTCTACATTCAGACAGTCCTTATGACACAGAAAACAGATGTCTGGATGAAGTGAATCAATCTCACGTTCATCCAATGGTCTGTCTCTGCTGTTAACAGGCTGAGTAAATTCTCTGGAACTGATGGGATAAACAGTAATAGAATATGTACATAACTATACCTATATAACAGCAATACAAGAAGTACCTCTGACGGTTTTATATTTTTTCTGTACTTACAAATAAAATGATCCCTTAATGCTTACTGTGTTTTTCCTCACCAAGACTGAAGTCCACCACATATGTTTATTGTATTCTCAATCCCAGTAAATTTCCAGGGCTTTACCGGATAAAGCCTTGAACAGCCTGGTCTGACCTGATTTAAACAGGAGATTGGACTAGAGACCGCCTAACCCTTCTAACCTGAATTACTGCTAGTCTGTGGTTCTTGCTAGTATGTAAAGCAGAACAGGTCCAAACCCAGGGAATTAAATACCCCATCTCAGCCTATTTCTGTTATCTCATGTTTAGGGCACTAAGATGTGGGAGACCTTGCTCCAAACCCCCAATCAACGTGATGGCTTTCCTGGGTTCGCTTGCAAGGGTGCAGCTCAATGTTACCTCTAAGGAAGCAGCAGACCCTGTATGGGGGAGGCTTTTTCATTCCCTTCCCCCCAACCATATGTCCCTGCTGATTTCCTTATACCAGCAAGGGCAGCTGTCTGACCCCATGGCAAGCCAGTTCTAGGAGCTACAGGCAAGAAAAAAAACCCTTTCTGTCAGTTTAGCTTTCTATCCTGAATTGCTATGGGGTCAGACAAATGCCAAGTGCAAGCACTCAGAAGCAGGTGAAAAAGTGCAGCCAGCATAAGAAGCAAAAGCAACTGCATCTTCCAGCAACCATCAGCACCAGAGCAGTTTAAATGAAGTGGCAGGCATTTAATGCTCCCCTTATACAGTACAGAAATATAGATACTTACCTGGTTTTACACAGTGCTTGGGAGTTGAAGAGCTTTCTACTAAATGTGTTTCCTTTGCAGGTCTGACCTTTTAACTTCTGCTAAATGAGGCCTAATGGATAAAGTTAGTGACTGAGATGCACCGTCTGTTTACATAAGTGACAAATCATAACAAAGAAACTATACTGTATCTCACTTCTAAATTGTGGTGACATGTAGCAATCTGAGCCACATTGTTCAGTATTTTGGTAGAATCACAGAATGCTTTGGGTTAGAAGGGACCTTAAAAATCATCCAGTTCCAAACCCCCTGCCATGGGCAGGGACACCTCCCACCAGACCAGGCAGCTCAAAGCCCCATCCAACCTAGCCTGGAATACTAACAGGGAGGGCGCATCCACAACTTCCCTGGGCAACGTGTGCCAGTGCCTCACCACCCTCAGCATGAAGAATTTCTTCCTAATGTCTAGTTTAAATCTTTGCCCCGCCAATTCAAAGCCATCCCCTCTCCTCCTATCCCTACATGCCCTTGTAAAAAGTCCCTCCCCAGCTTTCTTGGAGGCCCCCCCCTTCAGGTGCTGGAAGGCCACTACAAGGTCTCCCCAGAGCCTTCTCTTCTCCAGGCTGAACAACCCAACTTTCTCAGGCTGTCCTCATAGCAGAGGTGCTCCAGCCCTCCGATTACCTTCATGACCTTCCTCTGGGCTCATTTTTCCAAAAGCTTTTCTCACAGCATGCAAACACTCTTTTCAATTTGGGTGCAGTAGTTAAAAAAGTAACGTCTATGGTGGGATATCTGCTTTTGATTTGACATTAAAAACCAAGCTCATTCTTACATATTCAAAATAAAGGCTTTTATTCAGTTCATGATATTTCAGATTGCACATTCTGTTTTCCCAAATACTTATTCCATGTACAGAAATGTAAACCATAAATACAATGTAAGAGCAGCAAAACAAAAACACACCGACTCAGAACAGAAGCAGGGAGAAATTCTTTGTTCAATTCACCGTCCTTCTGAGGAATAGTTATCAGTCTGTCTGCTAAATCGATGCACAAAGACTGAAAGGGGGAACACTGACCCCCATCCCACTTTGGGATTCATACTGATGAAATCATCCAAGTTCATTTTGGAGTCTAAATAAAGACCAGAAAAGGGAAATATTTAAGCTCCTGATGCAGCTTCTATAGCACAGGTATACATCAAGAAAATGCCTAAAACCCCCTGTTTGATAGTTCACAATAGTGAAGAGTTAATAGCACGCTTGCCAAGTAGCAGTCTGCCAAGATCCTGCAGATCATATGGTGCTATGACAACATGCACTTCCCATCTCTGAAAGGTTGCTTTTGCCCCAATCCCTCTCTCTGCCCATGGCAATAATCACACTACCAGATTTCCAAGCATCTTTAGTCATTAGAAACCAGTATGCACAGGAAAGAGTAAGACTTTTCTCTGCAACAGCAGTCTAGAAGGGTCGAGTACTGCCAGAGAACTGGGGTGCAAGTAACGACCTATACAGGGAACTGCAATGCAAACAGGTGCTTGTATTCTTCCTGCATTCACACAGATTTGATCACCCAAAGGCAGGAGAGAGATTATTCCCCTATTAAGTTCTGAATCAAACTCAACTGAGTCAGCTCTTGCACTGACTACAGAGGAACTGGATCAGAACAGACAGAATTGGAAGTTGCTTAGCGTCTCTCAGAAGCGATCAGCCCCTTGGCCCACAGTTTGTTACTCTCCAGGCTACAGTATTTCCTCCATCTCCAGCCCTGAACTTTGCCCTTGCTGTACCCTGGCTCACTGCAAAGATGGAGGAACATGCAGCCTGGAGGAAACAGAAGTAACCCAGCCCATAGCCTCAAGGGAAGCTCCAGCAAAGAAGGGCACGAATGTAGGCTGCAGGCAAACACTTTTTTTTTTTTTTTTTTTTTTTGAATTTTTGAATCCTGAACCACTGAATGAAGTCAGAGGCGAGAAAATGATTACTGCCATAGCTTCAAGACAAAAGTAAGCACGACTGCACTTTGCTAGGAGTTTCATCTGCTCTGACTGCTGCAGGAGACGCAGAAACCATTCTCTTCCATCCGTGGATCCCAGAGAGCTCAGTGCAAAGTGCTGGTGTGCAATGTTGGGTTCAGGTGCCTTACAGCCTTTTTTGAGACCTGGCCCGGTAGAAGCTTTTCTAACTCAGAAAACACTAATCAGAGGTTTCAGATTCCTCACCCTGTTCAACTCTGAATACAAACATTTGTGATTTTGTTGTTGTTTTATGTTCTCACTGATGATCTGCACAAATCATCTTTTAAAATGCCCATTAAAATAAAATTGTAAGAGAATAAGTTTAACAAACAGACTGGGAAAGCCATTGGATTTACTGTTATAGCTTTCCTACGATATTTAAGTATTTGTTTTAACATAGATGGTTCATGCGTGCATTTAAGGAGTAAGAACCAAACAGAAGTAGGCTATAATGGATAGCTTAAAAAATTCATAGAATGGAATTTGCTTCAGCTGCAAAAACCTTGTGTAGTTAGGCTTACTGTTATGGATAGAATAAGTGAAGAATGGAAGACAATGTTTGGGAATCCCAGACCCAGAAGTCCCAGCCACAACCCAGGCCCTAAAGGTCTCTGCACTACATCTACACTATGGCAGTGGTTTATGATTTGCCCAATCCCAGCTCTCACCACTTCCAAGGTCTGGCTGTAACTCTCTTCTTGGTAACCTGTCTGGGCTCTGCACATTGAAAATTCTCATATTCAGTCAAGAATCTTCCTACTGCTGAAGGGACTCTGACAGACCAGGGCTAATTTCTGTCCGACTATGGAGATTTAAAATAGCACCAGCCCAGTAATTTGAAGTTGTAGCTCAAGAAAAAGTAGCAGCAGATAACAGCTCTTGCTTGCCGGTAGACTTGTAAGGCTGTTTTCCAATTCCCAACTTGTGTTTTCTTCTCAGACAGTCTTGGTTAAAATTAATGTGATCTTTCAGAGAGTTTACGATTTGAAGGATAAATAATTACCTGCTTTATGAGCACGGGGCATAGTAGAATAATAATTTCATAAAACTGTGCTGTAAACAGTAAAGAAGCCTAAAGGGGATTGTCCCATTAGAGTTAAAAACACAGCTGCTCTTGTTAGCAACTCAGAGGCTGCTGTCACATTGTCTGTAGGAAATGAAATATTCTCTTAAATTCAGAAGGATTGTGGCAAAGCATAACACAGTCCATCAGAGAAGTTTAATAAAAGGAAATATTGTTTTAATAAAACAAACGAGAATGGAAGTGAAGAGCAGCCAGTTTAAGAACTGGTCAGTAGATGGCACTGAAACAGTACGAGAGGTATCCATAGTTAACAATCCTCTCCTATTTTATTCAGTTCAGGAGATAAATCTCTCTATGCCACACTTCTCACTCGTGGGCCATATCTGAATGCCATGCATGTAATGTTGGACAGTTTTCAGAAACAAGTCAGCAAAAATGCATGAGAACACCACAAAGTCCTCTTCCCAAAGCAGAAGGAGTGACAAACAGCAGAATTTACAGAAGAGTTGGCCTGGATGCTGCAGTTGACAAACCAAAAGGATTTCTCCACAAAAGCAAGGAGGAGCATGCTTTAAGTAATATTTATAAGAGGTCAAGAGCAGCAGATTTTTTTTTTTTAAATATTAACATTACACTTGCAGTCCTCCTCAGGTGCTATGGCTGTTACACCAGCTTGCACTTATGCACGCTCAGAGCCAAGGCTTCCTGTTCGACCAAACTCACTTTGACACACACACACACACACACACACACTGCCAATGAGACCTACTTGGTGCACTGCAGAATTCTTGTATAATTTTATTTGTTCAAATGAAGTCTGACACTTTTGCCTCAAGCAGGGATGAAATAAAAGGTCACGCACTATTAGATGGCACTGTTAGCCACGACCCTTGTGGCGTCTGCTAACAATAGTTAGACAGCAGTGTTTCACCCACACCTCAGCTTGGCTTGCAGACCTTGGACTAACTCTGCATAATGGCAGCTGCCGAAGGGAATTGAGCAAGTCTGAAACAAAGCCTGTAACACCAGTTCTGCTGCTGCCTAACCTTGGGGGCACCTAAATACTTAGAAAGTTGGTCCATTCACAGACTTGTGTAGGTGTCTACAGTTCTCTTCAGATCCTCCTCCCTTACCTGAGCAGGGAGAGGAATGGTTTTGCAGGCAGAGTTGGTAAGGCTGTTACTGCACCCAGCTGGAGGATGCTGTTCCCTTCCCACAGGAGAGACATAACTGACTGGGCAAGCCATCCTGGTCCATCTCAGTGTAAAACAAAGTCCATCACCCTAAGTTATCTTTCACAGAAAGTGGTGTAACTTCAAAAAAACATTGACTGAATCTAAATGCTTCTTCTATCCTTAGTTGTACTTTTATTGCCTCTATCCTGACTTCATTCTTTACTTTCACAAAAGCTCATGAAGTAAGGACCTAACTTGACAGACCAGAGTTTTATTCTCAGATGAGAGGAGCAGAAGGTTCCCTTGAAGTGCATAAGAGCTACTTACACCCATTTCAGTGCTTTCCTTCTGGCTTTCACTGGGATCCTACCACCACCTCAGATAGGAGATACAGAAAGATACTGCAGACACCTGTCTGGCCTCTGTCTAGCAGCTTGCCCATTACATAGATGTGCCATACTCAGTGCCTCCAGAATGCCCCAGCTGTCCCACTCATGCTCTTCAAAACAACAAAAAACCACAAGTAAAAACTCCAAAATTTATGACCACCAGGGATTTTAATGATAATAAATAGAACAAAAAGCCTTTACAAATCAATCCTGCCAGTGTGTTACTGAACACCTGGGGAGAACTGAAATTCAAACTAATGATTTTCAGCATTAGAGCTGATGCTTAAGAGTTGTACATAAGCTGTAAGACCATCTGTTCTGAGTAATTTTGAAATGCACTGTGCAAGCTGTATTTTATACAGGCTTGCAGTAAGGAGAGCTGATCTCATCAAGACTCAAAGTAAGCAGAATTAGGCCTCATTAATTTGTGGAAAGAAGACTAACCTAAAGCTGGGCTCACCAGCCCTAGAATGATGAATCTATGCACCAAACCATACCTACTTACATTTTATTATTTTAACAAAATAACAGACTTGCCTCTGTTTCCTTTCAACTGGCAAACAAGTGAGACCAGGGGAATCTGCTGCAACCCAGGAATGCTCACTCCAGCAGAGCCGCTTTGAGGACACTGCTGGGGGAGAAAGCCCTGTGCACACAGTTAGGCTAGTCAGGTTCTCCTGGCGCACACAGCAGCAAAGCAGAAGAGACCAGAGCAAAACCACTATGAAACACAGAGCCTAACTCTGAGAAATGGCTAGAGCAGAGCCAGCTGCAAAAGCTAATGCTTAGCACACGAGTTCTGATGAGATATTGAGGAGTCTGAGTGTTTTTTTTTTTAGTCAGTTGGTTTGGGGTTGTTTATTCTTCTAAAAAATTATGCCAAGGTTCTTTTTAAAAGAAAAATACCACCTAGTTCCAGCTTCAATTTTAAGCATGGACTGGAATTCATGATTCCAGATGAGCTTATTTTAGAAGGTTTATTTTGCAATTCCATGAGTAGCACAAATAGTTTGAGAATTATTCCTTTTGAGTCAAGAGTAGGGAAAACATGCTTACTTGGTTACTGAGAAATTCCTTGATTCAATTCTAAAAGGAATTTCACATTCACTAAACATATCCTGGTATACTTCATAAAATAGTATCACTAGTTCAAGTATCCTGTCCTAGCTCTGCATTGGCTAATTACATTATCCTAATGATGGCCCTATTTAGCTTACGTCAGACTTAAGATATTATGCAATTTCCTTTTCCAAAGTGCTATATTTGGGCTTGACAGCTGCTCTGCTCTGTAAGAGACAACATTTTAGTACTGAGACCAAACATTCTTGTCTTTTTAAGTTTACTAAAAGCTAAAAGCGAGGGGGATAAGAAGAGCAGTGTACATAAATGTAACTAATTTGCTTTAGCATATACCAAATTGCATCAACACAACAGTATTGGAGTGCTGGTTAGCATTAAATACCAAGAGTTCAAAGGCACATTTCTTTTTAACAGTACAACGTTCATATATTAAAAAAGACTGATACACTTTTATCGTATTTTTTTTCAGTCTTTAAATATCAGTTTAACATCAAAGAAGATACATAGCATACAAGATTTTCATATTACTTCTCTTTAATTTTGTAATCATCTCAAAAGCTTAGGAATTTGGCTACTTTTTTGGACAGCAAAATAATATTAACAACAACACTCTGATCTAAATATGCCTCACAAATAAATTGATACTAAAACAATGCGATCTATTCTGTCAGAATAGATTAAATTCCAGTTACCTCCAACATAAAATATGTAAGCAATTTAATCTTACACAAAAGCAAATTAACATGTAAAGTAGAACACTATCTAAGTGAAACAGCAAGGAGAAAACAGTTATCTGCAACGGTATTAATGTTCATGTCCATGCCAAATTCCCCAGGCTGTGCTATGATAACAAAAGGTCTGCCACACAGTCTTCCATCAAGTTTTAAACAAGGCGCTTTTATGCCCAGTAAAACTGTGCTGAGATATTATTTTACCAAAGGAAGAGAATTACCAGTTCCACTTGTTGACAGAAATGTTTTCTAAACCTTTAAGTTGGCCTGCAGGACATGTGCTCACCTATGGAACCACACCACTGAAGTACAGGACTTGGATTCAGCTATAAGTTAAAGCACCTGCTTGTTCCACAACAGTTAAACCCAGACTCCACAGTGACTTACAGCACTGTGCTCACTGAAGCATGCATCATTATAGAGATATCTCAAGTGAATACAAGGAAGACAAAAAACAAGGCTGGAGAAACTGGTACTGGATAAGAGACAACTTGAACTACACATCCTAGATTTGATACAATCTATTCTGACCCGGATCTTAAAGCAACATAGTGAGTGACCTTCCATCTTCAGTGGGTGCAGGGTGACCAGTTTCTTTCCTCTGCAACATTCAGCCAACTAACCAGGAGACCAGAGTACATCAGCCCAGAACCGGAACACTGTGCCCAGTTTGGAGCTCATCAGCACATACACTGAAGAAGGATTCCCTGAGAAGGAATATCAAGTTGTTTGGAGCAGAAGAACATGAAATTCAAGAAGAGGCTGAGAAAACTGGGCCTACTTAGTCTTAAGCACAGAAGATGAAGGAGAGACTTTACATCTGTCTACATCTACCTGACTAGGGGACACAAAGATGGACCTGGAGCCTTCTTGGAGGAGCCTGGTGACAGGACTAGGAGCAAAAAAAGCAAGTTGGAACATGGGACATTCTGATTAGATACTAGGATTTATTTTTCCTTTTTAACCATGACAGGGGTCATATAGTGGAACAGCCTGCCCAGAAAGGTGGCCAAATCTCCATCCCTGCACGAGACTGGTCAGAGCCCTAAGGAACATCAGTTTTGAGCAGGTCTTGGACCAACGAATGTTCCTTTCAGCATAGCAAGGTATAGAGTAAAAAAATAAAGCACAAGAGGAATGGATCATGGCTGAGACCATGTGGCTGGTCATCATCAGCCAGGTAAAGGTGAGCCAGCAAGACAGATAAAGGGAGAGTCACACCGTTTGCAGCTATGGAGTCATTCACTACCACTGGAGGTACATGCACACATCTGCAGCTATTTAAGTCACTGCAACCAACTATCCACAAGTAGTGTTTTCTACTCTCTTGATTCCAGTAGAGTTTTTTCCCCTTCCTGGTCTGTCCTGACATATATTCCTCACACTTTCCTGAGGAACTATCACAACAATGATGTTTCCACACGCAAAAAGTCCTCAGCGCCCAGAGGCTTCAGTTAATAGTGCACTGTGAATTGCATTTCAGGCATTCTCCACTCGCTACACTGCCTTTGTATAAACTTTACTGGAGATAAGGACCAAGACATGGAACTTAAGGTCCCCCATAACCTCAATTGTCTTGAAAACACCTAAAGCTTTACAATGAAGACTACATGTGGGCTCCTGCCCATACTCATCATTCATTTCTACTCTACTATGAAACACCAAGCTTCCTTAGAAGCCAAAGCAAAGATTGACAATTAACTTCCCAGCAACTCAAAATCACAAAAAAACTTGGACCTAAACAAAAAGCATGTTTCTTCGATGTTGCCTTCTCTAACCTAAATACATAACACTACTACATTATTGAAAAAGCAACTAAACCAAACATGCAAAGCAATAACACGAAAACTCTCCCAAAGCAAAACTTCACCATGCTTTTCTCCATCTGGGAAGAAAATGAGAGAATAAACAAACACATGGTGAATGTGAGTCAGCTTGCCAAACACATGATCAGAATAAGTCGAAAAGCTGCATGATAAGAACCTTTTAAGCAGCTCTATAAAACAGAAGAGATGGCAGGTCTTTACTTCCCTCTTTGCTTGGCCCAGAGGCCATTATCTAGACTACCGCTTAAGAGAGTCCTAAGGCTTGGGGAATAATCTGCTGACATGCAGTTTGCCTTAGAGCGTTGTCAGGTCCATTCATCTGGTAAAGAAAATTCAAACATTTCAAGCAGGCAAACCTAACACATTGAGTGGAGTCCAAAAGCTTCCTCCCATTGAAATAACCTGCTCTGGCAGGATGGGACCTGCCAACTAAGGTGTTGTATAATCAGTATGTTAAAAATTCACTTTGTGACCCCTAAGCAAGTTATTTGGCTTCTTTGCTTCAGTTCTCTGCTGTAACACAAGAACAGTATTACTTACCTCTCATTCTCTGCTCAGTTTATGAAGATTGGTAATTAATGTTTCATAACGGGAAGTGCCAGGAGGCATGCTAGACTCAACATGTTCAGAAAAGGAAGTGCCAAATGCTTTGTAGCGCTTCTTTCACCATACGAAATAATAAGCTAGCTGGATGTGCTTCCGGTTATGTATTATGGAAGCATACTTATTTCTTGCACGCATCTTGGACTATATCGTCCAACATTAAGCAGGAAAAAGAGCCCTGGCAGTTTACCTGCAGTTTCAATGCACGGATATGAAGGAGGAGGTTTCTGCCATTTCCCATTTGCATCTTTCATATGAGATCTGTCTGAAGCAAACGTCTTCAAGTACAAATCTGCTGGAATCATTCTGATTTTCCTACGCAATAAGGCACAATTTTATCAAAAGATGCATGTATACAATATTGCATTAGTCACACAGAACAAGAGCCCTTTCCTCCTATCAAGCAGCATCAATGTCACTAAATAGATAAATCAGCAATATTGTACCAGGCACTTAACAAGTTAACAAGAAACTACAATAGGTAAGAGAAGTGCTTTTCATGACTAAAGTAAAGTGCTTTAGGAAAATAACACAGTGCATTTATTTTACTGGAGTACAGGAGGAAAAAAAAAACCCTGTCACTACACAACCACAAAGAGAACTTCAACTCTGATTTCATGAAATAACATTCACAATCTTTATATTTTGTGTCATCACCTGTGAAATTCTGGACGAAGGCTGTCATCCAGCCTAAAGGCCTCCACACTGTACAATTCAAAAGGACAAGGGAACGGCAACACTGTGTCAAGATCATATATGAAGTTCTGCTCCCCACTGGAAACATGAAGTAGAATAACATGGTAGTCCTGGGAAGAGGGCAATTGCCGTGAGTTAAACACCTGTTCAGGAGAAACTGGCAAAGGGAGTGAAAAAAAATGCTTCCTAAAAGCAGAAGCTACCGCTCCTTTCTTAAAATCCTGCTTTCTGCCCTTGAAGTATTAAGCCTGTAACATTTCCGGCACCAGGAGAGAGATTTCCTACTTCCTGTCTTGCCTGTTGTGCCTTTCAAGAAACCTTGGTATTCTCCCTATTTGTTTCCAGTCTCCTTTGATTGAAGCCTGGACAGCTAAACTGAAGTGTATGTGACTCCTTAAGAAAACAACAGATCTCTTCTATGTCTTGCATCAAAACACATAAGTTGAGTGCAATAAGCATTTTTATCTTACACTCAGTCCTAAAAAGAAGAAAGTTCACAACCACGTATGATGATAGATTGACACTGAAATTCCCTAGTGATCTCTTCTAATAGAGATGTTGTACCTGTTGCAGTAACACAGTCTATGAATTTGAGTGCTGACTGTTTAGCTGCCAGAAATGCCTGAAAAAACAGCATGCAACTGAAAAAGCACTGAATGGCTCAGAGCAAGTGAGCTCTAGGAGTAATACAAATTCCTGTAGCAGCTCTTGAAGCTGGCAAAAAATGTCTATAGGTACTACATCACAATTTTTCAAGGTAACTATTTTGTCCTGACACTTGAGTTCTGAGATACAGTTTTATTCCTTAACTTATAAGAAACAGGTGTGGTGGAGTTTTGGAGAAACTGCAGTTATTTATGTTAGATGTCAGGTATGTATACTGCTGTTTTCCAAAATTAAATTGAAGGTAGCTGTTAGCAGCCTATTAAAGCTCACATTAAATGCACTCACAAAAAGCATTTGAAGCACTGTCTTTTGACACTTTCAGTATTAAAAAATCCTAACCACAAATTGATTAGAATGGAAAAGATCTTAGGCAAGCTATTTTGCCAGAACAATATACACATACGACTGCAGGCAACGATATTCAGGAGAATCTGCTACAGAGTATACTAAAAATGAACGAACTTTACCTATCCTATGATCCACTGAAATGTCAAAGCTAAAACATGTTTTGATCCATGAGCTTTTATGAAAAATTCATTCCGTGGTGGCCTTTCCCAACACTCCTATTCCTTCTTAGTATCATCTTCTTAACACATGGATCTTTTTAAACTAAATCGTTTTGTACTATAAATACACTGATATTTGGGGAGAGAATGAATGATTCAGAAGTCACAGAACTTCAGAAGCTTACAGATTATTTTGCAGAACTTCAGAAATCGAAAATGCCACAAAAAACAGTTTTTTCCATGCCAGATAACTAAAAGAACTCTGTAACAATTCAAGTTTCAAAGCAATTCTGTAGTGGCTATTACTGAATTATCTTAATTGATCAAACAACACTCCAAAGCCACCATATATGTGTCGCTTTAATTGCTGACACCTGAATATATATAATGCCTATATTTTTCTGTCCTCTGTCAGGCCTACATGGATATTTTCCACACATCTACTTCTTAAAAGTACTGACACCTAGTTAAAATTCTACAAAGCTGGTAGCCTCAACAATATCCTGATCATGATTTTCACAGATCTATTATGTACTCTTACCAATGCTAAAGTTTGTCACCTGCAGGTTTACTGGCTGTCTGCCTGTTAGCTTACTACAAATGGTAAAAAGGAGCACCAGATTTAGGCTCCTTATAAATCTGTTGTAAAAGAACAACAACTATTAATACAAAACTATAGAACAGTTGAGTTTGGAAGGGACCACCAGAGGCCAATTGATCCAACCCCCTGCTCAAAACAGGGACACCTACAGCCAGCTGGTCAGGGTCATATCCAGAAAATTCCTAAATGTCTCCAAAAACAGAGACTCCACAACCTCTCTGGGTAACCTGCTCCACTACTTCATCACCCTCAAATTAAAAAAAAACTTTTTTTCTGTTGAGATGGAATAGCTTTTTACAGATGGCTGACAATGCCCACATCTGATCCTGCAGATATCAACTACAGAAGTACACACTCAAGTAAGAACAGAATGCCTTACCCAGACAACAGGCTCATCTCCATGTCCCGATTTCTGTTTCCAGAGCGGAATCTGAAAGTTATAAGTTAATAAATCTGAAGTGACTAAAGCCCTTTGGATTAATTCAGATAATTTCAGTCTAATTGGTTAATTCTTTGCTAACCTACCCACTTCACCAGCTTATATATGTGCTGCAGACAGAAAATTCTCTCTGGTTTCTAACTTTCAGGAGCATGAAGTTGGAGATACTATTCTGCACCATATACCACAATCATTCTCCTAAACCAAAACATCACAGGAAATGGGTCTGAACGCCCAGGACTGCGTCTCACCTATGCCATGCTGCGACCTAAAGGCCCGTGACCACGTCTCACCTACGCCAGGCTGCAGCCTGAAGGCTTTTGTCTCTCCATAGCTGCATTCAGATTGTGTCTCATTGACTCACCATCCGCCTATCGTTGGATATGAAAACAGCATAAAATTCTTCTAAAGGGTATCGATCCTGACTCCTGATGTAGTCACAAAGTTTCCAAACGTTTTCTTCACTGTAAAACACAATAATTGTTTGGGTTTTTTTTAATTCCCCCCAAGTTCATTTCCCATGAGCAGGAGCCAGCTAAGAGACGATGCCTGCTACAAAGCAGCCCAGCATTATCTCCATCAGTGGCCAGAGGATCTCCAGCTCTCACATACAGTCGAGATAAAGCTTCCCAGACAGGGCACAGCCTGACAGGTATGCGGTGTGCGGGAATGTGTTGTTTTAGGGGAGCTGGTGTTGGTGTAAGTGGGCGTTAGTATGGGGGGATGTTGGTGTAGGAGATGCGTTGGTTTGGGTGGGGTTGGTATGGGTCAGGGGTGGATGTTGGTGTAGGGGGGATGTTACTATGGGGGACTGGTATGGGTGAAGGGTGGTTGTTGGTGTAGGGGGGTGGGGAGTGGGTGTTGCCGAGCAGGGGGAGGTGCGGGGGGGCCGTTGTGGAGGCTGTGCTCCTGCCTCTCGGTTCCTGGCCCGGGTGGCCGCGCTCCCGCCTCACGGCTCCCTCCCGCCCCTTCACCTTCCAGCCCTTACCAGTAGCAGCTGGTGTAGACGCAGGCGAGGCGGGACGGTACCGCCACCTCATAAGCGGCCGCGGGCCTTGCCATGACCGGCTTGGGCGGCGCAGGAAGCGCGACCGGCTACGCCTTCCCCGGGGAAGCGCTGCGGCACAGCGAAGCCCCCATCCCAGCGGGACGCGCGGCGGCGCCTTTAAGAGCCCCGCCCCCCTGCCGGCGGGAAGCAGTGGCGGAAGAGGAGGTGCGCGCCGCACAGCCAATCGCGCGCCGGCAGAACCGCCGGCTCCGACTTTTACGCGCCAAAACGATTGAAAGTCGCAGTGCGCGCACGTGTGTCCCTCCGCCGCCTCGCGGCCGAGACTCGTTGCCGGGGAAACAAAAAGTAGTTACTGTCACACAAAGTGGAATGTTGTTATTTAAATTAAGTAAAGTTTATCTAAGTAACTGTATTTTTTGTAGCTATACAGAGCGTCCCTCTGATAGCATGTTTTTTATAGATTTTTTCTTTCAAATATTGTTTTTCCAGACACTGTTACTTCTTGTGTTCGGTATATTCTGGGCTGAACAGACCTTTTTTCAATCACTTCTGTTTGCAGCTTTTCACTGTCTCAAATGCAAGGTCAGAGCTGGAGCCCGCTCCAAATGAGCAAGAGACTTGACTGTTGTGAAGTTCATAGCAACCTTAAAAGTAGTCCTTGGAAATTAATAGAATATGCATAAGACTTCTGGGAAAAATTATACATATGCACATAAATGGGAAATATATTCTGTCCACAGCTCTTGTCTTGTTCCATATAATTGATGGAGATCGGTCCTTTGCGTTGCCCAGCCCTGATAAAGGATGCTCGCTTTCTAAAACTCCAAAACGAGTCTTGGAGAGCTTCTTTGCAGGCACTTTCAGTACCATTGCATCTTGTGATCCGTGTGATCTGTGCTGAACAGATGTGTCTTCTATGATCACCTCTGTTTGCATCTTTCCCTGTCTCAAACGCAAGGTCAGACAGAGTTGGAGCCAGCTCCGAATTATCAAGACTGTTGTGAAGTTCATACTGAAATTAGTCCTTGGAAACCACGGAAGATATATAAGTTTTTCTGGGAAAAATTATACATATGAGGTGAATGGGAAATGTATTCTGTCAGCAGCTCTTGCTGACAGAATAGGACTGATTCCACATGACTGATGGGGATCGCTCCCTCACATTGTCCAGCCCTGATAAAGGCCGCTCGCTTTCCGAAGCTCCAAAACTATTGAGGGTTTATTTGCTCGCTTTTTCGGTATTATTACGCCTCGTGTTCAGTCCGATCTGTGTCGAACAGATGTGTCTTCTTCTATGATCACCTGTTTGCATCTTTCCCTGTCTCAAATGCAAGGTCGGACAGAGCTGGAGACAGCTGCGAATTAGCGAGACCGTTGTGAAGCTCACACTGAAGTCCTTGGAATCCAACAGAGGAAGTATAAGACTTCTGGCAAGAACTATATGCCGGCATTTCAGTGGCCAATCCCGGCCGCGCGCGGCGGAGAGCGATCCTCCCACGCACCGCCCCCCCCCCCCTCCCCCCGCCCCCGGCAGCTCTCCCTGTCCGTTGCTGCGGGGCGGGCTCGCGCGCGGAAGGATCTCGTGGAGGGATCGCGACGCCGTTACTGTTCGCGTCATGGTGGTGTTGCGGAGCAGCGCTGCGCGTCCTCCCGCCTGCGGCGGACGCCCCCCCCGGCGTCCCCCCTTCGAGCTCATGGACTCCAGCTCCGAGTTTATCTCCTTGGAGTCCCCCTCCTTCAGCAGCGGCCGCCGTATCTGGACTCGGTCCGAGGCCGCCTCGGCCGCCGCCAGGGCCGCGGAAGCCCGCAGGGCGCGGACAACCGGCGGGGCAGTGAGTTAACGGGGCCGGGGCGGGGGATGGGGAAGCGGGGAAAGCCGGGTCCTCACGGGATAGAAGCGCCGGAGATGGGTGTCACGTGGAGGGGAAAAAAAAAGGGAGAAAAAATGAGTGTTTAGGATAATCCCGTGCAGCCGGGGGGGGGGGTGGGGTGTTGCGCTGCCCCCCTCAGCCTCGCCTCGCGTTTTGGGGTCACCCCCCCCCCCTTCCCGGTGTCAGCTCCCCCATCGGGGCTTACTTTGGCAACTTTTTAGGTAACAAATGTCATCTTGGAAATATCTCGGGGCCCGCTTTAGTGGTGGTAACGCTCACAGAGAGCGCGCTTGGTGTTCTGATGACAGAAGTGCATCAGAACCCGGTGCTAACAGAGTATTCATGACCTACTTTGCACTTTTAATTTCACAAGGAATCGCGTATTTAGAAATAAAGCCTCTTACTTGAAAAGTAGTCCTTGTTTGAAAGTCGGAGTAGCTGAATCTGGAGGTGTATGAACAGTACAGATGATCCAGTCCTTTGTCCCTCTCTGATCAGGATGAAACTCCATTAGTGGGAAAATGAACAGGAATGTATGTATGTGTTGTAATACATCTCTCTATGGTTTGGTCTTGGGTACCCAGTCTGCCTGGGGGCTGGCAGCAGGCTGTGTAAGCCCAGAGGTGCTCAGCCCCATTCCAGTTGCTAGTGTTTAGATCCCATGTGTGCGCTCACACCCAAAACATGCACACATGTACTGTGTCTACCATAGAATTATAGAACCGTTTGGGTAGGAAGGGACCTTAAAGCCCACCCAGTTCCAACTCCCCTGCCATGGGCAGGGACACCTTCCACTGGATCAGGTTGCTTAGAACCTCATCCAGCCTAGTCTTGAACACTTCCAAGGATGGGGCATCCATGACTTCTCTGGGCAACCTGTGCCAGTGCCTCACCACTGACAGTAAAACAATTTCTTCCCAATATCTAATCTGAATTTCCCTTCTTTCAGTGTAAAACCGTAACCCTTCATCCTATCCTGTACTTCCTGATAAAAGGTCCCTCCCCAGCTTTTATATAGGCCCCGTTTAAGTACTGGAGCTATAAGATCTCGCTGGAGGTTTCTCTTCTCTAGGATGAACAACCCCAGCTCTCAGCTCATCCTAATAGGGGAGGTGCTCCAGCCTTCTTATCATCTTTGTGGCCCTCCTCTGGACTGGCTTGACAGATCCTTGTCCTTCCTGTGCTGAGCGCTGCGGAACGGAATGCAGTACTCCAAATGAACTCTCAGAGAGCAGCTATCCTTATGCAACTATCCTTAGGCACTAACATTAGTTAAAAGGCTTAGTGTTATGATTTCTTTCTTAAACCTTTGGGTGGAAAAATGTTAAGGTGACTCTGACAGATCACACTGCATCTTTTAAGCTTTAGGTCTTGTTACATCCCCCTGTGCTGGATCTGAGAAGCAGAAAATGTCTTTAGAGGTTCCATCTCAGATGGTCAAATGCAAAAGCCAGCTATGGGAGGCACCTTGTGAGGCCTTGCTCCACCAGCCCAGAGGGCTGTGAGAAGGACGGTGCTCTTTAAAACAGGAGACAAAGGAAAGGTGATGGAAATCCTCCTTATGCAAAAGGTCTGTGTTACCATGAGGAGCTGATGAGTGAACAGTGGGGTTGACTTATTCAAGACTGGCTGAAGTGAAGACCGTCAGACAGTAAGAGGGTTCTCCAGCTCTATGGCCCAGTGCTGACTCCTCAGGAGCAGGTGGCTGCAGTTCTCGTTGCCTGGCCCTGCAAGAGCTTTGGACATGAATCATTGCCTTCCTGTATCAGCCTCCATGCCTCTTTCATCATCTCCATCAACCACTAATGGAAGTACCTCCTGTTAAAGTTAGTGTCCAGAAGATTCAGTAAGGCTGAGTGCTGAGTCCTCTACTTGGGTCACAACAACCCCATACAGTGCTACGGGTTTGGGGAAGTGTTGCTGGAAAGCTGTCTGGCAGAAAAGGACCTGGGGGTATTGATTGACAGACAGCTGAATATGAGCCAGTGGTGTGCCCAGGTGGCCAAGAAGGCCGATGGCATCCTGGCTTGTATCGGAAACAGTGTGGCCAGCAGGACCAGAGAAGTGATTCTGCCCCTGTACTCAGCATTGGTGAGGCCACACCTCAAACACTTGTGTTCATTGTTGAGCCCCTTACTACAAGAAAGACACTGAGGTGCTGGAGTGTGTCCAGAGAAGGGCAGCGAAGCTGGTGAAGGTGCTGGAGCACAAGTCTTATGAGAAGCAGCTGAGGGAACTGAGATTGCTGAGGGGAGACCTTAGCACTGTCTACAACTACTTGACTTGAAAGGAGGTTGTAATGGGGGTAAAAGGACTTAATCATGTCCAGTAGACCCAAAAATGGAGCTCTCATAAGTTCCTTTTAAGCATCTCAAACACATTTTTAGCTTCCTCAGACCATGCCAGTTGGGGAGGGTTGGTTTTTAAAAGTTCATATAGCGGCTTTACCATCACTCCATAACTGTAAACGACACCAACCTGTCATTCCTAGAAAGGTCGTGATTTCTTTTACCATTTGTGGGAATGGAGTCTGACAAGTGGCTTCTTTTCGTACGTTTCCCAGCTCTTGTCGCCTGGACAACCCATATCCCAAATTTGTCACTAGTGCTTGCACCATTTGGGCTTTCTGTTGAGCAGCTTGGTATCTTTTTAGTCCAAGAAAATTGAACAAACTTACAGTGCATTGAATGCCCTCAGGCCTTGTTTCAGTTGTTATTAACAAATCATGGACATATTATGGAAGGATTCCATCTCTAGAAGGGGGAATCCCATCCTTCGCTTGTGCTAATTGATTTCCAAAAATTATTGGGCTAATTTTAAAACCTTGGTGTAATACTGTCCAAGTAAGCTGGGTTTTCCTACAAGAGGTAGGACTCTCCACTTCAAATGCAAATATCTTTTGACTTTCTTTGGCTAATGGCAGACAGAAAAATCCATCTTTTAAATCTAGCACTGTAAACTGTATCTGGTTATTTTTGATTTAGTTATGTATAGGGATTAGCCACTACAGGATGCAAATCTTTGGTAATCTTATTTATTTCTCTCAGGTCTTGTACTACTCAGTAAGTTCCGTCTGGCTTTTTACTGGTAGTATGGGGGTATTATATTCAGATTCTCATTCCACTAATAATCTGTTTTGTAAAAAGTTATTAATTGGGCTTTCTATTCCTTTACAATCTTTTGATCTCAAAAGGTATTGTCTCTGACATACTGCGTTAGAGTATGGTTCCATTATTATTTCATTGTGCATGTTCAGCACAAATGCTGTGGCTGAATTAGCAGTGGGATCAAAGATAGAATTTACAGATATCACCAGGATTGGAGTTTCTTTTCAGATGTGATTGTATTATCTTAGATCAGATAATGTTCATGGGATGACAGTATATTCATGTGGCTATAAAATTACACCAGTGTTTGCTAAAATCCTATTCACTAATGTCTGTGCCAGAGCCCAGCAGTTGCTGATCTGATAAGGGGCACTGGAATGTGGAGCGCTACTCAACCAATTCGCTGTGAAAGGGGAAAAAACTTCCTTGTAAGATCACACATCTATTTTAAAACAACTTTCTCAAAAATATTCAGATATTTTCTTCAGGTCGAGGTCGACCAAACAGTCCATCCCCTCACACACACACACAAACTGTTAACAATGAACAGTCTTCCTTGAATCTCTTGAAAAACTAACAAGTTGTTAATTTTATAGTTCTCATATCAGTGCTTGGATGATTCAAGCTGGAAAGTAAACAATCAAAGCAATTAAATTGCCAGAGGAACAGCTAGCAAGTTTATTGCAGCTGGATAGTAGTCTGTTGCATCTCAGGAACATTCTAAGAAGATGATCGGAGTTTTAAAAGTTTACAAATCAGGGGCACTTCTTTTGTTGCTTAAATCTTAGTTAGGCAGATGTTGAACATTTCTTATACTATTGATACACATAATAGACCCAAACACATACTAAGATCTTCCTCACAATTCTCAACTTCCCAACTCTCCTTTTTGCACATGCTCTTAGACTCCTTGGGCATCTCTTCAAGGTTGTATCTGGTCCTAGCTAGTTCTTCTTTCGCTTATCGTTGCACTAATCCTTGTTATCTGGCTTAATTAGGTACAGTCACACTCTTTACCATTCTTTCTAACTGCAGCCTTGTTAAAAGTCCTTAGTTAAGCATAAGTATCCA
Source organism: Cuculus canorus (assembly GCF_017976375.1). Taxonomy (NCBI): domain Eukaryota; kingdom Metazoa; phylum Chordata; class Aves; order Cuculiformes; family Cuculidae; genus Cuculus; species Cuculus canorus. Next base: position 13,827,707 of record NC_071402.1, read on the forward strand.
GTCACAGGCTGGCTAAAAGTTACTATTCAAGCTAATCCTTCATTTTAGTACTAAAATCACAAAATCTATACATAATATTCAAATATATAATAGGTTAGCAACTTATAACAAATAATTTCTTCCTTCAGTCTCAGTTTTCCAACCAAACCATTCAGTGATTCTAATTAGATTTTAATCCCATGATGTGCAAAAGGTCAAGCTTGACTCTGAACCAGTTCTGAAATAAACAGGTGGGGTTTCTTTTCATGAAATGCTAAGTTTATATGAAAGGCTTCACCACAATATTTTTTTTGAAGGATATCAAGCTCAAATTGTCCACAAGAAAAGTGTGGCAGCAGGGAACTTTAGCTTTGAAAGCTGGTTTATTTTTTTCTTATTGCGGAAGTGGTTCAAGGCTTAACTGCCGTTAGTTACACCACTATCAAGTGAGGAGAGTTAGAGTAAATTCGCTTACATGAGGGAGAATTTCTTCTCAGCTCACCATACATCATTCAGATAAATATTCTCTTTCCCTAGGAATTTTCCTCTGGCAAAATTGAATGCTTCGATGGACAGTCTTTAAGATCAATGAGGAAAAACGCGCCTCCCTGTTCAGACTCTAGCTTTGAAAAAAGCATGGAAATACTAAGCAAAAATGTCAGTCAAAGACACTTTACAAGGTATTGTACTTCTAGATGTCCAGTCTCTGTTTAGTTCGTAGAATGTAAAGTGAAAGTGAATGCATGCATGATGAGTTATGCCATGATAAATCTACAGCTGGAAATCTACAGGGGAATATGGTTATTTTAATGTCAGTGCCGGTATCTTAGAAGGAGAAACACTCTTCTCAGTAAAGTGTTCTGCACTTTGGTTACTGAGGTCTTATTTGCACTGTGGAGACTTCAGGGTTAGCAGGTTAGGAAATTTATGTCCTTATAGAATTGCCTGCATAATAATACTCAGCAGACTTGGGATCTGAATCCTCCCTGTGGTCTGCAGGCTTTTCTTTGCATGATAGGGAGTACTGGGAATATAAACTTGGTCACGTTACTGAGTTTTGGTGAGGAACAGTTAAATAGAATAGTTCTGTGCAGTATTTCAGATGAAATAATTCCTTTTTCCTTCTGTCTTCTTTCTTAATGTAGGCAGTTGGCAAAGCCGAAATCGGACCAAAAGAAAGAAGAGTATAAAGAAGGTAAGTAGTGGTAACTCCCTAGGATTCCTTTTTTGCCTCATTTCTGAGAAGGATTGTGTTTAATCATTTGGTCTATTTCATTTGGCCCCCAAAACTTCTGAGCTCATGAACCAAAATCAGCCAAAGTTGTAAGAACAGAGATCCCAAAGATAGTGAATTTCCTGTGAGTTTTATGAGAAGAGGTAGGTGCAAGTAGGAGGATAGGCTGTCAATTCCTTTCAGGATTGGGAAGTCTGTGGTGTGAATTTCAGCCTACTCTTTGGCACTGGAGAATCAGTTCTTTATTTTGGTTTTCATCTTAACATGGATTTTCTGGAGTCTGCAGGACAGAAATTAACTGAAAATCGTTCTTGCAAACAGGAGGGAATATTGCAGTATTATATGTGAGTTAAAAAGTAATTCAGTCATGAAATGCACAAAGCCACTGACATGGGGGAGATGTCACTGAAGTTTTTACCTTGGACCCAGATTGCTGTGCTGAGTACACCAGCAGGCTTGGTGCCACAAGGAGGCTTGCTGGCAGCTGGGGAAATCCATTATTTCTAGGCAGTCCTGTCCACGGGCTGAATGTGGGAAGGGTCCCAAAATGCATTTTGTGTGTAGTAATTCAAGCTGTGCACTACTTTCTCACTGCCTCTCTTGACTGTTTTAATGATAGTGCAACTAATGAACCTGTGGCAAAGAGTTCTGTGTGGTAAATGCTGGGCAGATTTTTTTAAAGCAAGCAGCATTTTGAGTTCTTTGGTATTCGGGAGTTTTTCTGAGACATTTCTTCTAGAGTTTTTGTGTCATGATGCAGAAAATGAAGGTGATGCGTGTTAAAACAACATACTAAAACCATAGATCTTGAGGAAAGACTTCCCACAGAAACATTTTTTTTTTTCAAAATTACTCAATATAATTTTACACAAATGGAGTAAAAACACCTTAGAAAGAGGTATTTATTTTTTTCACTTTTCCATGAAGAAGTAACTAGAATAACTTACCTCTTTCATGGAACAAAAAGTTTTGGGTTTTTTATTGGATTTACTTAGTCTGTTAAGAAGTTGTTATACAAATTATGGTTTTAGGTAGGCAGTTTAAACAGAAATTGGATGCTGTGGTCATGACAATAACTTCTAATTCAGTATTTAAAGGAAAAAAAATCAAATCACTGCAGATTTTTTTACATTTTACTAAAACGGCAGTGAAGTAAAGGGAATGCTACTTTCTGTCTCAAAATATTTTATATGTTGATGTATTTTAGTCACCAGAACGCTGAAGACCAGAGCTGATGCAAAAGCTGCGAAACAAGTCCATGAAGAAAATGAGGATTTGGAGGTCCACCGAAGATGCACACTTCGAGAACGTCGTTATACCACTACAAATCAATCTGTTTTGTTTGACAAACTTATAACAAAGTAAGTGGGTTGGTTTTTTTTCATCATCTCCCAATGCTACTAAAATGAGGCTTATTAGTGAGCCTTTGTGCTAGGGTCTTTCTCTTCCTTTTGACAATAGAAAAAGGAATTGTTATTCCTGGAAGCGAGAGCTAAATGTATGCAGTGGTTAGGCTTAGACTTCTATGTCTCCCTACGTATACGGAACAGAATCACAGAATGGTTGGGGTTGGAAGGGACCTCTGGAGATCATCCAGTCCAACTGCCCTGTTTAAGCAGATTCACCTACTGCAGGCTGCACGGGAACAAGTCCAGGGAAGTTTTGAATATCTCAGAGAAGGTGACTCCACAGCCTCCCTGGGCAGCCTGTTCCAGTGCTCAGTTACTTTCACAGTTAAGTTTTTCCTCATGTTCAAATGTCCCGTGCCTCAGTTTGTGCCCATTACCCCCCACTGGGAAGAGCCTGGCCCCATCCTGACCCCCATCCCACAGATGTTTGTAAGCATTGAAAGGTCCCCTCTAAGTCTTCTCCAGACTGAACAGATTCAAATTTCTGAGCATTAGAAGTGCCTTCATAATTTTTCTTCTATGCTTACAAATATTTTTTTAACGCTCAGTTGAGTTAAGATACTGAGGAAAGTTGGATATGCCTGAAGTGAAGTAGTCCTAGTGTTTCTGCCTACCTGTCCATGGCTTAACTTTCGAAGCCCAGATTTACATTGTTTTCCGAAAGGTTTGCGAAGTATAACAACAGTGGGGCATTCTTTCCAGTATGGAAAAAATTTTCCAGTATGTATTTGTTTTTCAAGTCATGAAAACCAACACGAAACTTAAATTACGCTTAAGAGAAGAATAAGTAGCTTGATGTCTCAGGAAAGCTGTGAACTAGAAATTACTCAATGTTGTCATGCAGAGCAACTTAAGTGCTATTAGCACATGCCATATTTTTTCTGTTTTCCTTACTATGATCTTCAGATTTCTTTTTTTTTCTACTAAAACAGATTTTTTTTTTTAACTATTTTCAGCAAGAGGGGAAAATAAATGTGACAACAGTGTATGTTTGCAAATTGTCAAATGCTTGTTCTGAAATATCTCCATAAAAAAGTAAACATTTGACCTAATTTTAAGTAGTGCTTAAAAACTTGGCTAAGTGTCAATGACTCTTGCTTTATGCATATTGTATTAAAATGTCATACTGATTACGTGCAGGTTTTAAATGGGTGGGTTTTGTAATTGCCTGTCTTTCCTCTTACATGACAACTTTTTATCTTAGTACTGCAGAAGCAGTCTTGCAGAAGATGGATGATATGGAGAAGAGGCGTAGACGGCAAATGATGGAAGACCTTGGGGTGTTCCACGATGCAAAAGAAGTACATACTAAGTTATTTTACTCTTTTTGTTTAGGTAGTGTATTTCACATAGGGAACTTATTTACCTGCAATTTTAATTTAGCTGAAATAATTTCTTCTAAAGAAGTGTAGTCTAAAATAACATTTGGTTTTACTCTCTAATCATAATTTAGCATCTTACTGTTTTAGTTTTTCTACGAATACGCTCTTAATTGTAGAGGAAGTATCTTCTTCAGGAGACATGAAATAGCTTATATATGCTCATCTTGTACTACTTTCTGAATTGCCTTATGATTTTTGAAGGGATACTGTTTACAAAAAGCAGTTTCAGGGTTTGGCTTTTCACTTCAGACCTTACTGAAGACTGAATTAATTGATGTCTACTTTAGCTATGTTTGTTCTTGTGTCAGCCTTTCCTGTGAGCTTAAGTAATCCTCAGTCCCTAGAGGAACTTATGTTGAAATTATGTACATATTTCCTCTATCTTAGTTTTGCTCTATTAAATTAAATTTTTCTACTATCCTTGCCAATGACAGGCACTTAATTTTTCAAACATCTTTATACCCTGCTTTCATAGGTTTTTGTTTAGATCTTAATTATTTTATTTTTTGTTTAATGAGACCAGAATTGTCCATAGTACTTTGTATTTCACCTCTCAAATGTTTGTGTGATTTTTTTTTTTTTTTTGGTCTGGTATAAATTGCTTTTTCTTGGGTTCTGCCACACTCTTGGATTTCAACCTGTTGTTAATTTATATGCTTGGTTGTGTATGTGGATAAGTATTTAACTACCACAAGTACTAAACCCTATTTTAGAGCCAAAAGTCTTATCACTAATCTTGGGTGCTAGAACGATGTGCTTGTCCTTTCCTGCTGTACCTCAATTTAATCTTTGGTGTATACGGGGTAGCTTGATAATGTTACTATCCAGGCATTAAATATGCCTGTGTCAGGTTTTCTGCACATCTGTGATTGATCTTTCTTGTTTCTTTTAATTAGGAAAACCTTGATATGTACTCCCGAGGAAAGAAAGAAATCCAGAGAGCTGATGAAGAAATAGCTGATAATCAAGGTGACATTGTAGATTAGTTCTGTTTTAAGGTTTCTTTACTGTGCTGTAGCCAAAAGCCTTGCCTTAAACAGTTGAGACAAGGTGAACTGTTGGGTATTTTTCACTTGTTAAAAATCTGTATTGTTATTGATATGAAAAGCTGTAGTCACTGACTCTAGGGCTGTATTGCAGTCAACTGAGAACATGTACTGAGAGAAAAAAGAAAATCAGTGCTTTTCCAAAATGCCTCCAAGACAAAAGGCAGCAGATGGCTGTGGACAGGTGGGAACAGAAAGAAAGGGATGGCATTACTCAGAATGAGAAAGGGGGAATCTTGCTGCAGCAGGAGCATGGTGCTTTTCATGGTTTTGAGCAAGACAGTGAGAGTTTTCAGGAAGTCAAGTAGGCTGCCAGACGCGTATGGAACGCTCCTGAGCATGAAGATCAGCAAGGAAGACAGTGTTGTTCGGTTTTGTGTTTAGCAGGTAGTCTGTTGGAGCTGCTGTCTGGGTCTGTAATTAGGACCTGTCATCCCAATACTCAGTGGGAAATAATGTGAGGAATAAGGTTAAATCAGAAAAGACCATATTAACCTTATGTTTGAAGTGAGAGGGGAAAACTTTAAGGATTTAAGGAGAATGGTAGTTGTGATTAAGACAGTCAGTCCAACGATCCTTGTAGGAGCTTTCTGGGGGGGAAAGAATGGGTTGAGACTGTACTGAAGGGCAGAAAAGGATGTGGAGATAGTCGAGCCAGTCAGTGTTCGACTTTGTGATAGACCTCATCAGCACAGTCACAGTGGAGCTCAGAGGCAGTGGCAGGAGGAGGAGCCCAAATAATACTCCACCAGGCTACTCCCACACTCATCACAGGGCCATCAGCCCATTCAAGTCCTATCTGCACAGGCCCTGAGGAACACAGGGGTGCATAATGGCAGGCAGGAACCCAAGTAAAGGACTCAAATTAAGGAGCAGCAGTGTTGTCTGGGCCTCTCCCAGGGCTGTCCCAGCATAGCCATCAGCACCAGTGTGCAGGTGTGAAGTCCACCTGGATGAGTCATCGAGGGCAGCTCTCCAAATGGCCTTTTGAACTAAGAGCTTACTACCTTAGGAGTGGGATATATTGTGGAATGCAGGTGAAAAGTAGTTCACACAGGACTTACTATAGGATCTTTAGGGCAAGAACCGAAGATGGGATAGGGGAGGTGTTTAGATGATTTTGGGAGAAACAAGAATGGGAAGATGGAGGCACAAGGGGATAAAAAAGGCGTCTCATGTGTAAATTGATTTCTGGTCAGTACACTTAAGTGATGATGCGTGACTCCTGATCGCCTGTCTGACCATGAAAACTTGAAGGAGAGATGATTTATGCAATCCCCCGTGAGGGCAGTGTCTTGTACCTGTTGCACAGGCTGTGTAAGGCTTGACTGCGGGCAGTGGAGGCTTACAGAAAAGTTCAAGCTGTCCAGGTGTTAATGGGTACGGGGGTGGTCTTGTTTCTAACCATGAACAGGCCAGTGAACAGTCTTCTGAACAGTCAGAAGTGTCTTGTTATTAGCTCAGAACTAGGCTGCGGCTCCCAGGTGTGCATCTCGGTGATCAGAGCTCCTCCTCGAGCAGTGAGAGAACACCTGGAAGCCACAGGAGTCATCCAGTGACAGAAACCAAGGTTGGGCAAGGCTTTAACCAAAAGAAACAACTGTGGCAAGGGCATTTGACTGGTCAGGGAGAAGGACAGCTGACTCATCATTTGGGACCATCAACTCAAGGCTTTAAGAAAAGCAGCTTTAGTACAAGGCATGGGCAGTCTAGAGGGAGGAACTAAATGGGTTAATTCAAGTATGTGGATCTCAGGGTGCTGGGCAAGAGAGGCTTGTACAAAGGAATTATAAATGGTATGTTGAACGGAAAATAAAGAGAGGATTTGTGATTAAGGTGAAAACTCTGGAATTTTAAATTAGGAAAAAAATGAAATACACTTTTACAATGAAAAGCATGACAGGAAGGAGTGGGGAAAGTGTGTCAGTGTTGGTGTAAAGAAGATGAGTGGAGAAAGGGAAAGGACTACAGGAGCAGAAAAGCAGAGACATTCATGCCTTTTGTGACCAGAGTGTCGGAGTACCAAGGGCTGAGGATGGTAGCAATGCCAAAGTATTTTTTCACTTTTCCATGTGTTGTGTATGTCTTGTGTAACTTCCCATGCATTCAGAAAGCAGTGCAACCTGTTTGTGGGGGGAGAGAAAAAAAAGGGTAGTGCTTTCCAAGGGATAACATTTATTTAATTTTAGTGAGCAGGCAAGTGAACAGAGCATGTACGTTCCTCACCTGGTGTCCAGCTATTATTGTAAAAGGATTTTATTAAGAATCTGCTGGATAGTTACACTCTGGTTTTTGCATTCTTACCGTCTTTAATGGAAAAACTTGTTACTTTACAGAACCTAGTGGCATAAACTGTACGCATTTGACATTCTTTTCTGATTGGGGAAGTTCAAACCTATGTTTTGCTCATAATTGCTCATGTGATCTGTGACAGAGTTAGGACTTGGAGCTAGATTCCCATGCTCAGTGTTACCACTATAGAGGATTAAAAACATTTCCTTGAAACCCTTCCTCAAAATTACAAGAAATTACTTTATAGAACAATTGTTTTCATAGGAGCTGCATCTTAGCTAAGCAAGATGACAGAACTGTTGTTACAAACACTGATGAGAAGTTACTCAGCAATTTCAGCAAGGACAGAACGATATCTATATGTATGCTCCTCTTTGTTTTGGAATTTCTGGAACATATCTTGCGTAAATTGCTCCTAAGTTTTGTGCAGGTTTCATATCTATTGTGTCATTAACATGAAGGTGATAGTAAAACCCGTAGGCATCTCTGTAGTGCATCTTGAATTTAATATAATTTGCTACAGTACTTAAACAGATTAATGTTGTGTCAATGTACATTAGTTTCATCAGAAGAAAGTGAAGAGAAAGATGATGATGATGATGGTGAAGACGGTGAAGACACTCGAAAGCGTTATGACTTTCGACAGAGGAAAACTGTTGAACGCTATCAAGCTCCGTTACAAAGTAGGTTACATGCATGCTGTCTCTAAAGAGCTAATTTGCATATAAGTGAGATTTATTTTTTTTTAACAGAAGTAGATACACACTCAACTTCTATTTCAATTTCTAACCTACATTCTGTAAATAAATTCTATTAAATGTATCCTGTGCACATTATATGTCTTTGCTGCACTGCCATACTTATGCCTTACTGCCATACTTTTGTGTCTTTGGCATACTTATTGTTGGTTTTCAGTAAAAAAAAAAAAATACCCATGTATCCTTGAAAGAATAATAATTAAACATATTTAATAATCTTACGCTTGCGGTTTTCAATTCTCCTTAAAAAGCAGGTGTGTGTTTTCACTTCTGCTGTGCACTGATATAAAAAAGAAGAAATCCACTCCACAAATAACTGAAACTTTCCTAAAGTTAGAGCTTAGAGATGGGTAAAACACATCACGTTTTCTTCCTTTTCACTATCCTGCTTTCTTGTAAACTTGTATGTAATATTACTTCAAATTCTTTGCTTTCAACAGCGCCAAGACAACGAAAGATAGATTTTCCAGGCCGGTCTTCACCTGTCAGACAGAGATATTCATTTAGAAGTGCTCAGGCACAAGGCTCTTGCTGCAAAAGAACTAACAGGTTAGTGTATGATTAGCAATTGTTCTTATTTATCAGTAGTGCTGTCAGTCACATTATGGAATGATGATTTCAAGGCTTTTTTTGATTGGTGATAATTACAGATTAATAGCATCGTTATTGCTGTGATAGTCTGAGAGTATAAAGAAAACAAATATTGGGAGGAGACTCTACTTTTTATTAGCCATTAGATTTTTTTTTAAAATCCATTATTTGTGGTCCCTGATAAGGTGATTATAGAGGTTGTCACTAAGATTGTGAAATTCTTTTTTTTTATGGAATTGAAATGAGAATCTTCCTCTAAAAATCTTAAAGGATAGTATCTTGAAGAATACTAATTATTTTCTTAAAACTGAAGATAATTTAGGTAGAGGGAGAGCCTGTTTGGAAGTTTCAGTGGAATTTTCTTTTTTAAATCAATACTGGATTCTCTTCGGAATCAGTTAATCTCTCTGTATGAAACTGTCCTTAAACATGACAAATGCTAAATGAAATTATAAATTATAAATTGCAATAGTAATGACAAAGGGGAGGTGGATTCTGTAGCAGTTAGAACATGGAAAATGGTGTTTCGTGTTAGATATGAGCACTTTGTTTAGCACCCTTGAAAGCAGACAGTTATGGAAGGGAAGGTTTTTGAAACCAAATTTTTAAATAAGTTTAAAAGGTTTATATTTCACAGAGTGGATGCATAATGCTAAGTGAAAGTCCATTTGTGTGTGTGAGAGAGATCAGACAAAAGGAGTAATTAGTTATGGAAGTTTCTTTGCAAAATAGTTAAAGTAGTTTACCTTCCTAAGAAAAACTAAATTTTGCTGACAAGGGAAATCATGTAATGTACTTTGGAATTGGATTCATGAAGAGTACGATGATCTGGAAACTTCCATGTAAATTTTGAGACAGAATTCACTTTAATTTTTTTAATTGTTTCTGTAAATATTTGCAGACGGAGACATGCAGTCCACAACAGTGATTCCACATCCTCTTCCTCATCATCCTCATCTGATGATGAAGAGCATTTTGAGAGGCGAAGGAAGCGCAGCTGTAACAGAGATTTAAGGTTAGTGAAATTGGATAATAGGGGAGGGAGAAATGTACTTGGAAGGAGTTTTCATCTGCCTAACTGTGAAGCGTTAGCCTCTTCATTTTGTACAGTGTCTAAAATTGTGGCAACATTTAATCATATCTGCTAGTACTGGAGACTGCAACTGGCCTCTCTAAAATTGGATTTTTTGAACTTATTTTTAATAAGCAATTTTATTTCTAGATGGAAGTGGGAGGAGGAACACTGTTTTGTATTTTTCTCATGTAAAATTCCACTGCTTCTGTGCTTTACAGTAGTTTGTTCAGGAAGAAAATCACCATAACAGAAAATGTTATAAATAGAGGAAATGACAGAGGTTTTGTTACTTAACAAATGCTCTAGAAAAACTATTTTAATAATAATCTAAGAAAAATTTTTCGGCCCAATGTCTTGCAGTCATATGTGTCTTCTGGCACACGCATCTCAACGTCCTTGGGATGAACCAGCTGTGGTGGACAGCATTTATAATGTTAATCCACACTGAAATAAGTATCCCTTTGGCCTGTAACTTTTTGCGTGTAGAAGCGAAAAAAGTCTTTGAAAGATGTCAGTGTGTTTTGGGGTGTTATTCCATCACACAAATCGAGGTCAGTTCACAGTCTCCACATACGGAATAACTTGTTCAAAGCTTGCATTCATATGTGTGCTGTGTTGACTGGCATGGATATTCGTAAGTGCTAAGAGCTGTTAAAGTCATTAACTCAGTTTAATGTCTGGAGTGACCATTTCCTTTTATTCGCTCATCGACATCGACTGTAAAACAATTCGAACGAATATTTAAATTTTTAGAAAGTTGATGCTCATTTATAAGATCTTCTGCATGCACTTGCCATCATAAAAGCAAAAATCTTCTAGCTGCTTCTTAAGTTAGAAAGCACCTTTCTCTTTCTGCTCAAGTCAAGTCAGGTGTCTTCCGCTAAACTTTCGGAAGGATGATTTAAAGGGAATTCACAAGGATCGAATGAAAATTGGAGCAAGTCTGGCTGATGTTGATCCAATGAAAATAGATTGTTCGGTAAGTACTTTTAGTTTGTTGTGACAGTAAGAAGTTTCCAGTGTTTATGAAAGCTTTCGATAATGTATTTGTAACATGTAGCTACCTTGATTTACAGTTTTCTTAAGCAACTTGAAAATTGCTCAGAACATCGCCTTTGTGCTGATGTACCATTTCTGATGGAACCTTATCAAGTTTGTAGCTTTCTGGAATATATAATGTGTTGTCTTGAATTTATCTTTAGGTGCGATTTAATGGTGTGGGTGGTCTTTCTGACCACATTTCAGCTTTAAAAGAGATGGTCATTTTTCCACTGCTTTACCCTGAAGTCTTTGAGAGATTCAAAATTCAGCCTCCAAGGTAACAGACATTGTTTATAAATTCAAATTCACCTCTTTTCAAGAGAATGTTTGACTGAGGTATCAATATTTTACCATGCTTCAGAATTTTCAGCAGTATGGCCTGCTTTTTTTAGCAGTAGTAAAATGTAATTTCTTAAAAATGGGTAGAATCCAGAATATATGTAGTTTCAAAGATTTACCATGTGGTGAGAATATAATTTAAAAGTTTCTTGCCTTTAAAACATGGAGTTGGGGTGTTTTTGTTTAATTTTTATGTACAAGCCAGCGTGACTATTTTATAAGCAGGAAGGAATCATCTACTGGTAGCGAACTGTAATTTGTTGCTTTTAAGTCCAGTTGTCTCTCCCACCAACTCTTTTTGCAAGTGCTTCAGTGTCAGTTTTACAACTGATAGGACTTGCAACTGGAACCTTGCAGTGTTTGGTGTGCTTGAGCTAAAATAAGAATCCATCTGCTTCTTACACAGCTAAATTAATTCTGCGTTATTAAATGAAATTATTAAATATTTAAGTATTAGATTAATATATTCTTGGTCAGCAAAACTCAATCATGATATATTGAAATATGACTTGAAATTGTTTGCTTTCAGTAACTTTAAAGTATTACAGATAGAGAAAATCTTTCCATGTTTTGCTTCTTTATTCATTGAAAATCTAAATATTAGTGTATTGGCTTTTCTAGTTGATGGCTATATTTATCTGAGAATGCAGAATACCCTGCCAGCTTTAGACTTCCTCCTCGTCTCAGCAATGGATGATCTGGGAGCCAGATCCAGTAATGTAAAGCTTTTTAAGGGGAAATGAAATGCTCTACTAGCAAATCTTGCCTTTTGTGAAAGCAACAATGAATATGCAGTGTATCACTGAAGAACGAACTAGTGATTCATAAGTCAGGCCAGGCTCACATTCTGCCCTGAAGTTTGTTCTTGTTGGGCTCCACCGTGCTGTAACCACCCCTGTTGGTTTGTCAGTGGTTTTGGAAGTGTTCTGGAACACTTAAGTTCTTTTCTCAAGGTTTTGTACTTCTACATTATCCTCCTTATTCATTTCATTTACTGCCTAGCTAAATTGTGTAGGTACATAAAACTTGCTTTTTTTTTTTGGCTTTTCTCACACTTTTGCTCTTACTGCTATCTTATACATGAAGTGTGTTGGTTAGCAGAGAAGAGTTGTATGCTTTAGACATGGGGGTTGTAACAGGAACTTTTCCATGACAGCTTTTTCTTATGTCAATTTTCCTCTTTTTGTTGCAGAGGCTGCCTGTTCTATGGCCCACCAGGGACTGGAAAGACACTCGTTGCTCGGGCACTTGCTAATGAATGTAGCCAAGGTGATAGGAGAATAGCCTTTTTTATGAGAAAAGGTGCCGACTGTCTGAGTAAATGGGTCGGGGAATCTGAACGACAGCTTCGTTTATTATTTGATCAGGTAAGGTTGAAATGTGCCATGTGTTCTGACCAAGTTGTAACTGTAATTTTCTATGGTTGTTATTTTTAAGAAGAACTTTCCATGTTCTGTCAGTTCCTTCCACTGAAATGGGATTGGCATTGTTTCCTTTTTCAGTAGGTTTTTAGAAGCTTGAAATCTTTAAATGTATTGGCAAAGATGAATAAAACAATTGAGGAAACCTCACAAAGCAAACCCTGCCCCCACCTCAGAAACAACCAAACCAAACGAAATAAAAAACCAAAACATAGCCACAGAAGAGGTTTCAAGAGGCAAAAGATGATGGTTTTAAATCGGAGGCCAACAGATGTAGGCTGAAAGCGTGGTCATTTAAATTCATAACGGAAGCTTGCTTCCAGAGCCTGTAGTTGAATTAAATCCCAGCTCTGATCTCAGCTGCTGCCAAATAGCTGTAAAAACTACTGGTATGGTTTGTTTCCTGTCGCCCATTCTCAGTGGGTTGACAGAGGCTGCTGTCTTCTGTTAATCGTACCACTTACTCCATTAACTCAGTTAGGAAAGATGCCCAGTGCTCATCTGAAATATCTAATTCCAGTGACTTTCCAACGATAACGTTTTTCATGCATTTTCTCTTTAAAATAATGTTGTTTTCCTTATGTCAGTATTCCCGTGTTTTCATTCTAGGCCTACCAGATGCGACCTTCAATTATTTTCTTTGACGAGATAGATGGTCTTGCTCCTGTGCGATCCAGTAAACAAGACCAGATTCATAGGTAGTACAGTTTTTACATCTACGTAGAAGCTGTTTGATCTTTGTGGAAAGACCACAACCTGTTTAACTGTATGTGACACATTAATTTATCCTGAAAATTAGTAATTCAATGCTACTAAATTTTGGATTATTTTTAAACAATAATTGACAACAATTCACTATTTGTTATCAGCACAAGGTCTGTGTTACCTTATCTGGTTTCTGTGTCTTAAAACGAGTCTTTCACTAATCAGCATCTCATCAATAAAAACTTGTCCTTGATTAATCGTTGGAGGAGGCTATGTAGAATGTAACAAAATTTACTAAACCGGTAAATGAAAATTTTACTTTTCTGTTAGCTCTATTGTATCAACACTTCTGGCACTTATGGATGGCTTGGACAGCAGAGGAGAGATCGTAGTAATTGGAGCAACCAACAGACTGGATTCTATAGATCCTGCTTTACGAAGACCTGGACGGTTTGATCGAGAGTTCCTCTTCAGCTTGCCAAATAAAGAGGTCAGAACTTAAAGTCAACCTTTATGCTAATATGCCATGGTTCTTTATTACAAGAGCACATGACACTGCAATATCACAGAGCAGTTAAAGTTTAAATCCATATAGTACAAGTCAGATAGAAGAGGGATATCTGGAAAGACTCTGTTGTGCTGTAGAGGGCCAGTATGGTGCTGAGTATGTATGATTGAGAAGATTTCAATAAATACTTAGTTCTAGAAGTAGTTTTGGTTTCACTGTGACCAGCCAAGAAAATGGGATTCTGCTACTCACAAGTTTAAGAATGAATGTCTCAATTTGCTATAAATTACATTATCTGGTCTTGAAAATTATAGAAATGGTGTGTACACAAAAATACCTTTTTGCTGACAAAAGTTTTTATCAAGGCTGGTGCTGGAGCAAATCAAAATTTTTCATCCCCAAAGCAGCTCATGTTTGCTTACCTAAGCAATCCACTTAGGCACTTTTACTGTGAGGTGCTCTTGCTCTCAGTTCTTGGTTTATGAATGGATAGAGGACGTGCCTGAGTTGGATTGTTCCCGGTCTGGGTATCCTGGAAGATACCTCTAAATATTTTGGGATCTGACATTCTTACTGGTACTTACTAACAGTGGCTTGGACAAAGATGTGAATTACACTGCACAAGGGCAGAGCTTGGGAAGCTCCTTGTTCAATGGCAATAGCTAAGCAATGAAAAAATGGGTATATATTGCTATAGGCCAGCAAACGAAAAATATTGGGGGGGGAAGATGGTGTGCAAAACTGGGAAAAAAAAAAAAAAATCCTGTTTTTCTCTTTTTTTCTCTAGCACTGATTTTTTTTTTATTTCCACTTTTTGGGAAAGGATCAAATGCTTGTTGGAATGAAGGCCATAGTAAAAGTGCACTGAACAGTGTATTTAACACAAACATTTGTCTCCAGTTTTTTATTGGCTTTCAAGAACAAGTACCATAGAACAGATAAATTATGGCAGATTTCTAGAATCATATATTATATCTGTGTACCAGGGAATAGTTACATGAGACGGAGATAGGAAATGTTTGACATTTTCTGGATCAGCGACAGTAACTTGAACCATAGTTATTGTTGTTCTTCTGTAATTGTATTGATTTGAAAAGGTAGCACTAGGACTGTTTCCCTTGAATGAACTGACAGAAAAGCAAATTTGATAAACTAGGAGACTGTCACCATGAAATTTTGCTATGTTTGCAGGAATTGTCTTCGATGAAAAATCTCTGCTTGCATATCACTTTTTTTCCTCAGGATCACTAGATCTCTTACTTGTGGAAACTTACTTTTTATGGAAAGTATAGGTACCTTTTATTTCACTGCCAGCCTCCAGAAAGAATTTATTGTAACAAATACAGAATTATCTGCTTGAAAAAGCAGAGAGCTTATTAACTGAACTTTAAAATGCTTTGAAGTTTAGTATATAAGTATTTGTATTAATGTGAAGGGTTTGGCAGTTTTGTGTGGGTTTGGTCTTCAAGTGTTTTTTAAGAGTATACTTAAGACAAACTAAAATGCAATCATTTTGTTTCAGGCTAGAAAAGAGATTTTCAAGATTCACACACAAGACTGGACCCCTAAGCCATTGGACATGTTTCTTGAAGAGCTAGCTGAAAAATGCGTGGGTAAGTTTGCAAACAAAGTGAGTTAACTGCGTGTGACTGAGTCCTGAGGAGTCTGAGCTTGTGCCAGGCAGTACCTGAGCTCTCGTGCCTTCGACAGAGCAAGGCAGTGAGGCAACTGGCACTACTTGGAGACAAAGTTAGCTGCTTCTTTTCATTTTGTCTCTCATGACGTTAAATGGGCTTGGGACATCTTCGCCAGGAGCAGTTTTGATTACGAGGCTGGTTCGTTAAGCGCAGGTTATCGGGCTGTGAGCCGTATGACAGAACTTGTCTGCGCTGCAGTAACTGTCCGTCCTAACCTGTTAATTCTTGGCTGTGTACGAAGTCTTTCAGTCTTGAATTTTGGAAACCTTGGCCTTGACTTCTGTGTTGCCTGAAACTGATGTAACATTGATTCTTGTTTTGTTTGTTAGGATACTGTGGTGCTGATATTAAATCTTTATGTACTGAAGCTGCCCTCTGTGCTTTGCGTCGCCGCTATCCTCAGATATACAACAGTAGCGAGAAACTGCAGTTAGATATCGCCTCTATTAAAATAACAGCAAAGGATTTTGTTGTGGCTATGCAGAAGACTGTTCCAGCTTCACAGAGGGCTGTGACTTCACCAGGTCGAGCGCTATCACCTATTTCAAAACCACTGCTTGAAAACACCCTAGCAAGAATTTTACAAGCCTTACAGAGAGTATTTCCGCACGCAGAGCTTGCACTAAAAAAGGACCAACAGCAAGGTATAACAATAACATCCACTTCTTTAAAATTTTGCCAAAGCAAAGGCTTCTGATTTGTGCAATCAACACACAAACCTCTCAGCCATAATGGCAGTAGAATTTTATAATGTGCATGGTTCTGGATGGGAGCTGTGAATGTCTCGTAATTTATAGTGAGAGCTATGCGTTGTCTACTAGAGCACCCTGTTTCTGACAGTAGGTAACATAATTTGTAGAGGTGGATCTAAGGTTTATGTTTGAAGCAGCTCTTTCAAAATACATGTTTAAATGGGGGAGAAAGGGACTTTTTTACGTGAATGCTTTTCATTCCTTTCTGAAGAATGTCAGGACCATAATACAAGCATAAGAGATTTAAGCTAAATACTGTTTTAGCTATCATGATTCTTATCTGTAGGCTCTTAATTTAAATGTTTGTGGATCACGCTGTACACTTGCCCATGAGATCAGAGTGTTTTACTACTGAATACTTTGGGAGTTGGCTTGCATAGCATAAGTGAGCTCACGCTCTTGACCACGTCAGCTTGATCAGGTTTAGTCTGTCATTTGGTGAGAGCAGCTAAATGAATAAACTCATTCCATTCCTGATTAATGGAGATCTGTGAGTAGTCGGTTATTATGCTATTCCCTGGAGAATATCCTACCATTATTACTCTTGGTACATCGTTTGCATTGGTCAAACAGAGGCAGAAAACCACCAAGAAGATAAAAGCAGAGAGACTAAGAGACTGGTAATTACCTTCCCTCTCTGTTTTCCAGCTTCTGTTATCTCCTCCTTTGATGATCTTTGAGGAGCCCTATTTAGAAGATGTGTTGATTCATGTATTCTAGACAAATGGAAGTCTGTGGTCATCACGTGCACTTAATTCCCTCACTTCCAGTGGGGGAACCTTCTATAGAAGGAAGTGGCCTTAGTGGTTTTTTTTAGGTGTCTATGAACTACAGAAGTTGTTTGTAATCATCTTTATTTTAAGGAAAAAAAAAACTCCCAAATTTTCACCAACAGAGAGCTACCTTATGCAAATCGTGGGGCTCAGGACAGCTTTGTAGAGACTTCTCCTTAGAATTGTGGCAGAATGAACTATTCAGAAACTAGCTTTCAACATGTTCCCTCAAATGAAGAAATGCAAGATAAGCAGTTTGCAGCAATGATTTAGAAGCTGTATTAATGCAAGAGTGAGATACAGGTTATTCAGGAAAGTTAACAAACCTCTTATCTTTCAGACAGTTTAAATTATATTTTAAGAAATCATACAATTGACAGTGACGAGGAATCACCATCAATCTTTGAAGATAAGCCAACGCATAAAACGCCTGGTAGAAGAAAGGAAGAATTCCTCAATTTTAGCAGGTAAATGTCCCCTTTATTGTGAGATATTTAAGTTTTGGCGTGAGGGGTGGTAAATGAAGGAGTAAAATTTTATGTGTGAGTGTGCTCAACATTTGCAACAAGTATGCATGACGATACAACTGGGTACTAATGTTCTAATGGAATACAGTGCCCTAACCCATCAAAATGAATGGCCCAGCTCTCTTTTGGTAAATCAAAGTGGTCCACAGACTATTAGAACACATTAATTCAACACATGTTTTTTCTTGAAAGACTCAAGACCAAAAAAATATGATGTCTTATCTGTCCTCGTAATGAAAAAAACTGTATGTGTTTGTGTAGCTATCTTTTGCCCTTCCACCTTCCAAGATTGCTTAACCAGTAGCAAATTGTGTAGCAGAAACAATTGATATGGTTTGTTAAAATACTGTGAGAAAAACTTCAACAAGCTTTGCATTTTGTAGCGTTAACTTAGTAAGTTTATGTTAATCTTTTAACATTTTAATGTGGAAGTTGTAGAACTCAACAGTTAAAAAAACCAGATTGTTGTTGGGTCAGTTAATGTTCTTGTTTTCTGCTGCTTTACTGTCCAGAAAATGTTCTGACCTGAGCTTAGTTAAGTCTCTCCAATCTTAGACTTCAGCCAGTAAAGCTACAACAGTTATTGTTGTGGAAAAAACAAATGCTCTCCAGAAATGTACTTCATAATAGTAAAGCAAGATTACTAGGATATTAATACACAATTCAAAGGTGAAACAATGAGAATGACTGAACAAAATAAATATAAATCTTATTTAGTGTACTACTGTAATTCAACCAAGCCACTTGTGTACTTCTCGAGATACAGCTAATGTGTTTCAGTGTCCACGTTAATTTTTTTTCTAAACATGTTCTGTTGCTTTCTTCCCAACATCTCCAGTAACTATGACCAAATTTCAGCTAAACGACAGATGTAGAGATCTCACTTACTTAAACTCAAGACCTACTGAAAACTGGTCTGTATGGGCAGTGAAGAGATCCACATTGGTGTGTGCTGAGAGGAGTTGTTACTCTCCTCTGTATTGGGTTATTGACTAGTTGTTGCATGTGTATTTAGCTGGACAAGCCCCCACAGCGGGATTTCAGGTATACCGGGGATTGGCAGGATTTCTTAGGGGAGATATGATACAAGTTTGTAAGAAAATTGGCTTTGATAGTCTTTGATGGGTAATGGTTTTGATAGACTTTGGAGTAATGGTTTTAAGATGAAAGATTTAGATTAGATATTAGGAAGAAATTTTTTACTGTGAGGGTGGTGAGGCAGTGGCACAGGTTGCCCAGCGAAGTCATGGATGTCCCCTCCCTGGAGGTGTTCAAGGCCAGTTTCGATAGGGCTTTGAGCAACCTGACCTAGTGGAAGGTGTCCCTGCCCATAGCAGGGGGATGAAACTAGATGATCTTTAAGGTCCCTTCCAACCCAAACCATTCTGTGATTCTATGATTTGTGATCACAGACCAGCTGGAATACATGGAGCATTTACACATACAAAAAAAAGTGTATAGGAAAAACTCTTTAACAACTGTGTGCCTATTCATCACTTCACTTTTAAACTTGTGTTCTGCTTATTGTTCTAGAAATGCTTATTACCAGCCAACATCTGGCAGGCCCCGACTCTTGCTTGTAGGAGAGCCAGGATATGGGCAAGCTTCTCATTTGGCACCTGCGATAATACATTCCCTGGAAAAGTTTCCAGTTTATCCACTAGACTTATCCATTTTGTTTGTAAACACCACATCAGCAGAAGAAACATGTGCACAGGTATCTTTTTTTTCTCTTTTAATCTCATTGGATTCATGAACTGTATGTAAAATAAGCAAAATTCATTGTTAATGGAGTTGATTTGAATGTGCTGTTACGTTTACTTTGGAAAATTCACTTTTCTTCTAGATCAAATGATAATGCATAAGGATGTTGTACATGCCTGTATTTTCCATTCCAAATTAAACAGTGAGGATGTTTTTAGGAGCTCAGGAAGCTGAGAGGTGCTGCTAAGGAAACTCTCTTTATGCCAAGAAATCCTGCCCATCTCAGTGGGATCCAGAAAGTTGTTTTCATTGCTTCTTAAGACTGTGCTCCCAGTAGATGGCTCCGCATCAGCCTGATTGCATGTCATGTGCTTTTTGCAGCCATGTTTTTATTTTATTTGTAAGGCAGTCAAGGGTTTGGGGCAAAGAAATGTTTCTTTTTTTATATATATACACAGTTTGTACTGCTGAAGTATATGCACTAAAAGTATTAAAATTCATGGAACACTTATATTTGTACACTGGTGTGTTTTTCATAAGTAGGAAAGTTCAATATAAGCAGATGTGGTGCTGTTTTCATATTTACTTTTAGGAAGAAAATCCATTTTGTTTTTTGGCATCACTGTATTAAAATATTTTGACCTTTAATAGCAGCACTTGAGAGCTGTGCAAGTAAAGACAGACACGTTACATGACTGGATATTCGTTTGTCACAGTACCTTTTTTGTTAGGTGATGGTTGTATCTGCAGTCATATAACTACCATGTCTAGCTGCTGCCCAGATATACCATGTGTGCTTCCCATCTTGTGATGTGAACTCACTGAATATTGATAATCTGAAAGGGTGCACAGAGAGGTTCATGGCCTGAAAGGACTGTTGCCACTTCCCTCGTGCAGTAAACACGTCTGCTTCTGTGATTGAAGTACCATCTGCAGGCAATGGCTTCTAGTCTTCCACATCACATCACCTGATCTGATGGATCCTTTAGTAATGAGAGGCTCAGTGGTGAAGCAGTTCAGGCAGGCTGAAGACAGGTCATCTCTTATGCACTTGAAATCCTGAATTGTAACCAGGCTTTTACAGCGCCAGCCCTCATCTTTTCACACGGCTCTTTGTTCAGATCGTGCTCCAGACTAACTGGTATATGTGCCTGCTCAGAACTGAGAATGGTATAGACACAGTCACGCAGCAGTTTACCCAGACTAATACATCTTGCTGATGGGTTAGTCTTCGGTTTTTAGGCACACTACCACACTAGCTGAGTTCAGAGGCTCCTTAGGAGTTATCTTACACCTAAATAGTTCTAACATCAGGCAGAGGTTCAAGCCTGCTTCTGTCTGTGTAGCGATCTCTGCATTTGAGTCAAAGTGCAAATTTTACCTTATGGGTAAGGAGTTGTTCTTTTATTAGTTTGTTTTCATGTTTTGGCTTCACGTACTCCTATTTTCTAAGATGGTTTCACTGATATGTAGTTGTTTATTAGCCTGTTCTACATGGTTTAGGTTTCTTATCCAAGATTTAATTTTAACAGTTGATGCGAGAAGCTCAAAGAACAGCACCGAGTATAATTTATATCCCACATATCCATTTGTGGTGGGAGGCTGTTGGAGCTACAGTGAAAGCTACTTTTACAATGTTACTGCAGAACATTCCAACATTTGCTCCAGTTTTACTGCTTGCGACATCTGATGTGCGTCATGCAGATCTCCCAAAAGAGGTATTTCTGTCAATACTTTTCTTGCTCTTTATTTCAATTTCTTGTTAATTTATAAATCCTTTAAGCATTGGAGTACTGTACACTTTTAAGCAAATCCATACTGTTATTCCTCAGGCACCCTAACCAGGTCTCTTAAGATGTGCTCGGGCAAAACAGTGCTGAAAGCATTTGTCTAAAACTTATTTTTCTCCTTCTCAAGCATTGATGCTTATTAGACCTTTGACAAAATGTACTTCAGGCAATAATTCCAGTGACTTCAAGATGGCTGGGTATGTTCTTAGTCAAGAGTATACGGTGCTTGAAATGTAAATGAAAAAGTAGAGTGATCACACAATTAATGATGCAATATAATTTCAAATTTAAGTTCTTAAATAAGAATTTTGATTTCTTCTTTATATAGGTGAAAGCCTTACAAATTAGAAAGCTCCAACTTCTGCTTAAGTAACTTGGAAATAAATTTTTAATTGTATTCCTTAACAAAATTCAGTAGGCGCACATGCATAGCATTCTAGACATCTGAGAGTGTGCATCAAAGGAAGTTATTCAAAATTTGAATATGCTGCTTATATTATTTTATCTCAGTTACTGGGGAGGGGGCCTTACCTAGATATGTTTATCATCAAATGCTTTGAAAAGGTTTAACTAATGTAGAAGTTTTTATAGTGATAATAAATGTCTTCTAAAATAAATATTGAAATTCCTTACATGCCTTTTGGTAGTAGAGATCGAAAAATGGAATAAAACTTGGAAGTATACAAATTTAGACACCTCATTTAAATTAATTAAAAACAAAAAACTGAGAAAAAACCCAAAACAAAACATCCAAAAAGCCCACATTTTCTTGAACCTGGCCTGTTCCTTCTGCAGCTGCCACAAAGATTCAAACTGACACACAGCAAGGCAGGTAAATACGAATTAAGCAGTCTCGGAAGGGGTGCATATTACCACTTTATTAGTGTATTGTATGGTCCCTTCATTGAGCTTTAACTCTAGAAGTGTTCCTTAGGGAAGACATTTTCATTTATCATGCTAACTATGAAAGAATAAAGCCTTTTAAGACCAAGAAGATAACTTCTCATAGTCTTTTTATTCACATGACTATTCAGTTTAATTTTGACCAGAGAAGAATATCTTTTTGGAATAGAATTAGTGTGGCCTTATCTCTGAAGTTATCTTTTCATCTCATGCTTTAGGTAAGAGAATTGTTTATTAATGATTATGAAGTTTTTGAAGTCCAGTTGTCTAGTGAGGCAGAACGAAGAATGTTTTTTGAGGACTTGATTTTAAATCAAGCTGCTAAACCTCCTGCATCAAAAAATAACACAGGTGAGCATATTCTACATATAAAACTCTGCTAACTCTAAGGTATACAGTAATTTGCTTTGGTGGTAATTTTCTATGTATAATTTCTCATATGTATTCGAGTACTGTAAATTGACTAAAAGTTTTGATCAACTCCAGCTTGGCAGACATTGGAAGTACTGCCTGTAGCACCGCCGCCTAAGCCTCGACAACTGACAGAGGAAGAAATAAGAAAGCTGGAGGAGCAGGAGGAGGATACATTGCGTGAACTTAGGATTTTCTTAAGGGATGTGACTCATAGACTTGCCATTGACAGACGTTTCAGAGCATTTACAAAGCCTGTTGACCCAGAGGAGGTAAATTAGTGTAGATCTATAATACCATTTTAGCTGTGTATATTCATAATTCTCTGCATTTGTACTTCTCAGTACAATACTGTGTTTATGTGCTCTTTGAAGGGAGGTTTGTTTTTGTTTTTATTCAAGAAGTAGGAAGTGAATTTTGCTTTTACTTTTCCTTTTAAGCTTGAGGCACTCAAATGTTTGTTACTTGAGTGTTCACTGAAAGCCCCCAGCTCCTTCTGAAACCTCTTCAGAACTTTAGAATATTTCAGTTGGAAGGGACCTGCAACAATCTCTGGTCCAACTGCCAGTCAGACCAAATACTAGTAACAGTTTGGTCATGAAAAGGCTTTGGTATGTAGGTATATTACAGCACCGAAAAGCAGAGAGATTTCTTTCTTTATAACTATAACAATATCTATAGGAATGCTTTAACAAAGCCTAAAGCTTTTTAATTGAGTGTCAGTAGTTTCTGTGAGAACAGCAGTAGAAACAGAAGTTTTTAAAATCAATTTTAGGATTCCATTCTCTCTTTCCTCTGGGGCTCCTCGGTATGAGATCAACCATAAGGGCTACATGGTTCCTTCTTCCTCCCATATGCTTCTTATGTCTCATGTGTCTTTTTGTCATTTAATTCATTGAATAAGTCTAAGTCAGGGGTGTATATTTCAAAGTCAGCTGTACTTTTAATATAGCTTTGCATCACAGGAAACTCCTGTTCCCTTAAGCGTCCACTGGCTTGTCTTTCTCCTCCTAGCTTCTGAGATGTGAATAATCTAAACGTATATAGATTTGCTCATCTAAACTAGTTGTTAGGCTCCTTTTATGGTCCAGGTAAAGAAATCTATACCTCTGGGTCCAGTTATGTCATCCGAAAGTAGATGCTTAGGGCAGATACTTCCATAGTGCAATTTTTGCAGCCTTTTTCTTGCTGTCAACAACAAAGAGAGTCTCGGGTGATTTAGCCAAGAAAGATTCTTTGCTGTGATTTTAAGCGAAGTGAAATTAACTGCACTCTGGGAACCTTGTTCCCTTCTCTGACCCACACATGGTTCTGACCTCCCTGCTTCTCTTTTTTCCTCTCTTCTGGTCTGTCTCTTCAAAGCCAGTTGAAATAGCCCTTCTCTTTTCAAGAACCTAACTTTTTAATTTCCTCATCTTTGAATGTGTCAGAAATATTTGGGAGTTTTAAGAAGTCCTTTTCTTTGACTTCATTAAAATAATTAATTGTGGTAGATACTGTGTTAAATCTCTGAGCACATATATTTTCATTTGTAGGTACCTGATTACGATGCAGTTATTAAACAGCCCATGGACCTTTCAGCAGTTCTGTCTAAGATTGACTTGCACCAGTACCTAACTGCAAGAGATTTTTTAAAAGACATTGATCTAATCTGCAGCAATGCTTTAGAGTACAACCCAGATAGAGATCCTGGAGGTGAGGATTTGTTTTTATTCCTAATTTGGAAAAACTTAAGATGCACAGCAGACTTGGGATTAGATAATTTTAAACATCCACAGAGAGCAACTCTTGTCAGGTGGTGAATGTTGTAGCATTAAGCTGCTTGGGCATGCAATTCTGATGGAAGCATTGATCAGTAATTATGCTTTTACTTTAATAATTAACTTTTATGTTGTTATGCTGAAAATATTCACTGAGATAACCTTTCACAACCTAACTATGAGAAGAGTAAAATCTTTCTAAGTTATCAAAATAAAGGATTTCATTGGCTGGCAGAAAATACTCAGTCCTGACCATAAAATTTCAGACCGTCTTATTAGGCACAGAGCTTGTACTTTGAGAGATACTGCATATGCCATAGTGAGGGAAGAAATGGATGAAGACTTTGAACAACGCTGTGAAGAAATTCAAGAATCCCGTAAGAAAAGAGGTATGTTTTTTGCCATCAAGGATTTTAAGACTTGTCTCAATGTTTGTAACTAGTAATGCAAGACGCAATTCTTTGTGCTCTGTTCTTTATTGCAAGGTTGTAGCTCTTCAAAGTATGCCCCATCTTATTACCATGTAATGCCAAAGCAGAACTCTCTTCCTGGGTGTAAGAAAACAGACCTAAAGTGTGATGAAAAAACGAAGATGCCAGCAGTACCTGTAGACTGCAGCACACCCCGCACTAACAGTAAGTTGTGTTTGATTCAGAATTTCGTGGAGAAGGTGCCAAAAGCACCGATATCTTCTCTGTTCTTGTGATATGACAGATTTCTGTGATGTCTGGTTCTTCTTGCCAGAGGCATTTCATTTTTTCATTTGCTTCAAAATGTGGGATAAATCCAGAGATCATTAAGTATATATGAATTTCAAGTAAATTGGTTTACCAGTGTAAGACACTGGCCTTGATGACCCAACTGACTTTTAATGGCTCCTAAATTGCCATCTCTTGCTACCTCAAAAACATTATACATGGCAGTTTCTGAATACTTAACTAGTTTTTAGTTATATGAGGCAGGGTTTTCCCCTTTCCTGCCCTCAAATGCGAAAATCTATGCCACCTCTTAATGTGATTTTCAGTTGAAGGGGAAGGGGGGGGAAAATAGGGGAGCAATAATAGATATGTAAAGGAAAGATCATTATTTCCTCTTCTTGTGGAAGGACATGAAACGCAAAGGGACTTGGGTCTCTTTCAGATAAAATGCATGACATAGTGTGGAGTTTCCTGGTCTCGTTGGCATGACTGGGAATTTCGCCGTTGACTTGACCCATGTGCTTTCTGTAGTACTCTGTGAATAAAAGGAACAGTGGGTTTTTCTGGAAGGAAAAAAATGCAGAGTTTGCTTGAAACAAGGTTAACTGAATCATAAAGCATGTGAGGCCTAAGTCTTTACAGGCTATTTTTTTCTCCAGCAAATATTCCCTTAAAATTGTCTCTAATTCTGCCTAACCTGTGTTTAGCTTTTGAAGTGTACAGCTTTATAACCGTTTTGAAGAAGGGCTTGTCTGCAAATGCTTTTGTGTTCATGTAATTAATGTGTTAGTTCATGTAATAAGCAACTTCACCTAATAACTTCCCTTTGCAGTAGTACTTGCTATCTAAAGTAAGAATTTTGTGTTCATAAAATCTTGAGGCTGATGGTTTTGTGAATGAAATTCTGTAGCTTGCTTTTTAAAATCTAATAGCAAATTGACGTTGTTAACTTGCAACTCGTTTCTCTAGACGTATGTACGGAGACAGACAGTGGTACCTGAGCTTATTTGATTTTTTTTCTTGTAAGTCTACTAAGATGAGGATGCTGGATTTTGAAGCAAGAACTGTTTTTGTAATGTTTTGGATTACTTTTTTCCAATATCTTTGTAGGTAGGTCAAAAAGAAAACGCAGAAACAACAAAGGGTCCTCAAGAATCGCCACAAAGAGGAGAAATTGTCAGTTCAATAAAGAGAATAAAGTTCCAGAAGACCAAACTGAAGGAGAGAGTGATGAAGAGTCTCCAGAAAAACATGTTTCTAACACAGAGCGCACTGAGGTTGAGTCTGCACAGGACTCTTCTATGGAAGAAAATGAAAACGTACTTCAAGAACGATGGAAATATGGGAATGAAAATAAATCTGGGACAGAAGTGGCTAAGTCCACCTCTGAAAAGAAAAGCATTGTTCTTCCTGAACATTCAGACCTAGGAAAGGAGAGTGAAATGCTGGATTGCCAAATAGTAGAAAGTTCTGAAGAGGGAGATTCAAATGGTAGGTGAAAAGTCAAACAGGTCATTTAGTTCCTTTTTCTTCCTGTGGAGGATTACACTATTTGTTAGGTTTTAGCCTTCTTTAATTCTATTCTGTTGTATCTCTCTTACATCAGTGCACAGTGTTTCTTGCATAACGGCGCTGCCTCTAGTTACACTAACCAAACTCAAGTTTTTCTGCAGCTGCTGTTCTTTTTATTCTGAAGTTTGTTTTTCAAATGGTACCTAATAGAAAAGCAATCATTGGATTTCTTTTATTGCATGAGTATCTTCCCACTAATGAGCAGTTTAAGTTAAATGCTGTACTTCAGGCAGTGTGGACCCAGAGTCACGTGTGGAATAAAGATATATGTTTGCAATGCAAGATGTGTTTCCTAACCTAAATTACTTTGGAGTTTTACCATGCAGTGCTGGAATGACAACATGACTATATTTGTTTTCCTGTTTCTACCCTGCCTTTTTCTCTAATGGTCTTATTTGTGTCCGAGTTTCTCATTTTTATGGAGCAGTGACTTCTGCCAGAAAGAAAATAAGAGTCAAGCATTTCTCAGGGAAAAAATTGTTTCAAGTCTATGTCTGTCATTGCAGAGAGAGACTGTGTTCCAGGTACAGGATACTGCACTAATGCTGTATTCCAGATAAACAGAAATCCTGACATAAGAAATCTATGTCATTACAGACGCGTGGGCGCTCCGTATGACTCGCGCGAGACGTTCCCGGGCTGAAGAGCAACGGATGATAGGTGTCAAAAAAGCAAGGGAAGTTCTCACACAGCCAGTGATTGTGGATTACTGTGAGCTCAAAGTAAGTCTAGTATTAACAAAACTGAAATTAAAGAAAGACATTTACAATTAAAGGTACATTGTAAATTAAGTCAGTTGTTAACCAATGCCAATTAAAACAATTTATGGGAAGGACATAGAGCTTGTGAAAGAATTCAGCCTGTAAGAACTATGACTGTTGTGTTTCCATATCTAGTGTAGACTACTGTTCTTGCTATTGGTCATTTAAATTCTAGGAGACTGTGTTCTCTTCATAATTTTTAATTTAAAAGGGCTTGTTGAATTTTAAAATACCCCACTGACAACCTGATAGTACCATTGGTTATTAATACCTTAATAGTTTTTAGGATGGATATGGGAGTTTTGGTTTGGGTTTTGCATGTTTTCAGTTCTTAGGAAACTGAATAGGACCTTTCTTCCTAGCAGTGATGACTTTAAACCTGAAGTTAGCAGGTTGACGTAAAGCTCATCGTGGATAAAATACTAATACCTATTTTTCTGAAATTCTTTCATAATTCAGTGTTAGAATTTTACGGTTATGGCTTTTTAAAGGTTTTCCAGTCCCTCATAGGTGAAAAGTTGCTATCCTTGGCTACAGTTGGGGAAAGGGTTAAAATTAGGCCTAGTTGCAGGCGATAAAAGGAATTCCTTTGCATGAGTTGGAGAGCGTAGCACAAGGACCTGATCTTCAGGGGATACTACAGTGAGGAAAATTGGGAAAATTGCTAGGTTGGAATCCTGGAAGTTGGCCAATGCAGAGGAAGGCTGCTGTTCAGCTGCTGTGATGAAAAGGGGAATATCACATGGATGTTTCCTCTGTGCAGGGAGAGTGTGACCAGATAAGAATCCCCTTTGATGTCAACACAATTTCTGCAACATTTTTAAGCTGTGGCCTAATTTGTAGAGGTGAAGTTACATTTTTAAAGCTGGATTCCCAAGGAAGCAGGTTTCAGGGAGTTTTGTTGTTCATATCTGCTTGTGTACGTTCAGAAGCCACAAAGGTTTTTCATAGAGACAGGGCACTAATAGCATGTGCTCCAAAGTTATCACCCATTAGAGAAATGGTACGGTAGAGCCCTTATATACATTTCAGGTGATACATGTTTCAGCTATGAGGAGAGATACAGAAATGCATCTTATTTTATTAACATGGGTGCCGCTGGAGCTTGCTGCTTACACCAGAGAGCCTCTTTGAAGCTCACCTGCAGTGAATAAGCTGGGTGAACCTCCAAAATGTAGCTGTTTGTTTTTGTTTGGGGTTTCTCGGTTTGTTTATTTGCTTGGTAGTAGGCCTAGAACTTTTATGAACATAGGAACATGCAATCATCTGTGTGGCAGCAGTTGGAAATGGTCACACGGGATGTTGACCATGCACTTCTGTCACATCCTATCTTTTATGTTTGCAGCAGCTGGAAGGATGCTGCACGGATTTTCTGCATCTTATCTGTATGTTGTATTGAATGAAATTGAGGATGATACACAATATTTTGGGCTAGCTGGTCTGAGGGAGGCAGAATTTGATGATGGGCTGTGGTGAGGCAGTAATATTTTCACTTGGTATGACTGCTCTCTTAAGCTACATCTTTGCAGCCTCACAGAACACACAGCAGTGGAAGAAGGTGTTGCCACTAGCTGGTCACTCTTGCTTTCCCAGTCATATCACACTCACATCTTTAGTAACAGAAATGACCGTGTGAGAGATTAGTAATCTGCTGATCTAACCTATCTTGCTTTGCTTCCTGACCTACCTCAGGCACTTGAGCAGTGTGTTCTCAGAGCAGAGTTGTAGGCATGGTACATGTGTAGCTCATGAGTTAAGGTGAGCCCCTAAGGATGCTTCTGTCTCTGGCTGGCACAGCTGTATCTAGAAGATCTGTAGCCTGGCTTCCAAAGATCTGTTTTAGGGTGCCCTGCACTGCAGCAACAGTTTCTCTAATGAAATGCAACAGTGGCTTTGCTTCAGCAGCAACTCTGTGACAAAATGGATTGTCTCAGTCCCTGCTGTTCTGGAAGCAGTTGATTCACAATTATGATCATTGATGTGATAGACTGATTCATAGTAACATACTGTCTGGAATTTAAGCCTGCCTTTTCTCTGAAGTATGAAAAATTAACCCATTTTCTCTAGTTAAATTTTGTGAGATATTTAATCTGTTCTCTGAAGTGTAACTCATATTTTATTTAGCAGTATAAGAAAGTAGGATGTCATTTGTGTTGAATTGTTATTGTTTAGGTTCTGAAAATATAAAGAGCCTATTTGAAGGATTTTGTGTTATTCTAAACATGGTTCCATTTTTTTCTTCAGCAACTGTTGCATTTCGTCACTGCCATAAGTGAGAACTTCAGTATATTTCACTTGGAAAAACTATATGCTCTTCTCAGTCAGTGCATTTACCGACATCGGGAAGATTATGACAAAACCAGACTAGTGAAGGTAAATTTTTTTGTCTTACAGCACTTTCAATCACTGTTATGAATGTGGGCGTGATGCATATGTATCTCTGCGCTCTGGACATAATGCTTGTTTACTGCTTAGTTGCCTGTATTACAAGACTTTTTCAGTCTGGAAGACGTTTATCCATATTGCAAAACAGTTATTGTATTTGGCATAATTGTTGGCAGTTTCAGCAGGAAAAGGCTTGAACTTGAAGACAGTGGATCCACCCACAGCCCTCTCAAAGCAGTTAATCTCAGTCTGTCAATAATCCTTTTCCAGAACCTTTGTAGGGATGGGAGCTATGAAAGGAAGATGCTTTTCTCAGTCTGTCACTCGTCTTTCTCCCCTTACAGGCAGTCAGACGTGGTCAGTACTTCATGTAGTAGTCACTCCACTCTTGAAAAGAAATTAAGTATGAAACATAAAGAGTGAGATTTTACTCACATCATAATCTCTGTTTAACTAGCACTGCTCAAGTGTCTTTTATTTGACATATGGGGACATCTCAGCTTATGACGGTTTAATGCTAATTAGTCAAATTCTCTGATCTCTTCCTCTATGAGAGGATTTCTAAGTTGTCAGAACACAGCAGAAATGTTCCAGAGGCACTCATGGTCCCAGTCAGGCATTCCTGGTGTTGAATTGATTTAGATATGTTGCAGATTCAGTCTTCAGATTCAAGAACCTTGAATCCATTTGTCTTTGAGATCCTTGTGCCTGAGAATAGATAGAATTCTTTATGCCTCTCAATCCGCCTTAAAACAGAGGAAGCATTTTCTCTGCGGCCCTAGTCATCTCAATCTTTTCCACAGCTCATAAAGAGTTAGAACGGAAGCTCCATTCTGTTTTTGCAGCAGTGAGAGTAGTTGGATTCAGGGAAGCCATTCCTGGAAAAAATGCACCTTTCTCTCATCTATTATAATGATGTGTTTTAGCATGGAAAGGGCTTTATTTATATTATATCAGGGCTTGTGAGCTTTTATGACTAAACTTTTAATGCCTAAATTAAAAGGGACTTTCTTTGTTTCTTTACTTCTACCTTTAGCTTTAAACAAAAAAAATATCTCCTATTCGGAGTGACTGTGCAAGTTGGTCAGGAGCAAGCTCTACTCTTAAGATGAGATAGACTTTAACAAGTAATTATTCAGAGTGCAGGAAATAACATTTCCAGCTTTACTTGTGCTTTTCAGGAACTGTCTTCTCTTTCTAATTGTTGACACCCTGTTGATACAGATGCATAAGCTCTTGATACAGATCCATACGTCTCTCTGCCCACTCTCTGTTTTGGATACATAAGGATGTCTTTGAAGCTCATGGGTATAGCAAGACATTGTGATGGTGGTGGCTAAATATGACTCACATTGAATGGATGTTTTTATTCTTTCTAGGAAGAAATAAAAGAGTTCTTAAGCTTTTATTCGTGCTGACTGCCAGTTTGTCTTTTTTCTTCCTAGGAAATGAAGAAAGAAATCACAGCCTTCAGTTGTGCTCAGTGACGCTTCTGCTCTGTAACATTCTCTTTTCGTTGCATGTTGTTGTTTGTGCAAAGTTCTATAAAGATTACTTCTACATATATATTTATATATATAAAAGAAATAGATCTTAAAATTTATTAAGAAAGATCAAATAAAGTCCTTCCGTTGCTTTTACTTTATATTTTTATCCTACATGTATTTTTTTATATGACATAATGCTGCGACTGGCTTTGGAACACTGCAGATCTGTACATCTCCCAGCTAATTCAATACCTGTCTTTATAAGAAAATGATTGAAAACTTGATAAATTTTTATCACTGTTTTCCAGCTTGTAGGAATACATTTTTCTGAAGCAGTCTGTGGTGCTATATATAGTCCATTGCATAGTACGTGAAGGTTTTAGACCAGCTCTCAGTTTGATGCATGAAATGTAAATCCTTTACAAACCTCTTAATGCAGTTCGGAGGTGATTTTTTTTTTTTTTTTTTAATTAACTGATAGCACCTCAAGTGGCTTTCACAGAATTGACAACCTAAAGAAAGTATGTGGGGGAAAAAAGGACTTTCGCTATGTCATGTTTTTGTCAAAAAAACCCTAACCTGAAACAAAGCAAGATTTACTGCTGTAACTTTCTAAGGTAAAGTTTAGTCTTGCTTGTAATAATGACAATCATGTTGATCTTGGAGAATTGCATTTTTATATAAATCATTAGTCACTGATCAGGTGGCTTGTAGTTGAATTAAATTGTAAATAGCTTTCTAGTTACCAGGAGAGAATTCTATCTGCTTATTACATAAAATTGAACATATTGTTGGTGATAAATATATTTAAGTAAAAGAAAAGCAAAGCAATACCCTGCCTGAAGATGCCTGCCTCTTCAAAGCACCAGCAAAAATGTCTCTCAGTTAATTTGGCAGTTAATTATTAAAAAATATTAATAACACAAAGAGTAATTTTATGAGCAGAAAAACTTATATCAGTTGCGATAAAATATGGGGCACAATACACTGCTGTTCTTCCATCTCGCCTCGCATACAGGTGATTCTGAACACCTAACTGTGTAGTCCCTCTGTGCGTGTTTGGTTTCTTACCTATGTTTTAGTTCTCTTTTTTTGTTTCTTTCCAGTTTGTTTGTCCAAACATTTGTGTACTATGCAGATTTTTTTCTTTTATCTGTGTTGTTTGGATGGGTATTAACAAAAAATGAATCACCTGGGTGAGGTATCTGTTCTATTTTAATCACAGGATATTTTTGATCATGAACAACCTTACACTTAAACAGCTGGAGTCTAAAGACTTTAAAGAAAGCACTTATTCCACACTTGGTGTATTGGTTCTACAGCAAAGGCAAGCACAGGAGGAAGAAAAATTACATTGAAAATTTACATTTTAATATAATGTATTACACTGGAAATGTAATAAAGGAATTTTTCCTTAACTTGATCTCCCCTTTGGCTGCTGTCATCCATTTCTGCTGGAACTGTGGGAGAGGTTTGCATTCCCCAAGATAACTGAAAAATGGAACAAGAGTGTCAGTGTGAAAGAGGAATCAGAAACATTCCTGGGATCAAAACTTCTGCTTTTCAGAGCTTTAATCAGATTTTCTGTCACTAGTGTTGACAGGATACTGTACCTATACAGTTTTTTTAAACAATTATAATTGCAAATCTTGATCTTCCTTGACCAGCTGTTAGCAGGTAACTGTTAACAGTTCCCACGGGCCCCAGCTTTATTGTTTTGAGGAAAACCATCCTAGTTCAGTGTCTGAACCAAAATGGCAGCGATGTGAAAAGGAGGTTGCCTGAAGAAGTGGTAAATGCCCCATCCCTGGAAACATTCAAGGGTCAGGTTGGATGGGGCTCTGAGCAACCTGATAAAAAGGATATCAAACTACTGGAGAGTGTCCAGAGGAGGCCATCAAAGTTGGTGAAGGCTTTAGAGGGGAAGCTGTATGAGGAGCAGCTAAAGTCACTTGATCTGCTCCTTGTGGAGAGGACTGAGGGGAGACATCATGGCAGTCTCCGACTTCCTTGCAAAGGAAGGAGGGGGAGCAGGTACTGATTCCTCTCTGGTGACCAATGATAGGTCCCGAGGGAAAGGCAGGAAGATGTGCTAAGAGAGATTTAGGTTGGATATTAGGAAGAGTTTCTTCACCCGAAGTGTGGCGGAGCACAGGAAGCAGTCACGGCCCCAAGCCTGACAATATTCAAGAAGCATTTGGATAACACCTGCAGACACATGGTGTGAATGCTGGGGTTGTCCCATGCAGGGACAGGAGTTGGACTTGATGATCCTTGTGGGTACCTTCCAACTCAGGACATTCTATGATCTGGTTGAAGACATCCTTGCTTACTGCAGGGTGATTAGACTAGATGAACAGATAATTTGTCCCTTCCAACCCAAACCATTCTACAATTCTAAATAGTATGTAGAGATGCAACGTTTTTGAGAAGTAGATGGTAGGGGTTAAAACTAAATGGTGACTAAAATATCTGGGTTTAGAGAAGAAAAGCGGTCCTATTTCTCCAAGTTAGAGAATCATAGAATGGTTTGTGTCGGAAGGGACCTTAAAGATAATCCAGTTCCCACCACTATAAAAGTCTCCCCAGAACCTTCTCCAGGCTGAACAGCCCCAACTCTCTGTGTGTCCTCCTAGCAGAGGTGTTCCAGCCCTTGGATCATCTTTGTGGCCTCTTGACCTGTTCCAACAGTTCCATGTCCTTCTTATGTTGGGGATTCCAGAACTGGACACAGTACTAATATATCATTGGAGACTGTTAGAGCCATGTCTTGAAATTCTTCCTTTTGTAGATTTCTTGGTGCTGAAGAATTTCTAACAAATAATGAAATATCTAATTCCAACCTCCCGGTGATGAACAGGGGCACCTCTCACTAGATCAGGTTGCTCAAAGCCCCATCCAACCTGGCCTTGAGCACCTACCTCTAGGGATGGGGCACCCACAGCTTTCCTGGGCAACCTGTGCCAGTGCCTCACCACCCTCAGGGTGAAGAAATTCCTCCTTATGTCTAGCCTAAATCTGCCCCTCTCCACTTCATACCCATTGCCCCTGTCCTATCACTACAAGCTGTGTGAACAGTCCCTCCCCAGCTTTCTTGTAGGTCGTTTCACAGAATCATAGACTCGCCAGGTTGGAAGACTTCTTGGATCATCGAGTCCAACCATTCCTATCAGTATCAGGCACTGGAACTTCAGATGACTTTAGGGGAGCCTAGAACTGGACTTTAGACGGGTCTTATTTACAAGACGGCAGCAGAAGCTCTAACTGAGCAAGGAGAGGGGTGTTTCTTTTCTCCTCGGAGCCTCCGGGGCTCGCGGGACTCCGGGGACACCAGGAGCCCCCGGCAGCAGCAGGACCCTCGGGCACAGCGGACCCGCGGTCCCTCCCCGCGGGCGGGCGGCGCTGCGAAGCGGCTCCGCCCCCGCTGCCGCTCCCCGGCAGGGAGGCTGAGGCGGCGGCGGCCCCGCCGCGCACCGCGCTGGGGCGGGGGGGCAGAAGGCGCCGGGGCGATGCGAGCGGGCGCCGCGGGCGGCGAGGGGAGAGCCCGGGCGGCGCTGGGAGGCGTGGGCTCGCCCGCCGCCCCCGGAGGAGCGCGGGGCCGGGGCGGCCGCAAGATGGCGGCGCGGCCGTGAGCGCAGGCGGGAGGGAGGCGGTGCCGCAGGTAGGGGCTGCGCGGGCAGTGGCCGGCGGTGTCCCGTGTGGGCGAGGGGCAGCGCCCGAGGGAAGCCGGGGCGTCACTGTGAACCGCTGCCTGCGTCCCTCCGGTTAAACCCCGGGGAGCATCTCCTGTCCCCGCGCTTCCCTCCTCTGCTTCCCTGCTGTCCCCCTGCTCTTCCCTCGCTTCCCTCCTGTCCCCCCCGCCTTCCCCTCTTTCCGGTATTTCCCTGCTTTTCCCCGTGCTTCCTTCCTCGTTCCAGTGCTTCCCTCCTGTCCCCCGCTTACCTCCTCTCCCTCCGCTTCCCTGCTCTTCCCAGCGCCTTCCCTCGTGTTCCCGTGCTTCCCTGCTTTTCCCTCTCTTCCCTCCTGTCCCCGTGTTTCCTTCCTTTTCCCAGGGCCTTCTCTCCTCTCCCCCCGCTTCCCTGATCTTCTCTGTGCCTTCCCTCCTGTCCCCCTGCTTCCCTGCTGTCTCCGTGTTTCCTTCTTCTTCCCTGTGTCTTCCCTCCTCTTTCGTGTCTTCCCTGCTTTCCCCCCCCCGCTTCTCTCCTCTTCCCCAGCCTGAGCTTTCGGGACTTCGCTCGCTGCAGGGAGGAACATTGGTCCGAGCCGCCTGTGGGGAGAAGGAGAAGGCGAGCGGTTCAGTTCCGGAGGAGCTGGCGAGTTGCCTCCCTGCCGGTGTCCCTGGGCTGCGTGCATCCCAGCCGGCGCTCGGACGGACAGGAAGGCAGACAGACGGACTGACAGCAGCCAGCGAGCCATGAAGTTGTGGCTCTGGAATCGCCGTGCGCCCCGCGGCGGGGGCGAGCGTGGAGGGTGTGTGCGGGGAAAGTTGAGAGAGATATGTCTGGTGTGCTCTTCTGGGGAAGATGCCTGGGGTTCGGGGCGTGCTCTGACGCTCGGCTCTCCCTTAGATCGGGATGCACAGCGCTGGAGATCGACACCGGCTTCAATAAACCATGTAATGGAGGCAGTTCTGGATCTCTGGAAGGGCTCGAGTGTCTGCAACAGTGAATGTTATCTGGTAGGTGCTTGTGCTTATGTCTCTGCTGCTTGGACTTCTGCTGGGTTAAATAGTTATCGGAAGGATGGAGAAGAGTACTTTGCACAAGGTGTCATGTAGAACGCTGCAGGCTAAGATGTCTCTTGGCCTACAAGCTGCGATAGGTGCTGCTTATTTTTAAAATGGAGATAGCATACTGGTCAAAGTGCATATAAATACAAGTAAAAAGTTGATTTTGGTATGAAACTTGTTACATGTAAAGAACGTATTCCATTAAATGTAGGAATGAGGGAGGAATTCTAAAAGCTATGCTGTTGGTTTTGACCAGCAGTATGGTTTTTGTTTGTTTTTGCATAGAAGGATTTAGTGGGAAAAAAAGAAAGCTTGTGAGCACTTCCAGAAACAACCTGCATGATGCAAACTGTAGGGCTGTCCTGAATTACCACCTCTTTGAGCAAGCACTCATCATTTAGAAAACCCTTGTGTTACTGTCTTTAAACATTGCCAGCAGGGCAGTCTGTTTCACTTGTGCTGTTAAATAAATTCCCGTGAAGCAGTTCAAGTAGATGCCATTTTTTGTAACTGAAATGATTTGCTTCTAACTTCACGCTAGTGGTTCTTGTGCCTTTGCTGGACTGAAAAGCCCGCTGCTTGTGTGTATACAACTGTCCCCAAACTTGTCTCTCTAAAACATAGCAGGTTGAGCTGGAGCTTTTCTTTTCTACTCTCTTAATAGTTCTTACAACTCTCTTTGGATTATTTCCTCTCTTGCAACAACCTTGATGACCTGTGCGTGCTTTAGCTGGATGCCCTGGCCTGGTGCCTAGCTTTTAATTGCTGTCATTTATCACTATTGGTTAATACTGGAACAGACTATAGTTATCACTGTGTACCAATAGATCGTTGGAGACTGTTAGAGCTGCTTATTGAAGATCTGCCTTTTGTAGATTTCTTAGTACTGAAGAATTTCTATCACATAATGGATTTTGTACTATTTTTGGATTCCTTTTGTTTCTAATGTACCAAAAAGACTGGGTTTTGTGTCTTTTGCTTTACCGAGCAGTCTGTAGCATTTCACTTAAGCTCATTGCTGTCCTTGAGCTTTCCCCCTGTTTTTCCCTTTGTTTTTATGTAGTCTGACAGAAAGGATTAAATTTTGGTTCACTTTTTGGTCTAGTTATGATTGGTCACCCTTTTGTTTGGATATGACTTTAGAAGAGTATTTAAGAAACAGTCATATATCTTTGAAGTCAGATTCTTTTCTCTGGTCCGAGTTTAGGATTTCTTTCCAGCTTTATGGAAGTAGAACTTCTGAAGTGGCAATTGCTTAGTATAAACTGAGTTTTATTCTGTTTGTACATAACAAATATAACCAAGATACAATAGCTGGTAGCTCAGCTATAGCTAATCTTTATTTTGGTGATCAGTTTCTCTTGATCTTCAGGCTGAGGTCTAGTGAAAAATTCCATCATGTCAAATTTGGTATTTTTATTTTTTCTCATTTTTAGAAATCCTGAGCCTGTTGCAAAATTTACAGAATGATCTCTTTAGCATTTGTTGATTAGAAGTCCTATGTGGTAACACTTTTTTGGGGTCATGGCGTGGGGGAAGGTTCTGAACATTTTTAGCTGAGTGCATAGACGTGCTGTTCTCTTCTGTGTATTAGCGGTCAGTGTTCCCTCTCCTTATGCTTTAGATGCAGGGTCATTGATCCATAAATGTCCAAGATGGTTTGCTTCTAAGCTGTCAGTTACTTGTTTAAAGTGATGCAATTCTCAACATATTGCCATTTCCATTTTTCTTTTGTTTACTCGCTCTTTCCTAAATAGGCAGCGATGCTGTTTCTCCACACTAGGTGTGAATAGCATCACCTTTGAACGTATACCTATAAGAATATGATTTTGTGTGGTTAGTATTAAGTTTCTAGTATTGTCAAATTAGACATTAAAGCAGCTTCTTTCTTCAGGCCATCAAAGTGATGTGAACACTTATGTTTTCATCTTTATTAGTATTATTATTATTTCCAGTTTATTGTCCTTATTCCAATTCATTGTCTCTCCTTTTCTTTTCTCGTTTTTTTCAATTTCTTGTGGCTAGTTCAGGACCTTCCCAAGTAGTCCCATCACATCTCCTTATCCTGTACCAACCAGATGGCATTTTGTAATTCTGTGCCTTGCATCACTTTAACTGATGGTGTTCATTTCCAGTTCTGTTGTGTTTCTGTAAAGGAACTGGAAGGAACATTAGAAGGTCCACTCAAGTCTTTTTCTTATCCTTCAGAGTTTGGTGAACTACAACATATTTCATAGAACAGTGTCTCTACTACCAGTGGATCCTTTTAACCAGCTTCAGAAATCACCCCAAATTGAGCAAAAGGCTACTGTTGCTTGTGGGAAGATGTGTACCACTTTTTTTATCCTTAAGAGCTCTGGGATCATAGTAAATGTTATAAGTTCAATAGAATTCAGTGAAAAAGAGTATGATCTAAGAGGGCAAGAACTCGAATGCAGAGTGCATTTACTATAGTATTCAGATGATAAAAAGAGCAATGTCATGCCAACGCACAGAAGCTAGGAAAATTGCTGATGACTAACAGAGGGACAGATGTGGCTTGATGGGAGAACTTTTAGGAAAAATGTTGGAAGAGCTTTCAATATGCTACTTTTTGCTTTCATTAAATGATGTCAAAGATAGCAAAGACCTTAATGTTGCAAACCTGTAGCAGCTTGACCTCTGCTTGTCCCTGACAGGTCTAAAGGAGTTCAGTAGGCTAAATTTCCAAACAACTGGCTTCAAATTGTGTTTGGAGCAATTTAAGAAAGTGAGTTTGGTATTTTAGGTTCATTCCATGCACCTTGGCCTTCCCCGGTGGCATTTAGCCATCTGCTGCTCACCTTCCTTATCCATGGGTCTCACTAGGAGTTGAAGGAATTTAATACACTGCGAGGGGACCCACAATTTGAAGTCGTTGCTCAAGCACGCCTTGAGGCTGGCAGTTTTGCTTAAAAAGTGGGCAGACAGAACTGTGTAATGAGATGTGGATAACGCCAGCCCTTGCTTGCTGGCAAAGCCAGTATCATTCTGTGAGCACTGTGAGTGCCAAAGTCACCCCACCAGACAGACAGAAATGAGGTCTTGAACTTTCCAGTGGTTATGATGAAGTTCCACATGTTCAGCACTCTGAATCTTCAAAGCATCTTGTGAACCACATCTGTTGGATGGGGAATAACTGTTAGCTTACAATAGATACTGTGAATTAGGCAATCATTTCATATAGGTTTTAAGGGTTGAATCCCTGTTCGTGGGTTAGGAGTGTTTATTATTTTAACATTATCTTACGGTACAGAGGTGCTAAGAACTTCATGGAAATGCATGTTTGTCTAGCTTGAAGCACTCTTGGTAGAGGTCTCTTAAACTTGACTTCACTAAAAATTGAGGTATATTAACCTAAACAAACATGATACTAATATGATCGCCTTCCTCCCTGTATTGCAATGGAAAGACATGCTTTGTATGTCAAAATGCTGTTGATTTTAATACTCTCCTCCTGGCTCTGTGCATAGGTGTAAGGCTCTCTTTTGGTAGTTAGGTCAAAATGAGATCTTGGAATGTTGTATGTCCTAAAAAGAGTGAAGAGGACACAGTGGGGATGGAGTCGGGAAAGAATGATTATTACTTCCTGGACTGTAGAAGTCTGTGAGTTAAACCTTAGTTACAGCTGTGTCTTCTTCAAAAACTCCCCATTCTTTGTTAATCTTTAGAATATTTTCAATGCAAAAAAAATGCTATCTCTATGTAGCTCATCTACCTTCATCAGCAGCAACTGGAGCTGAGGGCTCTGCAAATTGGAGCTGTATGGGGAGCAGTTAGGCACTTGGCAGCAGTTGGCAAGTGAGCTGTATGGAGCAAACGTGAAAACTCAGGGGTTTCTGTTTCTCAGTAGGGTTCTTGGCAAGATGAAACATATCTGTAGTTGGGGTGGAATTTTTTGAGCATTCATCATTCCATGATGTCCAGTCTTGTTTGAAGTGTTGAATACTTACAACTCTCTGTCCTCCAAACTTCTCAGTGGGGATTTGGACAGGCAAAAGTTTCACCATACCTGGAGTGTCACATGAGTTCAAGTTTTTGTGCATCGATCGGTTTGAGGGATTGGTGCCTGTACAGGATCCCTGCTGGTATTGTAGGTATCTGTTTCAATATGATGCAAACCCACACAACGTTATTCTCTGTATCTTATGAGTGTTTAAAATTTGACTTCTTCACACGTTTCGCTTAAATTTGTTGGAGGAGTTTGTAGGGTGAGCAGAGAACTGATTTTTTTATTTCATTTTTAAGACTGAAAGAGACTAATGTTTTTGCGAGATGATTACAGCTTGAGGTGTTTTATCTTGCAGTCCACAAACATTAATTTTAAATCTGATTCTTGACAAGTAGTGGTTGGTTTGGGAGCCTTTTTTGCTTTGTTTTGTTTTTTTTAATTCTGTAGTCATTTTGTTCCTCCAGGGGAAAAATAAGGCCTTGCTAATATCCGGTGTTTGTTTTGTTTGTGGAAGGGAGGGAAGAGGTGGGAAAAAAAGAGTAATATTGAAGTGAAGTAAGTTTATTGTTTGCACATATAGTAAATAGTGCCCACATCCTTAGAAAAATACGTAATAATCATTGTATATAATGTTTAGAAAGGGAGATGTTTCATGTTACTGGATACCCTGAAATTTTACGTCAGAATCCTTTGCTTTGTAAGCTTTCCAGTGTGTCAATGGTTGTGTGGATGATGACAGTGGTCACATATACCTCTGCTGACAAAGAGTACGCAGTACTTTGACTGCAGTTTAGTCTCGATGCAAATGGACACCAGCTGGTTCCAAGGGCAGAATTTGTGGATATATGCTCCTTTATTTGAGTGAATATTCTGTTTCTGGGTGTAATCCTCATGAAATTACTATCTGTAAATTACTGGACTGGAGCCCTCTTCCTTGCCAGGCAACGTTTTCAGTCCAGATGCTGCAGAGAGCTGACTCAAGAAAGGGACAGGCTGAGGGTGAGAGCTTGCTGGAGGGTTGGGACTTGAGGTTGCTTTGCACCAGAGCAGCTTCTCTGCACTACTTTGTGTAGAAAGACTCAGTCATTTCCACCCAAAGCAATGAAATAAAAAGCTTGGTCAGCCATTTCATCTTCAGATACCCCGCCCTCCAAAACAAATACTAAAAAAGAAAATGTAGGTTTTGGCCCATGCATATCCCAGTAATTTCCACTGATTAAGTTGATGCTTATAACTGGGATCTAGACAGCCTGTGTTTTGTGAAATGTAGGTATCCTTATTCATTTTGTTAGTGGAAGTTACAAGATTTATATAGTCCCTTTGATGTTTTATTTAACCCAATAACTGCTTGGGAAGGAAAGAGTCCGTTCAATTTACCTTTGTCCTAGATTCAGTTTTAATATCTAATGTTCAAATGAAGGGGGGTTGATCTTTATTCTTAATGATTCATGCTGCCTCAAAGCACAGTGGTTTCTAGTTGTGTGCTGCCTTTCCCACTGGGGGATGCAAACAAAAGAACAATAATTTCAGACTCCTCCTTCAGTTTCCAAGAGAACCTTAGCTGCTCAGGGATAGCTTTGAATTTTAAAAGCATTTTTTCTTCCAAATTATCTATTGATTGCACACAAAATAGCAGTGCTGTAATATGCAATTTAAAACAAATGCATGACGGTGCTCATTTGCTTTTAATGCTGCTTTTTCCAGCAGAAAAACAAAAAGTGGATTCTGTTCCCATAAACCAGTCTTGCAAAATCCGTACAAACATTTATTAGTCTAGACAAAATATTCTCACCCGGCCTTAGCTTGATGATGGAAAAAAAAAAAAAAAAAAAAAAAACAAGCTAATATTGTACTTGGCTGTCAGAAAAGGGAAAGAAAAGAGGGGGGAAGGGAAAAAGCAGCTTGCCCCAGGCTAGTGAACCAGTAACATTTTGCTGGAGCTGCCTACAACAGATGCAACTTATTCACATGGGGTTTCCAGGGCTGCCTCTTCTCTTATGCTAAACTTGGACGGTCTCATAAACATTCTCTTTGAGTACCACACCCCAGTCGGATCCTGGGCTCTTGTAATTTGGTTGATAGTAATAATGACAGTAGCCATTGCTTGCCTTGCCTTTCCTGACCAATCTTTGTATTCCCCTCTCTCTTCTCAGATATCATTTAACTAATGCTTTAATTCAAAAACAGAACTAATATACGGAAACTGGAATAAGTGATCGGAGGCAGAACAGTTTAAAATAGGTGATTTAATGACAGCTTAAATCCGTATGCAGGGAACCTTGATTTAAATAATTACTTCTAATCTTGAATTGCATTTATGCTTTTGATAAATTTCATAAATGGCAAATTATTCTCATTGTTTGATGTTGTGGTAGGTCGCAGAGTTTTGTTTTGGAAAGGGATAAATCATATTTGTGTTTACTTTATCAGTCCTTTATCTCAACATACATTCACTCACAGTATAAATTTTTAGGTTTTGTCGTTTTCTTAGAAAATAGTGAATTATGCATGTCATGTTTTTCAGATAATGATTACTTCCTGTTATTCCAAATCTATGTCAAACTGCATTTGTTTGGGAATCAATATTAAATTAAAAATTCCCCTAAACAGCATAACATGTTTGTATTATTCATTAGACTACTGCTTATATGTAGAATATCTAAGGATATATTTATTCATGCATTACTATTTATTTTAATACAGATTAATAAGGCAAAATATGATACTTTTTTATACTTACTATATTAAATATGTTGTTCCTGTGATGACGTATCCCATGTCTGTTAAGATTTTAGGGCTGGCAGAGCTCATGCTCAGTCCTGAATCAGAGATCTTACATAGAAAACAGGACACTTGTATCATTCAGGAAATAATAATTAATTTTTTTAAGTGCTGATTCTGTAAAGCAAATGTCTGTCTCTAAGGTTAGTCACTGACTGCTGCTAATTCAGTTGTATGCACCAAGAATTTCCACCTTGGTTAACTGAGACAACTTGCTCCTAAAAAATGATAATTATACAAACTAATCCCCATTTTAATACTGAGGGGTTTTTGCTCAGTGCTTTTATTCCAATAATAAAATCTCTGTTTACAGTTAGAGCAGTACTTCAGGCAGTCATCTATACTGTTAATGAGAATGACTGGTTAATGTTGATAAGTTAGATAGGTGTTACTCATAGGAGGGAATGTGTTCATTGTTTTCTTGAAACATTAATGTAGATTAACAGTGTTTCTAACTAAAGCTAATTTTCATTTTCTTTAAATAATAGGAAGTTTAAACATAATACTCATTCTTCCTTCTGCCCCCGTCAACTCTGATGCTGCCCTGTTTTGTGCTGTGTCTTTTTATTTAGGCTTTTTTGTTGCTTTTTAAATGTGTTTTATCAGTACATGCAGTATTTTTAAATAAAATTCTACTGCCCGTTCTCATTTGAATCAGTGAGAGTATGATTTTGGCCCTAAGATATTTATGCAGCTTTAAAATACCTATTTATTTTAAAACAGAACTATTCTAATTTTTTATGATATTTAAATCCAGTGCAATAAAAAGAAAGCAACCTCACGGCTATTCATTCTAAGCAGAGCCTTTTGCTTATCCATATACTGTCCACTTAAATCCTTTTGTGCTAATTTTCCACCATTATGCTCATATATGAGAGAGTGAAGCTGGGAAGTCAGTTTTTGGTATGCCACACTAATTTCCCTGCCAGGACAGTACATGGGAGGTTTGTGTTTCTCCTGCAACGGTTTCTCCTGTGTCAGGCAGCTCCAGCAGAGCAAGGCAGAAAATGCAGCCTCCAGCTTGCCTCAACCAGTGGCTCCCAAAGTGAGGGGTTTCCTCTCAAACGGGGCTCTGAGTGTGTAGGAGAGGGGTCACGTCTGGTGGAAAGTCAGTCACAAGGTGAGGTTCACAGCCGTTTGGGGCATCAGCCTGGATAACAGTGGAGCAGGGGACCAGTCCAGTGAAAGACCTGATGGCTCTTGCGGGGTTAGTTTGCCACTG
This sequence comes from Cuculus canorus, assembly GCF_017976375.1. NCBI lineage: Eukaryota > Metazoa > Chordata > Aves > Cuculiformes > Cuculidae > Cuculus > Cuculus canorus. The sequence continues at coordinate 13,871,409 of NC_071402.1, forward strand.
CTTTGAAGGGTCTGTTTTTAGGTGAGTTGGGAGTAGTGTGGGACTGCGTTGCTGGGCTCCTAATGCAGCAGCGCTTGTGAAGTAGAACGTGTTAAACATGGTAACTGCAAACCCCCAGCTCCCTGTACTGTGGGCTGGGAGACTTGTTCTGGTCTGCCGACTCTTTAAGACCCTTCATTATTCCACAGTAACTTGAGTACACAGTCATCTCTCTGACTCCCGCAGGTGACCGTAGGAGATTCAGCTTTTTATTCTGCATGTTATACTTGGAAGGCTCTGTAGTCCCCTATCTGTTACCTTTTTTGTCACTGGGCTGATTGGCAGTGAACGATGTTTATCCACTCTGTGAATGCATGATGGAGGGGGGAGGAAGGGGGGATCAGTCTTTGTCACACACAGAATACAACATTATCTCCCACAGAAATCAGCAGGAGCATCTCAGTAGTACAGTACACGGCTCAGCAGGGGGGTGGAATCAGGTCACTGTTGCAAATAAGAATGCTTTGCTTTTCACAAAGGTTAACTTGGTACATGGTGGTATCTTATTAGATAGTTGAGACCAGCAGAGAGTGTTTATGCAGGCAGTTTGGGCTGCCTCCTTCCTTTTAGTTACAAGCTGAAACATCCCAGAATCCAGGGGAGAAAAACTAGAGTAGAAGGGACTTCATGGATATCATCTAGTCCAGCCCCCTGCTCAAAGCAAAATTAAATGTGACGGTAGATAGGGTTGTTTGGAGTCTTACCAAGTTTTGAAAACTTCCAGGGATGGAAAGTCCCTGAAAGTTCCCAGCAGGTGTTTCCAGACAACTGGTTGTGGTACGTCACCAGCATCTCAATGCTGCTACTGTACATAACCATGCCCCAAGGTGATATTCATCTGTAGTAGACCTAGAGTGTGTTGGTGTTGCAGTGAGAGGCAGGTAAATTTGGGCTAGCTTGAAGCCTTACCCTGGTCCTGGCAGTAATTTTGAGCTGTATTGGGAATACCTGCACTTAACAGTAAAGACCCTGAATATGTAGAGGAAAACTTAAGTATTGTATTTGTGTTGTGAAAGTTGGTTGGATCAGGTCACAGGGTAACACCCTGAATAATTTCTGTAAGATCAGTTGTGCTTGTAAGCATGAACACAACGTTTTTCAACATCTCTCCAGTGTGGAGAAGTCTGTCAGTAGGGACTTGGTTGTGTATGTCATTAATTTATGTGATTCAGCTTACAGTAGTAAAGCTGTTGCATGACACTGGAAGCGTTCTGGAGGCACATTAAAAAGCTTTCTTAAAATATTGTCTCTGAAGTCACATTTTTTACTTCCTAAGTGGAGAAGCAAATCACATGGCAAAGAAAATAAAGGACTTCTAATGCACTCTGTTGTCCTTGACCTTCTCACAAAGTGGTATCAGAGTTAAGAGACTGGAGAAGGCTTTAAGGGAGGCATGAGGTGGGAAATGAGTGGGTCAAGGGCATGCAGAAGAGGCTCTGAGGAAGCACATGGTGGTCTAAGTGGTAGAGCAGGCTCTGAAGAGTAGTTGCAGCCTTGAAAACATGCCTTGAAGTCTTCACCTTGACACGTGCTGACCTAGGTCCATGCAATAGAACTGTAATTTTTTTTTACTTTTCAAGTGACACTCCCAAGTCCTTGTTTTTCCCCATTCTTAAAACGTTGGTACATACAAACACTGTGTTTATATATTAATTTGAGTATTTTGGGATCCTTTCAAAGTTACTGAAATTATGTGTCTGTAACCTGGTGTATACAAGTCTGCATGTACGTATGGAACATGTAACAGCATTTCTTAGTGTCACTTGGTGAATCCATTGTAAGCCCTTGTTTTCGATTTCTTCTGATCATTGAAAGGAGAAATTCTCACACATTGTTTCTGTTTGGAGGCTGCTGTTCTCTGTTCCTTGAGTTTTGGGGGAACATTCAGTTGTTTCTAGAGGAAAATTAACAGTGAGGAGGGAAGTGAGGAGAGGAATAGAGGCAGTCTCAATGTAAAAGCTGTATATTGTCTTCCTTTTTATGAACAGCTCTGTGCTTTGGGGAACTTGATATTTGGCAAGGATCAAGCCCTGAGACCTGAGTAATGCATTCAGCTGGTTAAAAAAAAAAAAAAAATTGGCCAAATTATGAGTCATAATTTATTGCCACCTTTTTATATCCAGGGTAGTACTTGCAGGGTGTTTTGTTGCCTGCTCTTGGTCATGCTTTTATGCCCATCATGCACACTTGCAGGCCACTTTAAACCACCTGTATTAAGTGGATTCTCATCTTCTGTCTGTCTAGGTTATTGTATTGGCAGGCATCAGTGTAGTCCTTAAGCTGCCATGCTCCTGCAAATGCCACTGGCCTAGCACAAGGCATGAAACCACTGGGAGCTGGTATGCCCTGAGACCTAGTCCTGCTTGTGTAAGGGTAGCACTCTCAATACTGTTAATTGCTCTTGAGAAGAGGTGATTTTGCTACAGTGACAGGCAAATATTAATGAAAGCAGGTAGCAGCCGATTTGAAATCTGGTTTCCAGTGTGACAAGGGTACTTGCAGTTAGTTGCAATCAGTGGAGGAGAGGGAGACAATCTGTGCTGAGCTGTGTCACCTATAAAAGCGTGGGGGTTCCTGTGTAGCATGAAGGATGACTAGGGAATGAGTCGGGCTATCTGGCAAAGGAGACCATCTGTAGGACTGCTGCTTTGGCCTCTGAAGAAGCTGTAGGGTGTCTGGGGACTCCGGCGTCAGGAAGTGAAAGGCAGGTCTTGTACTTCCAGCACCAGCCTAGAGCCTGGGAAAACCAAGGTATCTAGAAATTTTTTGTCTGGGGAAAAAAAATTCAAATTCAAGTTGAAAGGAACATTTTGTGAAATCATGTCTGTGCCAGATTGTTTCATTTTAAAGAAGGAAATCCTGAGTGAATAAAACCTTTTTGCTTTGATGTTTGAAGGAGAAAGTTTTTGATAAACAATTTTTAAAATTAATCCTTTTTTTACTGTTCTATTTTTTAAAAAAGCCAATATGAAACATTTTGCAGCGGGAATTGAGTGTTTATTCAGCCCTGAATACGTTTAAATATCTTTTCAGGTCAATAATTCTTCCTCCTTTCCTTTTCCTGTGTAACAGCACAGCAAGCAAAACAAAACAGCTGTAACTATGCAAAAAAAGTATCCCTAAGTTTGATACTCACTTTCAAGAATAATCATGCAAAGGTGCCTGATGTTAAAAGTACTGAGTGCTCACAATTTTAACACTTTAGAGGGCAGGAAAAAAAAAAAAAACCTGCCTGTGTGAGATTTGGCTCCCAAGGGGACGAGGTCACATAGCAAAGACATGCTTGTGTGACTGAGGAGCAGAGACACACACCTTATATGTTAAAGGTACTTCATCAGTGCACCTGTGATTGTTAAGTGCTTGTCACTTCTGTGTAGCTTCTGTATGATTAGTGGTTATGGCTTCATGTGTCAAAAGCAATGGCACAAATTGCTGTGCTCACTGTAGAGGTATCTGGAGGATTTTCTGTAATGGAGAAAAGAGAAAGAGAATCTAGGTTATTTAGTGGTCAGTTCTGGCTTTGATGGAATCTGCTTATAACCTTTCAAAACCACTGGGGCTAAAAGATAACCGAGTAGGTCTAATTGCATGTCCTGTGGCTCCTTTCAGCCTCTGCTGGGCTTCGTGTTAGCTTCCCAGTGCTCAAGTGCCTTGGAGCTGTATGTGGGCAGCAGTGCAACAGCTTCTGGTACGTACCTACCTCACTACAAAGTGTAATGCGACAAAGGCCCCGAGTATGCGCTTGTATTGTAGCACGTGTGAAATCCTGCTGAAATCAGTTTGGCAAGTTTTGCTCCTGTGTTGAATTAGAACCAGATTCAAATGTGACTATTGCAGGATTTAGGTAGAGATTTGGCTTTATTTTGGAACTGTAAGCAGTTACACCCTCTGAACTTTGCATGTAATGAACAACTGAAGAAAATGGCACTATGAAACAAAGTTCTTCACCCTTCTTGTTGAGAGGCAGCACAGGATCAGAGTAGATTAGCCTTGACTAAGCTCTGTGCAGAATGGTTTTGGACATGGATATGTCTACTCTAAATGGTAATAGTTAGAAAGAGGCTAAACAGAGGATCGACAAGTGCATATTGTCATGAATTAATCAGAAGCCATAACAAGAAAAAACATTTCCTGTGTTGAGAGAGCTGGTAGATGATTTGTAATCTAGGTGGTTTTAGAAGTTAGAAGCAGTTTCTATTACTTCATCTTCTCCTGAGCCACCCCTTTTGTGCATGTTCTTAAAATTCTTTGAGTTTGGATTTTTTTGTTGGCACACTCTTCCTGCACGCTGGTTGGAAGTGCCATACAGCAAGCAGGGAGAAATGCCTTTTCATGATGCGTACAACCTGAACACACAGTGAACGTTTTATGTAAACTCATTTATTTTATTTTCTTCCTGCATCAGCTACTCCAAGGGGGGTGCGGGGTTTACATTGGTAAAATATTGTGCTAGAAATAGGTTCTTTCATGTGTATCTTCTGCTATCAACACTTTGTCTTTTCCTTCTCAAACTATAATCAAAGGGGCAGAAGATTTCTGCCTGCATTTAGAAAGTATTTATATAAATCTGTATCCAAATCTGCTATAGAGGCAACTGAAACGTTGAATTCCACTCTGGAGAAAACAACTGTCTTTATAATTATTAATGATTTGGGATTATTTACTGTTTATGGTCTGTTTCTGAAGATCAGTATCCTGAGCAATTGCCTGCTCAAAGATAAAAATATAAGATCCTGGACCTTCAAAAAAGTTGCCTGCCCTTACTTTTTTATGTTCTTGGGAAAACATCTGTTCCATGGGCTGGTTTTGCTAGGAATGTCAGTTGTCTGAGAATCTGAGGTAAAATTACAGAAGGGGGTTGCAATGATAAATGTCTAGAGAGATCAAAAGTGCAATTAATTGTAAATTTTTCTCCAGATTCTTTCATTTAAAAATGCTGCTTTTGACATAAAGCAAATAACTGGGATATTCACTGCAAACCAAATTGCACAATATAATTTCAGTGTTAACAGTGAAGGATAAAAATACAGTCCAGATAAAAATAGAACATTTTAATCACCATTAAGTCATGTATTTGACTGTGAAGTATGTAAGGGACAAGCCAGAGCAATCTCACAACCATTAGTGATTACCTCCAGGGATTCATGGAGGGTGAGAGGGAGAACCCACAGAACTTGAGACATGCAAACATAGTACCTGGTCTCAAATGAGGGGCACATGTGAGCAGAGGAGTATATGTAGGGGATCACAGATCGGTCAATAGATCTTCATTGCTGGGACAATACAGGAAGAATTTACTAAAAAGCAGTCTGTAAGAACCTAGAGAATTGTAACGAGGTTCTTAAAAAGGTCGATTTGTCAAAACCAGACCATGCCAAGCCAGTCTGGTTGCGTGTTTTGCAGGGGTAATTGGCCTACTGGAGTGGGATGTTGCAAATCTTACTGAAGTCAGGATACATGTTGGGCTCCCACATGGCATTCCTGTAAGCAGCACAGAGGTGTTAATAGAAGAACTGTAGTACAAAGGTGGTGCATAATTGGTTTGATAAAACTACTTGAGTGTGAGTTTTCATAATCCCCTGGTAAACTGAGAGAACGCGTCAGGCAGGGTGCTACAGATGGAATAATCCGATTAGTGCCAAGGAGAAAGGAACAGAAGTTTTTGTAAAGTCTGTAGAGGAGGGAGAGCATCTGGCTTTGAGATTTTAGTGAATGCTGCCATAGCTGTTCACGGACCTGAATTAAACAGGATTTTTGAAATCACAACATCCTTTAAAAAAAAAAAAAATCTTACGTAGTTTAGTCAGAAGGGCATAAGTGCAGCTTTTTTTGTCTGAGGCCTGCTCACATCAAAGAAACGTGTTGCTGGGTTGGTAAACAGTGGAAGGATTGTGTAATCTGCCTATGCACCATGAGCAAAACTGAACCACAGCAGACAGAGATGTGATACAGAGATTTTAGCCAAAAGTACATTATGCAGGTGTTGCAATTGCACATGGTCCTGTGGGCTTACAGGCACTGTGAACACTGTTGGATGGATGAGAGGATAGGAGAAAACCACATTGATTTGTTGGAGAGGTTCCACATATTATTTATTATCTCCGCCCTTACCTCAAACATGCTTCAACACTGTGCATCAGGTCAAATGTTACTTTCACTTGTGCTCTGTGCCCTCACTTGCTCGGGCTTCCTTCTGTCTAGATCCTCTGTGCTGCGGATGAGGTGCTACAGACTACCGCAGCCACTTCCCAAACTTCAGCTTCGGTCAGCAGAACTAGCAGTTAAGTAGCTTTTGAAAATGGGCATTTCTGAAATTTTACTCAAGATTGCAGAAAGATTAGGTAATACCACCCAGCTCTTCCCAAGAGCGTTGCTCAACATTTGAGTCTTGGCAGTTGTCTTTCTTTTGTGAAGAGCCCGCTAGCCCCACAGAACAACAGTACGGATAAGAATGTTCTACCTCTTGTCTCTCAGGGCACTGAGACAAATGGATCCATTTAGCTTTGCTTCGTGGTTCTCTCATGGCAAAGATAAGTGAGGTGACCTGCCATACACACCTTGTATATACATAAATAAATATATTTTACACTTCTGTGCAGTTTTACAGACTGCTAGCATTAACATTCAAAAGAAGGGTGTCTTTCAACTCCAGGACTATTAAATTATTGTCATCCTGTAATGATGATTACCCAAGATTTATTGAGCATTGTCAGTGTCCTTAATGCCATGTAACCATATCCTTGGCATAAAAAGTCTATCATGTCACGCTGTGCACTTTGGATATAAGTATGGAAGTAGTGCAGAGGGTGACTCTTATAAACATTTGGGGAGGATTTTTATGACAAAGTGAGGCAAGCCACACACTTTCAGAAACAGTTTATAGAGTAGCACTGGCTGGTGGCTGTGGATGAACACTTCTGTCTTTTGCCTGAGGAAAAAGCTAATAATTATTTATCTTCCTTCCTATCCACATCCTCTGCCCTCCCATAATCAAAAAAGAAGAATCATTTTATTGTACAGTGAAAAAGAGTATTTCTTTCCCCCTTCCCTTTTCTTGTAACTGCCATTCTTCCGTTTACACTGTTCTTTGTCCTTTAAGACTTTGTCATGAACAAAGCTAGCCTGAAGTTTTTTAACGTGTTACATGCTATTCCCTTTCTAAACCTTCTGAAAAGGCTGATGAGTATTCCCCTTGAGCTTGAGCTTGTCCCTGCTTTTGGGAAGCCGATGATATTCTGCTGTCTAAAAATTCATTTACCTGTGGGATTTTGGTATAAGAAATTGGTGCCTGATTTTATTTCAGTAAGAAAACTATTACAGAGTTTATAACCTTCTGTAGAAGTTTGTGCATGATTTCCAACAGACTAATGGTCCCTGTGGGGTAAAATTCACTCCATTCTATGCTATTTAACAATATATTTATTCTCCGAATTTCTGTAGGCCTCAACTTTATTTGGTGGTGCTTCAGATTTTCTTAGAAATCGACGAGGAATTCTAAACAGAGAATGCATAATTTTGTTTGGCTTCTGCTTGCTGTATCAATCTTTAATGCTTTTTCTTTCTGGTATGGTTCATGCAATCAATCATGTCCCTGTTAATGCATAAAGGCATGAAAACAGATTTTAGTTAATTGCTGTGTGGTGGCAATCAACTTTTATTGGTTTAGGATTGGTCTTCAATTGGAGAATGACATTTGGGGAGCTAGGAAGAAAGGATAATCACCTTTTGTCTGTCAAAGTGCCTTAAAAAGGAATTGTTTTGCCTTTTTCCAGACTTGGGAGAGAGGCTCTGCACATGCTCATACAGATAATACAACAGAAAAACACTCTAAACCTGCCTCTTCTTGGACCCTTCACATCATCTGACATTAAAGATGTGACAGGGTCAGTAGTAGAGGTGTCATACTGGGGTTGAGTTTGTGATAGGGAGAACTTGAGCTCACAGAGCAGTCGAGAGAATTTGTCATAGTATAAGGCAAAGCAGTCCAAAGGCAAGACTGCAAAAATTATGTAGGACAACTGACCTCAGGATTGTACCAAGAAAAAGCCTTCTGGAGAAAAGCAGTCAGCAAGTTACCTGTTTTACACCATTCTGTGTTTTATGTCTTCCACTGCTTTGACAAAAACCTCTAGTAAGTGGATTTCAAACTGTAGTAAGTGGATTGGATTTAGCCTTTCTAGCTTCAACTATCCTTCTTGGAATGGATCTGCTGGTTTCAGGGGATGAACACTGGCAGATTGAACCCCAAAGGGCTGAAATACCTTAAGCCATAATATATAGCAGAACAGAAGTTACTCTTTAAGTTGCACTAATTCCACTGTCTCTTTTTTGCTACAGGTGGTGGATGTGGAGTTTAAAACATCATGTCTCGACATCTCGTCCTCAACTATCTATCTTTAATCTGATTGCACTACAAAAGAAAAGCTGCTAATAGGATAAATGTTGAGACTTTACAAGAACTGACTTGAAGTACCGAAAGCCATTATTATTAATCAAAAAGAGCTTGAAGTGAAGTCTGTATCTGAGCAGTCAGTATCATTTCCACAAACAGGCATGGCAAGTAAACGAAAATCAACAACACCATGCATGGTATTAGCCAATGAGCAGGATCCGGATCTAGAAACAGTATCAGACTTGGAGGAAGTACCACCTATACTTGCGCCAACAGATAACCCTACAGCAGAGAGCGTAACAAGTGATGAGGATGTTCATGAGGGTATGGATTCAGACAATCAGAAAAATACAAATAAGGTAGAAGGTGGTTACGAGTGTAAATACTGTACTTTTCAGACTCCAGATCTCAATATGTTTACTTTCCATGTGGATTCAGAACATCCCAACGTAGTATTAAATTCATCCTACGTTTGTGTAGAATGCAATTTCCTTACCAAAAGATACGATGCCCTCTCAGAACATAATTTGAAGTACCACCCTGGAGAGGAGAATTTTAAATTGACCATGGTGAAGCGTAATAATCAGACAATCTTTGAACAAACAGTAAATGATCTCACTTTTGATGGGAGTTTTGTTAGAGAGGAAAACGCTGAACAGGCTGACTCTCCTGATGTCCCCTCATCAGGGATCTCAATTAGCAAAACTCCTATTATGAAAATGATGAAAAACAAACCCGAGACTAAACGTATTGCTGTTTTCCACAATGTAGTTGAAGACATTCCTGGTGAAGAAAAGGGAGCTGAAAATGAGCCAAACTCTGAAGAAGTAGTAGAAAACCCACTGCCAGCAGTCTCTGAGTCAAAAGCGAGCCATTCAGTTGTTTGCAGTGCAGCGGATGTGGCTGGTGCGGTAGTGACTCCAGCACCAGTGCTGCAGCCCGGGGTGGCACAGGTTATAACAGCTGTTACAGCTCCACAGAACTCAAACGTGATTCCAAAAGTCCTGATACCTGTTAATAGCATTCCAGCTTATAATACTGCTTTGGATAACAATCCTCTTTTGCTTAACACCTACAACAAATTTCCATATCCAACAATGTCAGAAATCACTGTTCTTTCCACTCAAGCTAAGTACACAGAGGAGCAGATTAAAATATGGTTTTCTGCCCAGCGTCTGAAACACGGTGTGAGCTGGACGCCAGAAGAAGTGGAGGAAGCAAGGAGGAAACAATTTAATGGCACAGTGCATACTGTGCCACAGACAATTACTGTTATTCCAGCACACATTTCCGCTGCTAGCAATGGTTTACCTTCAATTTTACAGACATGCCAAATAGTTGGTCAGCCAGGACTTGTTCTCACTCAAGTTGCAGGTGCAAATACGTTACCAGTAACAGCCCCAATAGCTTTGACCGTAGCGGGAGTCCCAAACCAAACACAGTTACAGAAGAGTCAGATTCACACTGCTCAGCCTGTTGCAGAAACCAAACAAGTAGCTGCCGTTCCAGCCCCTCAGCCTATCAAAAATGAATCCACGCTAGTAAACCCTGACTCCTTTGGCATCCGAGCAAAAAAAACAAAGGAACAACTGGCAGAATTGAAAGTGAGCTACCTTAAAAATCAGTTTCCTCAAGACTCGGAAATTGTTAGACTTATGAAAATTACAGGCCTTACTAAAGGAGAGATCAAAAAGTGGTTCAGTGATACACGCTACAATCAGAGAAACTCAAAGAATAATCATGGGATTCATCTCAACAGTGATTCATGTGCCACCATTGTTATTGATTCAAGCGATGAAATGAATGAGTCCCCAACGGGAGTCACTCCGCAGAGCAAGTCATCATGGAGCGCTTTTCCTGATTTCACCCCACAGAAATTCAAAGAGAAGACTGCTGAACAGCTGCAAGTCCTCCAGGCGAGTTTTCTGAATAACCCTGTCCTTACCGATGAAGAGATGAATAGGTTAAGAGCCCAAACCAAACTCACCAGGAGAGAGATTGATGCCTGGTTTACAGATAGAAGGAAGTCAAATGTCTTGAAGGAAGAGGGAGCGGACTTGAATGAGAGCAATGCTGGCAGCTCAAAAGAAGAGGCTGGAGAAACATCTGTGGGAGATGGAGCAGCAGGAGCAAAATCAGGGAGTTCTACTTCGAGCAAAATAGGCAAAAAATCACCAGAGCAGTTGCACATGCTTAAAAGTTCCTTTGTCCGTACTCAGTGGCCATCTCCACAAGAATACAACAAGCTGGCAGAAGAAACTGGACTCCCAAGATCAGAAATTGTGAGCTGGTTTGGAGATACTCGCTACGCCTGGAAAAATGGTGGATTGAAATGGTATTATTATTACCAGAGCGCCAGTCCAAACAGTGTGAACGGCCAGGGCTTTTCAAGAAAGAGAGGGAGAGGAAGACCAAAAGGGAGGGGGAGAGGGAGGCCTCGAGGGAGGCCTCGGGGAAGCAAGAGGTTAAATTGCTGGGACAGAGGGGTGTCTGTCATAAAATTCAAAACTGGAGCAGCAATCCTGAAGGATTACTATATGAAGCACAAATTCCTTAATGAGCAAGACCTCGATGAACTGGTAGCCAAATCTCACATGGGATATGAGCAGGTCAGAGAGTGGTTTGCAGAGAGGCAAAGAAGATTAGAACTTGGAATAGAGCTGTTTGATGAGAATGAGGAGGAAGACGAAATGCTGGAAGATCAGGAAGATGAGGAAGAAACAGATGATAGTGATACTTGGGAACCCCCCAGACATGTTAAGCGTAAACTTTCAAAATCAGATTGATGTGCAGTTTGGGGGCCAAAAGCCTGTGAATTCGGTTTGATGTTATGGTGAGGAGCCAGCTGATGTTTCCTGGCCTTCAGTTTAGCAAGCACCTGCTTTGCATCTTCCTTGCACCTAAAAGAACATGGGCAAGATGCTACCTGTGCAGGCAACAACTATTTGCTTCCTAGCTACAAGAGATGGACATCCTCAGGCCTAGCCTAGGACGTGGGGTTATAAATCGGATCCATTTCGGCTCCTCCTCTTCCACATTACTTATGGGAAGGTTCATGTTCATCCTTCACGTGACTGTTTCTCAATATTTAATTGCCTTATGTTAATTCCAAAAAAACCACAGACACATTTTTTTCATTGATGTAGGAGAACATTGCCTGCTTGTGAAGGAGGAAAAAACAAAAATCTGAGATGTCTTTTTGCAAACATCGCTTCACCTGAGAGGTTTCAAAGCCCGGGTTTATTTCTTAAGTTCAAAAGAGAAGGGGAAAAGTGTAACAAAGGAATCAGTGAAGCTAGGAGTGAGGATTGCTTGGTGTACAAAAAAGAGGTGATATTGGCACCTTTTGCGTATCGTCAGAGTGTTTTGGGTTTACAGAACTTGTGCTGAAATATTCCTTGTTGATAACTATGAGTTAATTGAATGAGTCTAATGTTAGAAGATGTTTTTCGTTACATTATTCAGTATATCCTACATCAATTTAATTTAAATGCCTGGCAGACTTGATGCAGTTGATAGTAACATTCATTTCTTAGCTTGTGCTTTCTTTCCTTTGTTGGAAATGCTAAGAAAAGCGTATATTTCTACCTTAAGAATAATTTCTTGAAATCTTACACTGAAATTTAAGGTAAACGTGAAGTGGAAACTTCCTAAAAGTTGTTCAGAATTGCTTTGGGGTTTGTAAGAATACACAGATACAGAGAAGAAAAGCGTCTTTGGGTGGTAGTAAGAAAGGTTTTCAAGTAAGTTGTGGCAATGTTTATTTCTCAAACATGGCTTTTAAATGCTTAGGAATGATAAACATAGTAGTGTTTAATTGTTCTTCAGCGACAGCTCAGTTGAATGATTTGTGTGCAGGTTTAACTTAAATTCATCTTAACAGATTGAGCTCGCCACTATGCTGGTTGTTCATAGGGCTGCTGGGTGAACACACATAGTTGTAGAGGTGATTTGATCTGCCTGAACTGAACTCCAGAAATAGTTTAATCTGATACAAAACATCTACATCTTGAATAAGTGTCTTTAAAACAGAATAAAAGCTGTCATTTAAGACATTGAAATCATAGTAGAGTTTGAATTACCAGTGTAAAAACAGTGGACCAAATTCACAGAAGTAACTTTAGGGCAGGTGTCTGGCATCCTAGAGAACTGCTACTCCAAGGAAGAGTAGTTTGTGTTCCTGCTACTGTTGGTCTGCATTTTTTAGGGCTAAGTTACTTTAGGTGTCAAAAGATGATGAATTGGTGCTGCTGTCGCAAGCATTGCTTGCTTTTACGCTGGCACTAGTGGCAAGGGTACTAGCAGCCTCCTTTTGTACATCTGCAGCATCTTCTCTGAAGGCTCCTGTGCGTGATGTTCAGTGAGAGACAGATCAGTGCAGAGAAAATGTGTCTTAATGTTTCTACTTTTCCAAGAACCTAATCTGGAATTACTTTTTCTTCCTCAGTGTGATAGCTGTCAAAAGACCAAGAAAGTCCTAGTTAACGATTTTCGGAAGCAGAGCAGTCCATGTTAGATCTGGTTTTCATACCTGATAGTGAGTGAACCCCAGGGAATGATGTCTGAGAAAAAAATATTGATAACTCGCCTTCCGCTCTGGACACTTGTAGCTGCCCTTCTGCTCCCAGATTGAATGAGCTGCCTTAGTTGCAGGAGGGTGTTCTGTGTGGAGGTCATTTACCAGAGTGAACTTGTTTGACTATTTGAGGTTGCTGGAAACTAAAAGGTAATAGCTTTTGGTGTATGACATGGATTTGATGATGAAATGATTTCCTGGCTTCTTAGGCTCAAATCTTTGAGGCACACAGTAGCCAGCAGCGCTAGAGAGGACTAGCCAGGAATCCCTCTGTTTAACTTGGGGGTGGGAAAGAAGCAAAACTGTGTTCTCAGCGTATTTTGCTGGAGTGCTTCCCACTGGAAGTGAGGTGGTGTATCTGTCCTTTTCAGCACTGACTGATACATGCAGGTGAGAGGTATTCCTATTTGGCTGGTAGTGGTCTGGAGAGGCTGTCGTAGATACCAGCAATTACTAGAAATATTAATGTTAGCGTCAAGCTCTGCTGGGAACACAGGATCAAAAAAAGTACTCGTTGAGTGGGAAAGAACGGAGCTAGTAGGGAAAGAGATGCTATTTTTAAGTTTAAAAAAATACTAAAGCAAATCCTTAAAATCCTTGGGAATATGCCTCTAGCAAACAAAATCTGGAGTTGCCTTAATCCTTAAGATTGACACAGAAAAATTTTCTTAAAAAAACCCAAAAAAAACAACCAAGCGACCTGTCCAAATAAACATCTACATTTTTTGTTAATAGAGCCTGCATTTATGCTAGCATTAAATGTGACTTTCTTTAAAAGATGAGAAAAAATGAAGACCAGAGTTAATTATATGATTGAACTGGGAAAATTTCCATTTTGGCAGTGTTCTGTTACATAACACTCAGCTACATTGGTAGGCCTTAGCACATCTGGTCTGAAAAACACAGGAAGAGGAAATACATTGTTTATCAGGCTAAATATATTTGGATTGGACGTCTTCTTTCAGTAAAATGGTCAGAGATGGTGGCTCATGTATACTGGGCCACGTTTTCAGTTGCTGGAAATATTACAGTTCCATGTATTCCAATGTTTATAATAGTATGTAAAGCCCGTTGAGGAACACAGTCTCTTTGCAGAATATACAATTTAAATTAAACCATGTGCTGTGGGTCGGTTAGTTAGTGATGCAGAGTACACTTCTTTCCTTTGGGCTGCATGCACGTTGTAAACCTTTCAGTTGTGCCAAGGATCAGAAAAATCTGGGTGGGTTCAGCCTGAAGAGAGCAGTTGTGTGCATTCATTATTGCTCATAATCTGTCTGTTACTTCTTTTTGAACAAGCTGAGTCCATTAATTAACAGTTTATGTCACGTTTACAGCATGAGTATATTTGCAGTGCATAAGGAGAGAGAAGGAAACTCTTCTAGAGGCCTCCCACATCAAAGCTAACAGGAAAAGCTGGAAAGCACTGTCAGCATGCTGGTCTGTTTTATCTGTGACTTGTGGTTGTGGCTGGTGGGGACTCAAAGCTGCTGGTGGCAGTGGTTTAGCCCAGATTCATCTCAGCCAACCTTAGGCTGCTGAGCTGCCTACTTCAGCGCCCAAGGCACGTTCTGTATTCACCTGAGGGAAACAGATTTCTTGGTGGATGGGGAGGATATGTATGGCACCTTCTCATTCTACCAGTTACATAGAGGAAACTTCCTGAATTTCAACATATCAACCAGTGTCTTAATTTGATGAATCTGAGCATTGCTGTGCTCACCAACAGTGTGCCCTGGCAGCCTGGCTCCCTCTTGTAGCAGGGTGTTGTGGAAGTCACTTGGACTGAGCTATGTTGACAGTGGGAAAGGAAGAGGAAAATACCTCTACCCTGGGATGAGTGTCCCTGTGGGAGTTTGTTGATTTCCCCACTCGGTGAAGGACTGTGTGTAGGTGAGCCTGTAGTATGTTTTCTGTATTTCTGTCAAGCTTCACCTCTTAGGTTTGAGGTAATCATGAGGCCTCTGTGATTGCCGTTGACAGTGAGAGGAAGAAACTCTTTGATCTTGCTCAGATCTTACCTCTAGGTAGCTGGTTTGTTCTCAGTCTTTGTTGGGAACACTATTTCAGAACTCAGCTGTGAGCACCAGCTCCTTTAGAGCTAAGGCAGAGCTTTCCTCTTCATCTGATGTTTCTGCCAGGAGCACGTGATCTGCTGTCTCTGGAATTCAGCTAAGGAATAAAGATAATCCTCTGCCAGAAGGGAGAGGGAGAAGGGCTAAAAGAAAGCAAGCAGTGTCACAACTGGGTGAAGCATGTTAGCGTCACTATCGCGCTGCTTCATGGCATGTTTTGCTCTTGCTTCTGAGTTCAATGAAGGAGCACGATTCCGTCTTAAATAGTGCTTTCTTCCCAGTATCTGCCTTTCACTGACCCCAAGGTTAGTGTTTGTTCTAAAAAGTCAAACCTATTCCTCCCTGGAGGGTAGAATGAACTAACAGAGCACTGGCTTGTAAGAAGTAGAAAGAAGGGAAAATGCAGAAGCTTAAAGGCTTTTGACTTTTGCTTGCCCTTCAGAGTTCACTTACCTGGAAGTTAATAAGCAAAACAAGTTTTACTCTTGCTGTTCTGACAGAACAGGTAAAGTATTGCAATCTCTCACTTTTAGCACATCAAAATCACTGCATTCTTTTGAAAGCAGAGGAGAGGAAAGATATCCTGTACCTCATGATTAGAATTTAGTGGATGATCTCCAATACACGCTGTAGTAAGTGAGGCCATTCCCTTTTTAACCATGTCCGGTACCATTTAAAAACTGCTTTTTCATGATGTATGCAATATAGTATTGAGAAGGAAGCTCTTGCAAAGTCTGCACATGACATGAAATAATTTTTCTAATGCATGATTTGCTGACTTTGGGCAAAAGCTTATTTTCTTGTTTGCCAAGGAACCTTCAGGCAGACAAATGCACTCCCTTCTCTGCGGAACAGGGAAAACATTTCAAGAGCCCCTGCAAAGTGATTCATGACCTTACACAGTCCCCGTAGGCCAGAAAGCCCAAAGATGCAAAGTCTTTTCCTCCTCCATTTTCCTCTGACATGAGAGCACAGCAGTCACTGACAGCTATGCTGAGTTTAAAGTGGGGAGCATTTTCTTTTGCACTTAATGGAGTAGTGTACGTTCAAGCTGGATGTCAGTATTTGCTTCTGTAAATATGACAGTATCGATTTGCATCTTCCACCTGAGTCTTCTATCTGTATGTTCATATCTCCCAAGGAGAGAAGATAATCTTTGAGTTTCTGTAATATTAAATACCCTTGCCCTAACCTGAATACACAAGAATAGAGTGCAATGAAATATAGCTTTCTTTGATTTAATTTATTTTTTTCTTGGAAAATTATTTTGCCTACGTTCAGTAGTAATGAAAAGATAGTATTGACCATCAGAGAGTAGTAAAACTGTTGAGAGTTGTTCATAATACCTGGAATTATCATGTAACTTAGAGATGGGAAGGGCTGGTAGAGGGCTCTTTCTCTGCCCTGAACAGTGCCCGGTTACACCTGTATTCTCCATCAAGCTTGTGATATCCTAGGATAAGTAGATTTAGCAAGTAGTCTAGCACAAACTTACTGGGTCAAGTTACTTGAGGTTTGGTGATGTATTGAAATGCTGTAGGAAGAGATTTTAAAATGAAAGTTGTAACAGAAAGTGAAAAATCCTCTTAATAGCTACCTATACACGCTCAATAGCTCAAATTTCTGTCATTTTCACACCTTTAAAAAGGGACATTTTGAAGCACAAGTGGGTTACAGCGAGTGTTCTCAAGTTTAATGGTCCAAGCTTTGGGCGTTTTTTTCTCCTGTGGTGAAGAGCATCTGCACTTTTTTTTAGTATATAGTCATGGCAAAACAGACTGACAATGTTGTAAAATGTGGAGTGGTAACTGAGGATCCCATCACACTTTTCATAGGTTAGACTGGGATTCATCTGATTGTGTGTTGATGTCTGCATTTGAGTGGCACACCGTAGCTACTAAGTAAACCTAGTGAATGGGAGCCAGCTTATCCTAAATGCCTGGGTTTGGTCAGACGGACTGCACCCTAAACTCTGCTACACGTGGCTTGTGGGCAGATGCTGACACTACAGACATCTGAAATTGGGCGAGGTGAATCTACACCTCAGAGTGTGCTGGCTGGATTGCAACATGGATCTTTGTGTTGTGGTTGGCAATGGTACTTACCTCTGCTTCCGAAGTTGGGAAGTGTGAGGCCCCTTTATTTTCGGTTTGGGTTTTTTTGGGTTTGGGTTTTTTTTTTGCCTTTTGCTTTTTTTCTTTTATTCTAGAGCAGGTTGCACTACAGCAGTGGATAAAGTAACTGATCCTTGGTTATAATACTGTGGCATAAAAGTGATTTGGGGTTTCTCAAGTATTTTAGAGATAAGGTTACTATATGAACATTGGACTGTGTATAACTTAGAATGTGCTAAAATGCGTAGTATTTGTGTCCCAGTTGATGAAAGTATTTCCTTATGCTTATTCAATACTTGATACCTGTCATTAAATTTTCCCTAAAGAATCTGCTATGCTGACAGAAGATTCAAGTCTTCATCTGTGATACGAAATGATCAACCACAAGAGCTCCATTGATTTCAAAACATTCCCCTGCCTGCAGTTCCAGCTTACTAAAGTTTTTCCAGTTTGGCATAGTTGGCTATCTGCACGTTTGCTTACAGACTGAACAGAAATGCACTAAAATAAGTTGCCCAACCTGAGAAGGCTTTATATTGTATAGAAAATGTGGCACTAGGTACTGCTCTTCATGTGCACGGGAGAGTTAACAAGTGTCGATCTCGTTTACAGAAATGATGGCGCTTTGCAATTTTCTATAATATATTGCAATATATTTAAATGTCCTGTTTGACATGTGAAATTAAATTAAGTTAACACGTTGTTATGTATTTGAAGTATGAGGAAGACGATTCACTAACGACCAGCAAGGTTTTTGGAAGGTGTCCAGTATGTAGCCGTCTGTGTGATCCGTCTGTGTATGTGACGTTAAAGGAAGGAACAATACTGTCACTGTTTAGAATGAAGAGTTTCTTTTGAATGATGCAATAGCTTACAGTGTCTTTCCTTTGTAGCTGCCCAGTGTGGTGAAGGGGAAGCAGTTCTTGAAAAAGTTCAAGATAACTGGTTAACTGTGAATGGGCCTAATCTTTCATGAAACCAAGAAAATTTTTGGACACACACAGGACTTGAATACTCAAAAGGATTGGAACTTAGTGTTGTGCCAAAGTTAAACTACTGCAGTTGGCAGAAGTTCTGCACTGTAAATAGAAGACTGATTAAAAGACAGCTTGTAAAAAAAGAAAGAAAAAAATCCAGTTTTAATACAGTACATTTTTATTACATGATGGAAACATTCTGGTTTAGACCTTTTTTGAAGAGGCTTCAGTGACCACTAGATTTTGTCCTCTTATATTTTGTTTGGCCTAATACTATATGTTCTAGTAAGATGGGCTTTATTGCCTGTGTTCTTTGATACGTGATTAAGCTTATAGCTTTGAGTGACCAAACATTTTACAGAGTAAAAGTTCTTAGAAACAATATAACGTATCTGATATTTCTGTGTCTTATTTATCAGGCTCTGCACAAACTTGGAAAGTTGTGCTGGACTTGTACAACTCTTTTATGGGAACGCAGCATAATTCTGGATATTACAAACCTAAGCCTTTGTGGCAGTACGGATCTTGTCTTTGGATTTATTTTTGTTATTTTTTTGAGGCAAAGAGACAAATGGATGCTGCTGTAAAATATTTGTAATATTGCCATTATTGCTTTCTGTAGCAATTACTGCTTTTGCTTCAACAGATAAAGAAAATAAATCAGAGATAGAAAAGTCCTAAAAGATGCTGGTAGAAGAAAGGATCAGTTGCGAACTTCTGGAAATAAACATTGTACCAAAAATTTGAAAACAGAAATAATGGAATATATGTCTCCTTACTGAGTGTGTGTGGTTTTACGAGGTGTTGTGGAAACCAGGAACCATGTCTGCATAAAAATGTCACAAACCACATCATCTCAAATATCTTTTTTTCCTTTTACACAAAACTGAATTTCATCAATTCCTCAGCTGCATTGAATTTGGAGAACAGGTTTGGCTGAAGAGCCAGCGTGAGGTCAGCTTCACGTGTGAGCTGCTGCAGCTGCTTGGTGCTGAACTGTTCTGCTGTGTCAGCAGGCCAGGGACTTTCACATGATTCTTCTTGTTAAGGCAGATGCTCTTTATTATCACATTTAAAATATTTGGGAGGAGCAGAGGAGAGTAGGAACCACCTCCCTGCTGAAGCTACTGTCAGCTGGATGTCACACTATGTGGCTGCTTTTACCATGTGCCTTTTCCTCAAAGAAGGCTCTGAGGTGAGTGTTTTCTGTTGAGCTCTGACTTGCCATCACTCAGAAACTCCTGGCTCAAGCCAGTGCTACCTTCTTGCATCGGAGTGACTCCTCACACCCATCTGCTTCAACTGTCGCACTGCATCCAGAGGGGCTCAACAACCGGTCTTCGCTGCAGGACCCAGCATCATGCCTACAGACCTGTCCCTGCCTAAGAAAAAGATGTTTAAGGCAATAGAATTGTTCCTGTGCTGTACCTTGTGTCAGTCCTGAAAAATTACATTCCTGGCTGAAGTAGATGCCTCTGCGCAGGCCTGGCGATGCGCGCTAGTAGCTGGTACAGCTTGGTGTCCTGCCAAATATTTTTATTCGGTTCGAGGGGAAAAAAAAAAGGAAAGAATGCTTATTCAAGTATCTGCCAGCTAATGAGGGAGTTATGAAAAGCCCTGGATTATGCACGTATTCACCTTTTTTTGAACAGTTACCTTTTTTTGTTTACAGCATTATCAGCAATTCCAAAATGCTGCAATTCAAGTTGATATTTTCACAAGAGAGCAGCTGGGCCTTGTGGGTTGTTTCCCCCTTTCCCCATCCCCTTCCATCTTCCATTTGTTTTCATAACAGTGCTGTCAACTACAATTTTTAAGAATTTTAAATACCAAGCAACTATGTTGCACTGCCTTATTTTTCTTTTTTACGCCAGAAAGTCCCCTGTAGAACGATGCTAAATTGCTCCCTGCGGGCTTGACGTTGCTTTGAAAGAGTGCTCATGCTGGTCTTGGTCTGTCCAGTCTGTCGGATCGTGGTTTCTAACTTTTTTGGTTGTTAAATGCCTTGTCACACTTCAAATACTGTAAAATGAAATCTTTTAATATATTTCTATGTTTCTACTGCAATAATGTGAACAATTTGCATTGTGACTAATTACTCTCCCTTGTGTGTTTCTTTACAGACTCAGTGCTGAGCTGATGTCCCTTACCTTAAAATATTTATTTAGTAGAAGAAAGAAAAGGCAGAAAAAGGGAATGAAATTGTGTGTCGCACCTAGTTGGTTTGTGTCTTTGGGTGAAAATAAAGGTCAGTGTTGGCAGTAATTCTCCTCTTAGTGATTTTCAGTTTTCCTAAATGAAAGCCAAATAGGAAAAAACATAATTGCAGTGAAGCCTGTCTTAAGGGACTAAGATAGCCTCTAATAATGATGTGTTCTGAAACAAAGGAGCTGGTACAAATAGTATTGCAGTTTTAACTGCTCTCCGTCCTGCAGTTGTATTCCAGCAGCTTGACAGAGCCTCCAGGTGAAGTCAGCTGTGAGGATTTTGGTGCAAGCATTGCACCCAGCACCAAAAAAGCACAGAAACAGGCCCATAGAAGCCGTGTGATAGAAGTGGGTCATCATTTTTCTTAGTGACACCACAAAGTTAAAAACTGCATTGCTGATGTATGTTTTATGGTGTTCTTTGCTCTAAATTAATTTCACTTGCAGTGATACTGGGAAGAGAGCAATTGTGGGCAAAGTCCACTCTTGATTTGTGCATTTTGTTTGCATTTGTTCATGGAGCAGTGCTTTCCCTCTGCTTCACCACACACTTTCTGTGGGCGTTGATACTTGCACAAGGCAAATACGAAGCCATAGAAGCTAAATTTAGTAGCATTTTCCACTGGTCCTTTCCAGCAGTGCAAAAGCTGCATGGGAAATGAGGCACTGGAGAATCAACAGTTTGTTTCCCTTGTGGAGGCAGCCTCCCCTGCCAGCCTCTGTGTGGAAAATGAGAGCAGGACTGGAAAAGCCCACAAGTTGAGGGTCACTCAAGGGCAATTCTGAATCCCTGGGTTCATTCCTTCAATGTACCATATTTTTTTCTAATTCTTTAGATTTGTTTTAATTTGTTCTTGCAAGACAGCAATATTGGAGAAAGTGAGATCGATTTAATGGATGCTATTGCAGTAGCAGTCTACATCAGCCGTGGCTGCTTAAATGGTGTCCTGGAGGAGATGCCAGCAGTGTTACTTAGTCCTGCCCAGTCCTGAAAAACGCAATAGTAATGTTTTAACCTAGAGAGGTAAGAAATCCGCTGTGGTCTCCACAGCCTGGTTTCATCAGGAGTAGCAGTTAAGCAACAAGGGTAACTATGTCCAGGGAAAGTTAATGAGTTTTCAGAGAAACTGATAAAACTGAAAGAAAGGGCATGGAAAGAGACATACAAGCTGCGCTGTGCTGGGCAGCGAGTCTGTTGTTATTTTTCCGATCAGAGCAGTAGATCTGAGATGATGCCCTTTATGGTGATTTCTGTGTCAAGCTTGGATCCATGGACTATCAAGCTACAGCCTTGGTTCTTGTACTACACAGCTGAGTGAAGCAGTTCAGACACGTGATTCTCATTGGTGCTGGAAATGCGCAGGCCTGCACAGGAAGGTTGCTGCTTTAGGATTCTCCTGGACACCTCACCACTTTCTTTCCAGAATGCTTTTTTCCTCTCCTCTTTTCAACAGCGTTCTGGTCAAACCCAAGGGCATGCTTGTTCTCTTCATCATTTATCTTACTAGACAGAAAATAGTTGCAAAACCCATTAATAGCTGAGCACATCTGTGCGTAGTGCACCCTTTTGGCAATAACAACTTTATTGTTGTGGAGCCTAAGGGGGGGAAGGATTACGACCTAGTTAATATGGCTTGCCGGGGGTTTGAAAGGTTCTGTTGTCTTAAGGTAGAGCAGGCAAGTAAACCGTATTTTGGGGGACGTGTTCTGTCTGTCCTAAGGATCTCTAAAAAGCTTTTGGCCTCTGTTATCAACAAGCAGTTCTGACTCTGATTTCCATGATGCATGACGCTTCGCCTCTCCACTCATTTGTGTTGTGTCTTTCTAGATCTGTAGAGTGTATTGATAATTTACAAAGAAACCAGATTCCATGGTTTAACTTTTCTGGAGAGACAAAAAAGCAAAAGGAGATTCCCTGCCCAGAGGATACGGTGGCTGGTTGGAGCAGTGCTGCTTCTCTGACCATCTCCACCTCCCCAGTCACCTCTTCCTGCCTGGTTTCTTGCCTGATGCCATTCTGCTCAGCTGTTGGCCTCTGTGCTTTCATATTAATACTGCTCCTGCTTTCAATTTTCTCTCCTTCCATAGTGCATGATGGAACTGGATCACTTTGCCCCTTCAGGAGTAAGGAGCCATTTTAGTTCCTGTATTTGCCTTTGCTCAGTCCTCATTTTACCTGCCTCAAGGACAGACTGAGATTTAACCAATGTAACATCCTCTTGGTCACGTTTGGCTGAACTGGTTTCTCAGCTAGCTTGAGATGGATTGAGGTTCATCCTGATTCTATGAGCGCTTCTTTAAAGAAGTACTGAGTTGGAGACAAGTGTTCTTTTTCTGAAATTTGGGTCAGTAGCTTCTGGGGGCTTTGGCTCAGAGAGGGGTCAGTCCTTCGCTGCCCTCAGTGTGACCACTTACTGTTCAGGGAGGATAGCTCTGGAGCTCTGCAGTTGCATCTCAAACCATCATAGTAAGATTTGCTAGAGCTCATCTGAGCTCAAAAGAGCTTTAACTGTAGTTTTGTTTGTGTTTCTTTGTAGTGATTATCTGTGTATGCCCCTAGCTACGAAATATTGTTGTTTGTACTACCCTGGCACATTAATCATGGACAGTATCCCCTTATGCGTGACATCATGCAAAGAGGATGAAAGATCGTCTCTGCTGTAAAGAACTCATAATCTAAATAAAAGACTAAAGACAAGGACACAGGGAGAAAATAACAGCAAATTAAGAGCTGCTCCTTTTCTCATGAACCTGTTTAGGGAATTGCCTATGTTATGACTATCATAAAAGAAAACTAATCCTCCCTCAAGGTATGACTATTTCATAGTCCCTGGAAGAATCCACTTAGTGATTCAGGAGCCACCCATCCTCTGAGGAATGTTGCCTCTGGGCCTTACTGCCCACTTCACTGCAGGCAGCAGCTCTCCTGCTTTGAGGAGGGAACTAAGTCTCTCTTTTGCTTTCTTCCAAGGGCAGCTCCTTTCCAGCATATTTTGATAAAGCTACAAACCGAGTGAGAGTTGCATTATTCCTTAGTCGGTGGGTGCAGGTAGTGCCTACCAAGATAGGGCCCTAGTTGTCCATCGAGGTTTCTTGTTTCTATCGTGTGTGCTTGATGGTCTTGGAAACCTTTTTGGTGTGTGTTCTCTTGGCACGAGAGTGGCCAGGCAAGGACCCATGGAAGCTATCACAATGCAAATAAAAACTTCAATAATTAAAGAAACACTGGGGGAGAATTCTTTTCAATTAATTTTGCTTTGGAGTAGACAGGGAAGCAGGGAGAAGAAGGGCTGTCAGGATCTAAACAAGCCCTGTCTGCCACATTGTATTTTCTTTTCCTTGCCAAAAGGCTCAGGAAGTAGGGCAGCGTGACAAATTCCTGCCTGTCACTTGAGTTGTCTTCACCGTCCAGGCTTTCTCTGGACTCACCCTGACTGCAAGACGAAGCATGCTCGCCCGCCCCCTTCACTGAGGTTGAAGCTGGGTCACAGCACCTCACTGCCAGCGTAACGAGGCGTGCTCGTGTGAACAGCTACAATAGCTTTGCTGATGTGCAGGAACTTGCTCAGCGACTGTAACTTACTGGAGCCCGTTTGTTTTATTGGCCTGATGTTCGTGTGCCAAGCCAATGGTTTAGGCTAGAGGTAGAGTAAGACTTCAGCTGCCATTAGGAAGAGATTAATCTACGGTTTCTTTTCCTGAGGCTGCCTAAACAGAGCAACTTCAGAAGCACAGGCTATTGTAGGGCTTGTATATCTCTCAGCCCTCTCAAAGCTGCCTCTTCTGGAGATGATGTTTTCTTCTGCGTGAAGCCAAGGCTCACGGCACCATAGCAAATCATGCCATGCAAACTCAGGCAAACAGGTTTACTAAAGTACAGTGAGAATTTGTATTCTGGCAGCTACACTGATGACTTGGATCTTAGGGGAGGAATTGAGCAAATCTCCGGTGCTGACAAGGCATGGGAATTTCCTAAAGTTGCAATTTTTTTATTTCTGTAACTAATATATAAGGAGCCTTTTGAATGTCTGAGGAGAGGTGGGGGAATAGGAGCAACCTTTTTAGGCCCATGACTTAGGACTGAAACCACGCAGTCAGCTGCTAGGCCCCCCGTGTGGTGCTCAGGAATCGCTGCTCTCCTATCACTGGTTCACCAGACAAAGGCATTTTCTGCATTGCAACACAGAGGCTTTGCAGACCACATCGGTATCCTTAAAGGCAACAATGGCTGAAACCCCCAGCCCTGGAAGACTCTGCAATCCAAACTGCCAGCCAGCTATGCTGCTATGGGATTTGCCCCTGGGAGCGCCTTGCTCTTTGTGTGTTTTACTTTGAGCTGCGGCCACATTTCACTTTGATTACTCATGTTGCTTTTTTTGGTTTTTCTTCATTTTGATTTGTTCTTAGTTGTCTTGCTGGATTTTTGTGCTTTGCTTGTTAGACTGGTGTGTTGCAGTGTGACCGGCAGTTCTGGAGGAGTGGGAAAGGAATGTGTGTGTCTGGTGTGTATGAGGAGAAGTGCAGACCCAGTTAACTGTTTAGACACTCGTGCAAACATTAGCAGGCTGACTCCTGTGTGCTCTGCCTCTGTCCTGCAGGAGCTCATCACATGAGTCTGCGTGCAGGAAGAAGCCAGATGGGTTTGGTGTGCACATACAAGAAGCTCTGACTGTGCTGGCCTACTGTGATGCTTGTAACAAGAAGACTGAAGCATGTCAAGCAAACTCCTGATATTCTCCAGATTTAGCTGCTAGGCAGTTTCCTACATTCAGGAGGGGTTTCTTGCCAAACAGCAAGTTTAGAAGCAAAAGAAACCTCAATCTCCTTTCATTTTTCTGATCAAATCTACCTGCCAAAGTTGAATTTCTGCACAGGAATTTATGCCAGCTGTTGCTGAATGTAATCATAGCTATGCTGGTATGGTAGGATATTTTGAGTGTGTATCCACTTAGAATAAATAAAAACCCCAAACCCAGAAGCCATATTTTGAAGTCTACTAGGAGGAAGCATTTAAAATTATCCATATGATCAGTGCTTTGGCTTCAAAAGCTGTTCTGGTATGGACAGGTTCATTAGTCCATTTTTCAGATTAAGGAAAACCAAAGATGACTTTTCAGCTCACCTTGTCCAAACCTGCATGGTGATTGAATGGGACAAAATGGACCTTCCTGGATGGATGGACTGGCAAGGCAGGGAGAAGAAACAGCATTACAGATTACTTCAAACACAGTGCTCTGTGCATGGC
The DNA here is from genome assembly GCF_017976375.1 of Cuculus canorus. Classification (NCBI taxonomy): domain Eukaryota; kingdom Metazoa; phylum Chordata; class Aves; order Cuculiformes; family Cuculidae; genus Cuculus; species Cuculus canorus. The sequence goes on from NC_071402.1 coordinate 13,897,034, forward strand.
AGCATCGTGAGGCAGGGCGGGCAGCTGGGGCACTCACAACTTCACTGAGGTACTGTTGATGAGCAATGTTGTCTGAGAATCTTTATGTCTGTAAGAAGCTGTAGGGTCAGCCTTCACTTTGTCCTGTCCCCTTTTCCTGTAGCACAGTGTGTGGGACTTTGGGAAAGCCTGAGATTTCACAAGTTTCGCCTTCTGCTTTGGAGCAGAACTGAAATCAAATGGAAAAGTTAGCAAAACACATTCCCTCCCACCACCCCCACGAAGGCAGTTTGCCAAGATGCTAACAGAGCACAGGACACTCTGGTTCAACTTTTTTTATCCATTTTTTTCATCTTTTATCTAGTACTTACAAGGGGCTACAGGAAAGCTGGGGAGGGGCTCTTTATTAGGGAGTGCAGGGATAGAATCATAAAATCATAGCACAGTTTGGGTTGGAGGGGACCTTAAAGATCTAGTTCCAACCCCTCTGCCATAGGCAGGGACACCTCCTGTTAGGTCAGGCTGTCCAAGGCCCCATCCAACCCAACCTTGAACACTTCCAGGGATGGGACAGCCACAGCTTACCTGGGTGACCTGTGCCAGTGCCTCACCACTCTCACAGTGAAGACATTTCTCCTTATGTGTAGCCTAAATCTGCCTCTCTCCAGTTTGTACCTGTCCCCCCTTGTCCTATCACCACAAGCCTCTGTGAACAGGGAAGGGGGGGGGGGGGGGGGGGGAGGGGAATGGTTTTAAGCTGAAAGAGGGATGATCTACATGAGATATTAAAGTTTTTTTTACTGTGAGGGTGATGAGGCACTGGCAGAGGTTGCCCAGAGAAGTCGTGGCTGCCCCATCCCTGGAGGTGTCCAAGCCCAGGCTGGATGAAGCTTTGAGCGTCCTGATCTAGTGGGAAGTGTCCCATGGCAAGGGGTTGGAACTGGGTGGGCTTTGAGGGCCCTTCCAACCCAACCCATTCCGTGCGTCTATTCTATGATTCCATTTGTTACAGGATCTTAGAACGCCTCCACCTCAGCGCCTGCTGCCTACGCCGGGCGCCCCTCGGTGCCTCCGAGGCGGGGTTTCCAGCCTCCCCCCACCCGCAGCCCGCGGGCAGGACTACAGCTGCCGGGGCCGGGACTACAACTCCCGGTGGGCACCGCGGCGCTTCCCCGCGCGCCAAGATGGCGGCCCCCGCCTCGGCCGTTCTGGCCCGCGCCGCCTCTGTCTCGGTGCCCCGGGCGGAGCGATGGAGGCGCTGCTGGGCTGGCAGTTCGAGGAGTCTCTGTTCGCCCCGAGCCGGGAGCGGGGCGCGGGCGGCGGGGCAGGGGCGGCCTGCGGCGCGAGGCACTGCGAGCCCCGCGTGAGGAGACGGGCGGCGGGGCGCGGCGGGGGTCGGCTTGGGCGCGGCCCATGTTCGGCCTGGATTCAGCCTGAGTTCGGCCTGGGCTTGGGCTCGGCCTCACCGTGGGTTCAGCCTGGCCTTAACCTGGGCTCGGCCCGGGCTCAGGCATGGCCTGGACTCGGCTGCTTGGCTTCGGTCTGGGCTTGGGTATAGCCTCGGCCTGGATTCACCCCGGGCTCGGCCTGGGTTCAGGCGTGGCCTGTCCTCGGCTGCTTGGGTTCAGCCTGGACTGTGCCACTGGGGCTCAGTTTAGGCTTGGACTTAGCCTTGGCCAGAGTTCACCCTGGGCTCAGCCAGGGTTCAGGCATGCCCTGGACTAAGCTGTCCGGGTTCACCCTGGATTCAGGCATGTACTGGACTCAGCTGCTTGGGTTCAACCTGGGCTCAGGCTCGGCCTGGACTTGGCCACCTGGGCTCTCCCTCTGATGGGTCTGTGCTGTGCCCACAGTGGTTCATCGAGGCAGATGGCGGGGATGATGCCGGAAGGCTGACGGCAAGCAAATTCCGGGCAGACTGGGCATACCGGCAGCGGGAGTTTGAGGTAATTCATACAATCATATGATGCATATAAAAGCACATGCACCTATAAGACATAAAGACATAAAACATACATAGAGACATAAAATATATATAGAATCACAGGATGGTTTGGGTCAGAAGGGGCCTTAAAGATCACCTGGTTCCATCCCCCTGCCATGGGCATGGACACCTTCCACTGGATCAGGTTGTTCAAAGCCGCGTCCAACCTGGTCTTGAACACCTCTAGGGATGGGGCATCACGACTTCTTTGGGAACCTGTTCCAGTGCCTCACCACGTTCCAGGGGTCTGGCACAGGCTGGAGCCTGGTAGGTGGGCATTTCAGGGATATCGGCTGGTGTGATTCCGTAGCCCCTGGTATGCTGAGAAGAAATGACCTCAAGTTGTGCCAGGGGAGGCTTAGACTAGATATTAGGAAATATTACTTCACCAAAAGGGTTGTCAAGCATTGAAACAGGCTGCCCAGGAAAGTGCTGGAGTCACAGAGTTTAACAGAGGTGTAGGTGTACTTAGGGACACAGTTTAGTGGTGGGGTTGGCAGTGGTTAGGTTTACAGTTCACAGAATCATAGAATGTTCTGAGTTGGAAAGGACCCACAAGGATCATTGAGTCCAACTCCTGTCCCTGCATAGGACAACCCTGATATTCACACTATATGTCTGCAGGCATTGTCCAAATGCTTCTGGAATATTGTCGGGCTTGGGAGCGTGACTACTTGCTGGCAGCCTGTCCAGTGCTCCACCACCCTTTGGGTGAAGAACTTTTCCTAATATACAGCCTAAACCTCCCCTAGCACATCTTTCTGCCTTTCCCTCGGGTCATATCATTGGTTGCCAGAGAGAAGAGATCAGCCCCTGCTTCCCCCTCCTTCCCTTGAGAGGAAGCAGTAAACTGTGGTGAGGTCTCCCCTCAGCCTCCTCTTCTCCAAGCTGAACAGACCAAGTGACTTCAGCTGCTCCTCATATGACTTCCCCTCTAGACTGTTCACCAACTTTGTGGCCCTTGTCTGGACACTCTCCAGTAGCTTTATATCTGTCCTTTCCAACCTAGACAATTTCATGATTCTGTGATTTATATAAAGGCTTCCTGGCTGAGCCATGGCCTGGGAGTGCAAGAGTCTGTCACACTTATGTCCAGTTGGGTGGCTCCTCCTTTGTGCTGAAAACTTAGGAGCTCTGGGCAGTTGTGGTATCCTGGTAAGAGCTGTCCTGCTGGCCGAGCTGCTGTTGGCCGTGGTGGGTAACGGATGGCATGTTTCCAGGAGTTGGCATGAAGCCAATGTAAACTGGCCAGAAATGCTGCTCTGCACCTGGAGCTGGTCCAGATGAGGCTGGCTTGGCCAAGCAGTTCAGGAGTGAGCGGAGCTGGTTTTTGTAGCCATGGAAGTCATGCTCAGCCAGAGTTAAATGTGGATTTCTCTGCTCCTGGGAGCAGCCTTGTTCTACAAAGGCTGTCAGTTGGCTGGCAGCCACTTGGCTGCTGCTTACCTTTCTCAGAGCTCGCCCCACTGTCAGGTCAAAGCTGACTGTAGTTGTCCGGCTCCTGACATCTGGCTTATGAGCCTCGTCATTAATTGTCCCACCGCTCTGTAGCCTCCCATCCCTCTGGATAGCTGGTTGTACCTTCGAAGTGTATGTATGTTCCCCATTGTGTTCCTGCCTGCAGCAGTCCTAGACATTGTCCTCACTGCCTGCATCGTGAGCTGCATTCCCAGTTATTGATGCTTTCTTGCCTCTGTAGTCCTAGTTCCAGGATCCGGTCTTTTGTTGCCTTGTTTCCTGCTTGAAATTAGCCACTTATGCCCTTGCTTCATATCTGATATCGTCTTGTTCCAGGCAATGGTTTGCGCTACAGGCTCCCTGATTTCAAAGCCCTCAGGCTGACTTCTGACTCCACTCCTTTCACCTTGCCCATTAGATTTGGGGATCTTTTCGTACCTCAGTTGGCACTGACTTCTGCTTTTAATGTTATTCTAGCACTACTCTTGCCTTGTCTATACCCGACAGATGCTTTCCAGTCTCCACTGAGATGCCCTGAAGGAATTAATATCAGTGTGCTGAGAAGAGAGGTGCCTCAGGCTGCAGTCAGATGTGGCTGCTAGAAGAGCAGATTGCGCCTTGCTGTGTGCTTGTGGTGCCCTCTCTGGAGAGGATGGCGCCTTCTCACATCTACTAGTGGAGCAGATCATTGCTTCCTAACCCCTTACTGTCACAGTGATACTTGTTAAAAATGTCTGGTCTTTAATCTTATTGTTAACTTGGGTCACTGTATCTGAATCAGAACCAGGACTAGACTGCACATAAAATTGCAGATTTGAGAGCACCGACCTTAGAACGAGGGCTGGAGATGAGTAAACGGGGTCGTAATCTCTTCACTCGTTGCAAATACTTTTTTACATCAGCATTGGCCGCTTGATAGGAAATGCCAAGGCCAGCAGTGATCTAAGCCATTCCCATCTTTAGGATACAGATGCCTGCAGAATCTGCCTGAGAGTTGTGATGCCTGATCCTTGCTGGGTTATATCCCTTTGTCACATAACAAGGCGAACAGGCTTGTCCTACAGCCCTGCTCTGATCCATTTTCACCGTTGGCTGCTGCACTCACTGGACAGAGAGGAGCTCCCTGTTTTGCTTGCAAAGCAATGCGAGCTTAGCAGCAAGGAAGAAAAATATTTCAACCATTTTGCTAGGAAGTATTCAGGGTGTGTCGCTTGGAAGCTCTTTCTGTTAAAACCATTCACGATTGCAAGGAATAATGAAATATTCATTTTGAGAGATGGGAGAATGAACACTGCTCTTCAGTCTTCTGGTCTGAGCACTTGTATGGAGGGGGAGGAGCCAAAATTCCAGTCGTAGCTTCACTGAATACTTAATTTAATGTATTTAAATGTTAATTGGAATCCTGTGAGTGCTCTGAGCATTAAGCTACAGAAGTATTGCTCATCCTTGTCTTTTTCCTTAGACCAATTAATACTTAATTATTTAATGAAAATTAGAACCACCCTCCAGGAACTATGGGGATTGACCTGCCTTGTGGTATTCTCTAGCTTGGTGGTTACTCATTTGAGGTGAGGTACTTGTGGGTTCAAACCTTCCAATGGAGAATATCTTGGACTTGAAACAAGGTCTCCCAAATTTAGGATGAGTGCTCTGCTTATTGAGTGGATACGTGGGAGAAGGATGCCATGTGCGTCACAATTGCCCAGGTTGGTAGGTGATCCCTTCCAGATCAAGCCTGGTGGGGGAGAGGTGCACGGATGTGTTGTGAATCCTGTCAGGGCTTAAACATGAGTTAGGATTGAAGTTTCTCATGACCTCCAAGCTTGTCTGTGTAGTACTGGGGCCCTCCTGTGTTGCTGGTGTAGGCAGTAACTGAGTCTGGAGAAATGAAAACGTGAACTTCAGCTCCTGAGTTGCTTTTGTGACTGTAGTTATAAACAGAACATGCTATCAGGCTTACCTTTAAATGAAAATCTCTCACTGTTGTGTTTGGCTTCTCTTTTTGTCCACTCTACTAGAAAGCCCTGTGTGAATACTCAGAGTGCTTACTACTCTTACCTCCCAGTAACGTTGCAATGAGACGAGATGTCCAAGAGGGCCAGGCTCGGTGTTTATCTTGCCTAGGAAGGCACAAGGAGGCCTTGGATATTGCAGAAAAAATGGTAAATAACAGTCTTTCTTTTAGGCTTTGAATATGAAAATACTGCCAGTAGTTCTTTTGTATGGACCATTTTCTGGAAAAATAATCTTCATGTGTATAATCCTTCAGGATGTTCAGTGCTCAGAGTATTTGGTAAACAGAGGGTAACTGTCACTGCAGATATAATCACTCTTTAGAAATCAGAGCACCATGTACTACAATGAGCTCCCTGTGCAGGGAGGCTGGTAGTCCTGGAAGGGACTAAATATCATGCTCTGCCAGGCAGAATTAATGTAATGTAATAGGAATTATAAGAAAGGGGATAAATGAGTGCTTAAATCTTTCCCCTATAAAAGCGACAGTTCAAAACTCTCTTTTATTGCCATATATGCACTGACAAGCTGCCAACAAGAAGAGTATCGAACCACAAATTGAGTTTTTCCCATGAAAGAAAAATTCCAGAGGCTCTGAAGTCCACTAGAATTTTACTGTTGCTGTTTATTTCATGTAAAAGGTGTTTAGATTACAAAGAAGGGCAGCTGTGTAAAACTCTGGGGGCAAATAAACAAATGACAGCATTCGAGGCCTCCTTGTCTTTCAGACCCGGACAAGACAGCTGGAGGGAATGCTGTCAGCTTGATCGTGCATGATCTGTGTCACGTTGTATCATTTAAAATTAAGAGTGCAGTTTTGTACAATTTAAGAATTACCTTCAGTGATATTTGCACGTCATTATTCAGGGAGGCATTTTCTTAGATTCTGAAGGATAACTCCGTTCTACTGCTGTTTTTAATCTATTATCCTTTGTTTCTAGAGCAACAGCGCTACTAACACAGATCACTTAACAACGGTTCTCAACCTACAGTTTGCCATTTACCAGGGTCTGGAAAATGTAGAAAAAAAGATCATGTGTCTGCAGCAACTGATCTGCTTACATCCTTTCCACCCTTGGTACTGGAAGTCACTTGCTGAAGCTTATATGAGCCTTTTACGGAGTCTGTCTCCTTTAGTCGTCCCAGAAGCAGATCTAAATCAGTCTGAAGAGGTTGGTGTGGGTAATAGTAGTTTCAAAACATCAGCTGGAAGAGACATTAATTTGCAGCCTCACAGATCAGATGGCCAGAAAGAAAGCTCTTGGTCCAGCCTTGCTACAGAAACGGTGAGGGAGAATGCAGTGACTTGCAGCAGCGGCCAAGTTGTAAAAGAATTCCTCCTCACTTCAGAAGAACCGGAAAGGACAAACGAAGGGAAATGCGCAACCTCTGAGTCCTGGGAGCAGAACATGTGGAAGAAAGTTAGGATAAGTGCTTGTGCCTCATTTATCAGAGCAAGGTAACTAAATAGATGTTGATTTCTCCCAGTTGAGAAGAACTTAAAGCATTTTTTTTGCAGCCGTAATATTTTCAGTTTACTTTTTTGTTTAAATGTTTGTTTCAGTGTTGTTGGCAATGCTAATTTAGAAGCACCAGCTTCATGTCTGAAAAAGCAAAATCCACTAGCACGCTCGATGTAACAACCCAGATCTGAGTGGAAAGAGTAAACCAGTGTGGTGCACTGTTGAGAAGTAAAGCAGCTTTTAATGACTTTATTATATGAATCTTTCCAAGTAATTATATACAAAAGGGCTTGTTCTTCAACAGATGCTTCTGTTAGAGCACTGTGCTTTCCTGGTTTGGTATTAAAGATGCACAAGCAGAAGTGCCCCAAAGGGAAGGCCAGCCAGTCTTCCTTCTGTGAGTGCCACCTGCTTTATTTACTTGAAGACTCAAGCTTGAGCAAAAATGTATTTTATAATACTACCCCAGTCTGCATAATGGGTAAGATTGAAAAATGAACTCTCTGACAGCTGACTGTCAGGGCTACGTTAAAATGCTCTTTCTTTTTCTCCTCTCTCTTCCTAGAACTCTTGCACAAAATGAAAGTGCCCAAAACATAATCTTTTGAAGAGGTAATTGAAACTGTTTTGTTCAAATAGTCTTGGATTCTTTTTTTCTCCTGTTGCCCTCAGTACTGCATGAGTCACCAAAAGTATTTAAAGACATTTTATGAACTTCCACAAGTGTTTACAGAGAACACTTTATAACTGTCCTGTTAGAGCAAGATTAAGAAATGTAAAAAAAGGTACAGTAGCTCTTAACTGTTCTCAGACTGAGACACGGTGACAGTAATTGCTACTTGGAAGAAGTGAATAGATTTAGTCTTGGTATTGAATATTAAAGCTACATTCATATTAAAATCATTTGTGGTGCTTGTTTCTGTGTGTATGGTTCACCATTGAGACAATTATAAATTGTAGGACTTACTTGCTTGGCTACACAGTTTCACAAAGTATTATTGTGGTTTGTGTTTGCAGATACATTTGTCCAGTGTAAGCTTTTTCCTCTGTCCAGGGCTTATGCGTTAAATAGGTTGTCTGACATTTTCAGGTCTGTTGCATTTTAAGTGAGATGTGGATGTTGCATTAAGATGCGCGCATGGTAAATTGCACCTGGAAGAGGGATGTTACCATTGCTCTTTGAGGGAAATAAGTTTTTGTGTTAAAGCACCATGAATAATTGACCCTTCTGGTTTTGTCAACAAGAAAAAAAAAGGAGAAATGGTTTTATTTAATTTTCATTCTTAAGTTATGTTGATGCAAATTTTGAAATTAAAATGCTTTACAAATTAAAAATACTTTTCTAGTTTTACTTGGAATTCCTCAGTCAAAGATTTACTGACTTTACAAATGGCTTGTTGGTTCTGACTTGTAAATTTTAATGTTTATGGTGCTCAAACTTTGAGCTAAGATCTTAAGACTTTGTATTCACAAAAATATACACGTTTGTTATAACATGTGCTTCATTAAACTGTGGTAAATGCGATAAAAATATTGTTGTTCTCTATGCAAAAAGTTTGACTTAAACATAGTTGCAGTAACAATACTAAGTCCCAGTGGTTCCTCGGTTGCATATGCTTAGATGTTCCCTCTGATGACATGTTTTACAGCCTTTGTACAGAGAGGACTCTGGAAGCTGCCACTGCTCTTTGGCTGGGCAGCTGGTGGTGCATTCCCCGTGACATGAAGCCACCTTGTGGGCACAACATCTGACCTTCACTGAGTCATGGTGATGCCTTCTGGGGCGCTGCCATAAACATAACACTGTTGTGAAAGATTTTGGAAAACGTTCCAGGGTTGGCCTGTGTTGGAAGGATGCTTAATGTTTGTCTAAACCTCCAAAGTTCTAGCTTTTCAGGTTACAGAGATAATTGCTGTCATAGGCAGCAATTCGCTGCTGTCTTGTTAAGCCTTAACGAGGCTGTGGGACACCTGATGCAGTTAATGCTAGCAGATCCAAGCTTCGCTTTGAATTGCATGACAAATACATGGGGAGAAGAATGTTTGTGCAGAGCAACCAGAGATACTTGGATATTTTTTTCAAAAGTACTTCTCAGTACTTCTGTCACCGCACAGCTATATGGTACCTCTAAGGGATTGATAGAGATGGATTCTTTTTTTTCAGTTTTTGCAGTCGGAAGAAGTCAGGAAGAGGAGCTGTTTTAAAGTATTGTATTTGGTTGGTTTTAGGTTTGCTAGCTTACTCTTTTGCCTTTTTTTCTGTTGTGCCTTTTTTTAACTGCCTTTTTCATTTCAGGCTTTTACTTCAGCTTACCCAGTTGCAACAGTCGTCCTTTGCGCTAGAGAATAACATAGAAGGTCAAAAAGACATTGATGACAAAGTGGCACGGCTTGGTTTCAATGAAAACTCCTTGCTGTTGATGACCAAGGTAAAGGGGATGTTTTGTTGTGTGGAAGTTCTCAGCTCTGTGGGCTAGTTGAGGTACCCGAGCCAGTTCAGGCATGGGTACTGCAAAGTCCTGCAGCATGACACTCCCCTGAGCTAATTAACTGTTCCAGGAAGCAAGGAAAATTACCTGGGGCAGATTGCCCTGGTAGTGTGTTATCTGGAACGGACAGTGACACCTGTGTAATGCTGGCTTGTGTCATGCAGGTGTTATCTCTGTTATGCTGAGATTCTCCTTTTGGGAATGTGCAGGGTTGTTAAGTTTCTCATTGGACTTATTCTCATATTTGTTAAGTTTCTCATTGGATTCTCATTCTCATATTTGCAGATGCATCATCTGCTGTACACATCCTGGGATGCAGATTTTATCTCAGGAATTTTAGATAAAACAAAGTGAATCACAAGTATGAAGTGGAAGTAGAGAGTACTTTAATGGCCACATTAGTATTAAACACTTTCAGAAAAAGTATTAAACAGTTTCGGAAAAAGCCAGAGATGACATTTAACGTGATTTCTTTTTTTCCATTTGATGGACTTTGTTCTAGTTTTAAAGAAATACATAGGAGGAGAGTAGCATTACATGACTTTATTCATAGAGATTTTACATTTGTTTAGTGCTACTTACAGAGTTTCTGACTTCTATCTTAAGGAACAGAAGGAAGCCAGCGAGATTCTAACTTTGCTGTCAGTATTACAGCTTTAAGTTAGTGAAAGCCAAGCCACGGCTGGGTTGGCAAGCAGTCTTGTGGGATTTAATCCGTAGGAGGGCAGTAGCATGCAGGCTATCTCAGGTTTTGAAAAGGCTGGGAAAAGAAACTACTCTCCTTGCTTCCTCTGGTCCAGCACCCCCTAGGAGGAGATCAGAGTGGTGGTGCTGTTGCAAGGTGAGCACTGAATGCAGAGTTGCTACTTTAGGTTGCTACTCTGAGAGTAAAAATCCCCCCATACAAGCCTAGCCAGAAACTGGGTGGGGCTGTGCAGCTGGGTAGCTCAGGCTCTCTGTTCTCCCTATTTATTGCGGAATGCAACAGGCACAGAACTTGGTCGTGACTTGGAAACTTCTGGATGGGTGTGGTTCATGTGTCAGGGGCTTTTCTTGTGAAGATCTATTATTAATGTCATCTTTGGTGTTTTTTCTGCTTTTCTCTGTTTTTTGGTGGTTTTTTTTTTTTATTATTTTCTTGTTTCCCATCTTCTCTCTTACTCTGTTTGCAGGTTATGGGGCAGGACCTTATACCAGAAAAACTAAAAGAGGAATTTCAAGGGGAGGTAAAATGCATAGGTGCTGCAGTGCTGTCGTCATTGGTAACTGCATCAGGAACAGAATTTGAAATTAAGTGGTTCAGTAATCTCCAAGATGGTTTATGTGGCTTTGAGAGACAATTCTCTTCAGATAGTTATCTCCCCCCTTCAATAACTTAAAGGTTTTGTTCTATTTACTCTCATATGAATCTCCAGATGATTGTGGAGTGATACATGCAGTAAAGTTCATATTACTTTTTGTAAGAATTCCTACTCTATACCTTTGAAGAATATATATAAATCTCTGCATTTAAACTCTTAACGTCTCATCGTTTTCTTTGTTCAGTGATTTGTTTATATTTGAAATAATAAGGAATCCAGTATAAAACTGAGCTTTCATTTCAGTTTTCAGAGGTAGCTTTCCATCATAAACCTCACCATGTTGTGCTTGAAGCGCCTGTGATTTTCTGTGGCTTCTGATGTCAGTGGGGCGGAAGGCTTCCTTTATGAGGTCCAGTTTGAAAATTTCTTGGTATCGAATTATTGTATTTAAAGCTGTGTAATTAGCCTACAATTAGCCATTTTCTTACTTCAGTTTTTGAATATTGATTAATTGACATTATAGTGATTTCCTGTTAAGAGCTGGATAGCTAGAGATCTTAAATATATTCATGCTGAGAAGTTAGCAATAAGAAGAATTCCATATGTTCTAGGAAAACAAATCTTAAGTAGTAAATGTTTAACTTAAAACTGGAAGGAGATTTTATTTCTTCAAAGCTAAGTGGCTTTGCAGGCATAGAACAAAATATAGTCTTGTCTTCGGTATGCTTAGATGAGGGAGGAGAAAAACTGTCAGGGTTGTTTCTATGTGCTGAAGGGTGTTTAGTCGGATCATATCTGTTGTAAAACCCTGCAAGGAAGGTCTTTGCTGTGAAAACTGGCAGTGTTGATGCAGACATCATACAACTCCTTATGTTATGCTTTCAGTTGAAAATGACACTGCTTTGCTTTACTTTCCGAAGCATCTGTGCTGCATGCTTTGGACTTCTACAGAAAAAGGCAGAGATTATCCTGTGTTTTTTTTTTCTTGACGTAATTTACATGTGAGGCAAACAAGATGCGCTTTTCCCCCATCTTCTCTTAAACTGTGAGACTTAAAACTTTGTAGCTTTTTGTAAAAAGGATTCTTCAACGGATGTAGTTTGAAACCAGGACTCTCTTTGCTGTGACTTCATGTTTTCCTGTGTTTTCTTTCTGAAGTGGTACAGAACACTGAAAATCTAATAACTCCCAGCTGAATGGTAATTCACCATATGTGAACACACTTTGTATCTGCTACTTTTAGGTAAATTTTGAAGCTTTAAGATATTGGTGAGGGAACCTGTTTCTAATCCTTGGTGTCGTATAGCCCTCTGCTAAGTTGACTGTGAAACCTCTCCAGAAAAATGGAAAATCGCCTTCAGCCATGTCAAATTGTCTTTGATAGTTTGGTGACTTAATGCAATTAAACCACATCCTGGTCAGCTTGTTACGAAAGATGATGACTTGGCAAGTATGCTTGGGTAAGCATTAATGCACTCATAATGTGTTACAGAATATTTGGTTTAGTCATGCGTGTGCTTTGCTAGGTGGAAATTTTTGTGTGCGTGTGTAGAGCGCTGTATTTGAATGGCAGTGAAGCCCGCCTGAAGGGGCGGGGATGCTTTTAAGCCTAACTGGTGCCATAAATTTTCAATAGAGACTGTCCAGAATGTGCCTTAAAAGAACTGTGATGTTGGTATCAACAGAGGGTGTCTTACAGCAAAGACGTAGCAAAAATGGAGAGCTTAATGCCACGTATGTCAGAAAAAACTGGAATAGGGACTTGTCCTCATTTCTTCTTAAACTTAAGGTCATGAGTAGCCACATAAGAAGGGTATAATTTGTTTTGCCACAGCTCTTGAGTAGGTTCAGTGGTTAGGATGCTGGAACACAGCTTTTGTGGAACTAGATCTGTATAGATATTTAATGGGGACTCGACAGATTATTTGGCCTCATAGTTTAGGAAGTGGAAATAGCTTTGGAGCTGTTTTAGCAGCAAATTGTTGTCAAATGTTGTCATTTTGTGACTGAGACGTCCAAAATACGGCTACCAAAGGTGATTTGGAAACCTTTCAGTGTGCATGCAGCATGTTTGACTTGAGGTTGTCTCCTAGACTGGCAACACAACAGTTAACTACCTACTGGCTCAGGGAGTGGAAGGCAAGTGGCAGTTCTTAAGAACAGGAAGCATTTTCTCAAACATAACCGTAAAGCAAAAATCTTGGGTTTAACTACTGCAAAGGAAACAGCATGGATGTTGTTCTGAATATGTTGCATAGTTACTGCTCCCAATAACCAGTGCTTGTTGCACTGGGGCTATGAAATATTCCTTTGTCCTACTTGTGCCTGGCTATCTCTCATCTTGGCTACTTCAATTCCTCCTTTTTTGGCCTGCTCCTCGCTTTTTTGGCATGCCACTTCTAATTCCAGCTTTCTGTTTCTGATCATGTCTCATGAGAGGTTTTGCATTTCTGTCTTGCATTTGGATGCCTCATCATTGCTTCTACATTCTGCATGATTCTGCCTCAGCTTGTAATACATTTCTTTGTGTTTCATCTCTTATGGTATTAATTTTGGGATTATCATGTACACCAGTACTTCACACTGAGGCAAATAGCAAATTTTAGTATTGTCAACTACAAGTGAGAATCCATGAATAGTTACTAAGGTTTGGTTTTGTTATTTTATCACTTGCTTACGTTACAGGCACATTGGGAAAAGTGCTGGGACCTGGGTTCTGAAGCGATTGCTGTGTACAAACACAATCTAATTGCGTGTCTTGCTATTGAGTATTTGAATACACTGGCTTTGAGCTGTGGGAACGTGTTAGTGCTCTAATTAGTGACATTAACAGAGTTTTCTCCATCACGGAATCATAGAATGGTTTGAGTTGGAAGGGACCTGTAAGGTTATTCAGTTCCAACCCTCCTGCCATGGGCAGGGACATCTTCCAGTAGATTGGGTTGCTTAAAGTCCCATCCAGCCTGACTGTGAACATTGCCAATGATGGAGCAGCCACAGGTGCTCTGGGCAACCTGTGCCTGTGTCTCACCACTCGTGTTGTAAAAGAACTCTTCCATATATCCAGTCTTAATCTTCCCTCTTTCAGTTTAAAACCATTGCCACTTGTTCTGTCACTGTGTGGTGGGTTGACCTTGGCTGGCTGCCAGGTACCCACGCAGCTGCCCTGTCACTTCCCCTCTTCAGCACGACAGGAGGAGGAGAAAGTAAGATGAAATAATGAACTCGTGGGTTGAGATAAAGGCAATTTGATAAAGAAAAAGCAATGCTGTACATGGAAGCAAAGGAAAACAAAAAAATTTTCTCTATTTTCCATCAGCAGATAATGTCATTGTGAAAATGAGTATGCGAATAGTCTTAAGATTGCTCGTAGGGAATCAGGAATTTAACACTGGGTCCTGCTTGTGCTCCCAGCTGAAAGCCACCTTTATTGATGGAAATAACAAAGGGGCTTAGTTAGTACCTACTTCTCCCTTCTTTCCAGTACCTGCACACAAACCAGAAGAGAAGAAAAATGCAAGCAAATCTGTTTTGGTAAAAATTGAGTGACCCAAGTAGGACTCTGCAGGTTCCTGACCTGTTGAGCGTGGTGACGGCATGTAACACAGCCAGTACTGGAAGCGGTCACCTGGTTGTCCTTGTGGGATCCACATTCCCTGGGCCTGTCTGCCTCTTTGCACGCTTCCAGCAAGCTGCTCTTTCTCAGGAGGTAGTTCTTCACCTCGAGGGCATCGCGTTGCCTCTCCAGCTCTTGCAGGGCACGCTGCAGGTGGGTGTTCTGCTCCAGCAGCTGGCTGCAAGCACTGCCAGGAAGCACCATATCTTCCCTTGCAGGGTCTGGTACCTGGAGCATCTAGCACAGCCAGGAATGTTGTCTGCTGCCCGGTGCTCTGACTTTAGGGGTTTGTCTCCTCTAGTGTCAACTGGAAAGACCTAGTCTAGGTCTGGTAGCTGACCAGCGCCTGCTGGCACTACACGTTCTGCTGAGAGCGGCCAGGATGCTGTGCCAGGCTCTGGCTGGATGAGGGTCACCACAGGCCCCCAGCCTGCAACATCCTTCCTGATGGTCAAAGGCTTGGGGAGGGGGCCCTTGGCCACCATGCGCTATGCCTGCAGCCACCACCTGTCATGTTCTGTGGGTCTGCGAGGAGTGACAACGGCCTGACCCTGTCAGCCACTGCCTCCCTTCACTGCACAGAAGAGAGAGCATCTGCCCTGGCCCTGGGATGGGTGAGCGTGTCTTCCCGTGGGATGTTCTACCCCCCTTCTCACACTGGTGAGGTGCGGCAGTGGCTCCTATAGGATGTCCTGCCCCCCCGGCACAAAAGAGAGGCTGGACAGGGTGGCACCTGGCAGCCAGCTAAGGTGAAGCCACTGCAAATGCCATACACAATTTTATTGCATTTTGCAGCTTTCAGGGTGGTTTTTTTTGTGGTTTCCTCAAGCAGCAAACTCACTTCTGTAGGTGAGGTCACTGTCAGCCAAGTCCTGTTGCATGTGTCTTGGAAGACATCTTCATGTGTCAGCTTTTTCTTCCTGAGCATATGGCACGTTCCCTTGGTGAGCAGGGGGGGCAGCACAGACCGTGTACAGGGTCTGCCTAAGATGGAGTTAACTTTTCCACAGCGCTGAGGGGTGTCTTGCCCACCACAATGAAAAACGATAGCTCCCAGCACTGTCCTGGTGCTTTGCCTGTGGCTTCAGAGGCACAGTTCCATACAGTCGTAGGACTGTAGTGAATGCAGGGACCCAAACCATCTCTGAGAATGACTTGACTGAGACTGGGATGCAAACCGCAGCTGAGGACAGGACAGAGGAGTCAAGAGGGATCAAGGAACCCAAACTGCATCTCAGGACACAGTGTTTGAAATGGAGAAAAAAACTACAGTAATTGCCCTGAGAGAAAAAAGAAAAAGTTGACGAGGAGGTCAATGGGTCTGTACCATCGATGACCAAGGAAGGAGGAGGAAGAATAGGAAGGATTTGATCAGAAAGTCAGACATTCAGCAAAGAAATGGGAGGAAGGAGTGAGAGAAATTGGGCAGGAAGAGGAAACTACGTGGTGCCTGACCCTGTCATGCAAGCAGTACTACATGAGTAAGTGGGTAGTATTGATCATGCAATGAACTCAACTGGGGGAAGCCAAGTACCGAGGAATCCTGGAAGAGACCATGGACTGGCCAGAAGGCAGAGATTTTTGAGCATTGTCTGAGGAGGTGGCTTGTGCCCAAGAGGAACCACCATCTAATGAGTTATGAGAAGGTGAAAGGCATTTTACTCTGTTTACTGATGGATCCTGTGTAGTAGGGAACCATCAGAAGTGGAAAGGTGCTGTGTGGAGTCCCACTCAACAAGTCCTGGAAGCCACTGAGAGAGAAGGTGAGTCAAGTCCATTTGCAGAAGCAAAAGCCATCCAACTGGCCCTAGAGACGGCTGAGCGAGAAAAGTGACCAGCACTCGCTCTCTGAACTGACTCCTGGGTGGTGACTAACGCCCCACAGCAGTGGAAGAAGACCAATTGGCAGCACAGGGGTAATCCATCTAGGCTACTGCATTGTGGCAAGACACTGCTGCCTGGGTAGGAAACACCACGATAAAGGTATGTCATGTAGATGCTAACGTGGCCAAAAGCCACACCACTGAAGAACATCAGAACAACAAACAAAATTGAAGTAGCTGAAGTGGACCTGGACTGGGAATTTGTACTTCAAAGTGATTTTTTTCAGACTTGTAGATTTTTTTTTAGATTGAGGGGCCCAGCAAAGGCTGGATGAGGTCCCAAGGCAATGTGGAGGGTAATTAGGGCCCTCCATGGTCCCCTGCAGAGCCCAGCTATGGTACTGGGGCACTTTGGAGGGTAATTAGGGGCCTTTTCAGGCTGTGGCATCAGAGCTGGAGGCAGTATTCCAGGTAGGGTCTCATGAGAGAAGAGGGGCAGACTCGCCTCCTTTGGCCTGTCATACTTCTTTTGATACAGCCCAGGATACAACTGGCTCCCTGGGCTGCAAAGGCATGTTGCCAACACATGTCCAATTTCTTGCCCACCAGTATCCCCAAGTCCTTCTTGGCAGGGCTTCTTGCAATCCTCCCTTCATCCCCTAGCCTGTATTGATATTGGAGATTGCCCCAGTCCAGCTGCAGGACCTTGCACTTGGCCTTTATGAACTTCAAAAGGTTTCACATGGCCCCACTCCTCCAGCTTGTCCAGGTCCCTCTGGATGGCATCCCTTCCCTCAAGTGAATAAACTGCACCACGCAGCTTGGTGTCATTTGTGAACTTGCTGAGGGTGCATTGTATGGCAGCAGTGTTTATTCAAGCCCTTCCCTTACAGAGGATGGACGAGGTATGTCAGCATCCTGCCATGACCGTCCGTACAGGTAGTTTCTGCAGCTGCCTGTAACCACATGTTCCCCCCATCACTGAATGATCAAGCTGGTTGGGGCCTGTTAGATTTTTTGGTGTAAGTCATTGCTGATCTCATGAGCTCTGATTGTTTTCCATCAAAACTGAAATTCCGTTCATTTGATGTTCAAGTTTAGCTGTTGTCTGAACTACTGCAAGGTGTATCCCTGATCAGGGCTGAAATCAGCTCTTCTTAACTCACAGTGCTCGTTCTGGGTTCTTAGCTTGTCCCTTATCTACTTTTCATTAGTTGTGTTCTCCAAAACTTCTGTAGGAAAGCTATTTTGTCCCAAAGAGATGAGATCTCCTTCATGGATTTCATGGATGATGGCCTGAGGAAATGAAGGCTTCAGAGGTTATGGGTTATAAACTTCTCCCCACGTCTGACTCTATGCCCCCCCAAGCTGGGCCACAACAGGACTGGAGAACAGAACCAAACTTAGAAGAAAGATCTTAATTAAGCTGGGGGGACATATATGTTTAATTCTGTTCTTGTTGATTTCAGAAGAAACAAAATGTATTTCCTCTTCACCTGGACTCTGACTGCATGGAAGTTGTTTAACTCTTGGAAGAGAAGACAGTAAAGAGCACATGTCAAGAGAATATGAAGAAACAAACATTCTCAAAGGGATTTTAATGAAAGTCTTCTTTTATTTGTTTGGTTTCCGTATTTAGAGAATTAAGTAGAATTGTCATAGGAATGAAAATCAGCTTTCCCTTCTTCCCAAGGAATCTGAAACACATTGCTATGTACAGATTTTACAACTATGTGCAATAGTTTATTGTTATTCTCAACTCCAAAATTTGCTATCACAGTTAAAAATGTCCACACTGAAATCAGAGCAGGATATGCCCATCATGTACCGTTCATAATGTTCTGTAAACTTTACCAGTATACTTTCAAGAAACTTTCCTCACCTGGGATCTCAGTGCTGCACACAATTTGCATAATCCACAGCCTAAATAATTAAATTGTATTCCTTTCTGAACAGGTCAGAAGTCAGGCAAAATGGGCCAGATGTACAAATGTGGCTAGGTTTCTGTTTTCTGTTGGAGTCAGATGAAAGGTGATCTCAAGTAGGTGTAAAAAAAAATAATCTACTGAAAAATCAATAGATGTTAGGCCTCTACTAACTTTGGGACTTGGATGGAAGTCCTTTGTTTCATGAATTTTCTTACTCTTTTTTTTGCCTGTCACTACAGAAGCTTCCATCATTTCCATGGATTATTTGGCAGAAGGTTTTTCTCCTTTTGGTTCAAGCTGCTGCACCTCTTTAACTCCCTCTGTATTCAGTGGGCATGACAAACACACAATTTCTCTTTAAAAATTAGAAACCTTGAAGAACTCTGAAATAAAGCATCATTATCTCTAACATAATGTTCAATCAAATGACCAGTAAGAAAATATCTGAGATCTATGTGCTATTAAATGAATTGGAACTCAGTCCTAGTGTGTTCCTAAAGGGACTTTGTTCCTTTACTCAGCTTCATTTCCCAGTCTGAATCTGCACAGCTGCTCTGCAATGAGGAAAATTGCTCTGAGCTGGTGGGATTGGAGGTGCTGGAATTCACCCGTATTGCTAATAATCGGAAGTGAGCATATGACAGCTGCAAGATATCCTCCATAACCTGAATCGTCAGTCTCAGGCCATGTCATGGTTAGTGGGCGCCTTCCTAGAAACCCTGTGAACAGATGTCCTCGCTGTGAGCTCCGCGACAGCATGACGGTGTCAGCTGCTTCCCTGTCAGCCCTCAAGAAGTCCTCCTAAATCAAGATTAAGGTGCAATGACAGCATAATATATAGAAGCTTTCAGTCTCCTCCTGCAAGCTCATAAAATGCATGGTAATAGACTTGACTTACTTTCAGGTGTCTGGCTGCATGGAAAACAGTTAACCATCTAAATCCACTGCCACACAAATGTTCTTCCAAGGATAGGCAGCACCAGTGCTGCACTGTGAGCAGCACTATTTAGACATGTTCTTCCTGGGATCATGATGCATCCAAGGTTTACAAGTTAGCAGACTTGGCTTTTTAATTAGGGAAACGAAGCATCCATAAGCAGCAAAACAAAACAAGAGGCTTGAAATCATCCTCATTTTGTATTATACAGAATTTCTATATTCATCAGTATACCAGCAATTGCTAAACAGGTCCTCGCTACATTTACTTGCAATTCAAAACGAGGTGGTTATTATGCAAACAGGTTAGCTTTGGGGAGGCATCTCCAGGGTGAGCTTAACCCTGTCCTGTTTGGTTCCTCTTGTCTAAGTCTTACAGGTCTGTAAATGTTCATGTTGTTATACAGAGCTGCGGAGTTGTCGGCCACGTAATGTGATGGAAAGTAGTTAGCTTGGATGGCCTTCTGGGGTGGTGGGGGTGTGAATGAGACAAAGCCGTGGAAGGAATTAACTCTATGGAGAGGTGATGGGGGGGTGAAGCTGCTGCTGAACATGAGAGTTCTTGGAGGTTGCTTGGTCTGGCGGGGGCTGCCAGCAGAGAGGCTGCTGAAGGGATCAGAAAGAGTGTTGGCACTTTCCTCATTGCTGTCAGGGAGGCTACGCTGGGGGGCCCAACTCTTGCTGAACAGGAAGGGCATGGTGCGCGGTGGAGACTTCGGTCCCCTCACTGGCTTGGACAGTGCATAAAGGTGTCGGAACTCTTCATCAAACAGCTCCACAACTTGACCTGTGAACTTGGAGAGAAGGTTGCGGTGAACCTGGCCACATAACCACGTGAAGCTGGAAGGACAGACAAGGTAAGGGTTAGTGTTAACATCAGCGATTAGGAACTAGAGATCCCCACAGGGGTGGTGTGAGAGGCAGATGTGTTTTACTGCTGAAGCTCTTTGTTTAAACATAGGATGAAGATGCTGTCACAGTTGAATTTCAGGTCAGTTCACATCAGTGCTCTTTGACTTGAATCAAGCTTTGTTATTGCAGCTTCCTCTAAAACCTTCAAGACACCTTGTAAAGTTATACAGCCTGCTAAAGGGAGTAGTGATCCAGGTCATCCGTCAGACTAAAGGTCAGCTATGATACCCAAGGTCTGTTCCATGGAAGGGACTTTAGACCCTTCCTTTGGGTACATCTCTTCTGTGCAAAATGCTTAAGTTAAGGTCTTACCATGTCTTGTCTACACACGCATAAGTTGTACCATCCCTACAGAACGTTGTGCCAGTTGTTAAGTCTCACCCACTAAAAACTGACATCAGAAAGAACAGTGAAAAATAACCATCCTTTGTTTTCATTTTGCTGTACATTTTTTCTGCATTGGTCAAGAGAAACACGTAAAACCCCAGCCTCCCCGTCACATCCTCCTCTCACTGCACAAACCACCACACCTGACAAATGCTTTTTTTCTTCTCTACATAGAAAATGAAATTATAAATATTTCCTACAGCCTTTGCAAAAATGAAAACACTACTTTGCTATAAAGTAAGGGAGAAACGCCACACTACTTTTCCTTCTCATAGTCTGGAGCCACACCTTGGGATACTCCATAGCTTTTAAATGATTTTTCTTTAATGTGCTTCCCTAAGCCACTTGGCAAACATAAATTCGTGCTCTTTTAGAAAACCACAAGCCAGCTTGATTGTTCTGTGCAGGCTGCCTTGCCTGAGCAGCAGTGGCATAATAAAATAAGCATAGTTGGGAGCATAAAATGTAATTATTTCCTGAGCTGACTAGGGCTCGAGCCGTGCAGCTAAGGATTCGGAGCAGCGTTGGATTTGAACCTGAGGTTATTTTGTCTTGGCAAAACTCTGCCCTGGGTATTCCTGCATGACTTTATTAGCTATGCTGGATTTGTACAAGGACTGTTGAGGGCCGGAATTGGCTGTAGGTGTGTGCACCTTAAATCTTGTTCTTGTCATGTTTTGACAAAACCCCTGTGAACTCAGTGGGTCTGACAGCCTGAGCTGATGGTAAGTGAATAAAGACAGACGATTTGCATCTGCCCGTTCAACGCATTCTTAAAGAGGGCTGGGTTTGAGGCATACTTTGGTTTTATACTGTTGCTTCAGGAGCAAGGGGAGAAGTGAAGAAATCACTGGTTTGATGCCACTAGACAACCCTGCAATGCATACTCTACATTTTATGCTTGGACATAAAACCACACAGTAAGTTACTAGAATACAGATACTTCTCATTTCATTTGTTTATATCATTCTAAGTACTGACAAAACCTTGGGAGCAGAGGTAAACAGCACAGCAAGCTCCCTGCTGTGTGGGTAACAGCTGCTGTGCTAGCTCAACATTGCCTTTATTCACAAAGAAGCATTCTCTAAAAACCTTTGCACATCCTTTATCTAACTGTTAAGGAGATAATAAGCCAGGAAGAAATACAAAAACACATGCAATTATTCTGGGATATCTACTCTGAAGGTTACAAACTCATAAAAGGCCTGAGGTGTGGAGTGGCAGGGTTATTCTTTATGTGCTACAGATATAACTGCTTTATAAAAGAAAACTCAGGGAGAAATAGGAATCAATTATGCTTATAAATGGCTTTCTGAACCCCCAAAAATCAAATGAAAAAACTTTCTGTCCCAGTTTTCATGATTTACTCCTACATGTAACTTCCCAGAGTACCTGATGGACAGATACTCATTTGTGACTTATCAAACGATATTATCTGAAACCCTTGTAAGCAAAGAAAATTGGATCCAATTAATAGCTCAAAGATTCTCTGTGGACTGATGGCAAACGGGTCAGCTGCACAGTAACAAAGTGAGAGCTGTGTGATTTTAGACCAATGTTCATGCACTTCATGTAGTGAGTCACGGCAATTTACATTCTGTACACTTCACTGAGAAACAAAGCAGAACTTGACATCAAGACTTAGCAGGTTTTCATTGTCTTCATTCTAAAAGGAAATTAATTGTTTGGTGTTTAGGCCCTATTTTGCTCCATAGTTTACAATTCCAAGTACTCTTTTGGGAAAGGTTCAAAGAAGTCTGTTATTCTCACTGTCTTCCCAGAAGGATCTTTTTTCTACCAAGCCTCTTTGAGTTAAGCACATCAGAAAGAAGAGAAAGCACAAAGAAGTACTTCTAGGCAGCTTGGGGGCAAAGCCGTGCCACCAACTCAGTCATTAATAGATACTTCTCAGCTATCCTTCCAAGTCTTTGTCCCAAAACCTATGTCCTGTTCCAGGTCCTTTCAATTATGATTGTCTGAATTAAACCCGACCTCTGTCCAAACTTCATTTGCACTGGACTTGTTTTTTATTGTGTGTACCCTCCGCACTATTGCAGCTGCAGTTCATTGAGATGCTCTCATCCCTTGTGTTACAATGCTACAGTAACATGCAGCATTAAACGCATTTTATATGAAACAGAAGGACTGGGTTTTTCAAATAAGCTCAGGTTTGGATTAAGCTATGTGTGAGTATTGCCTGCTGGTGGAATAACCTCTCTATGAGAAACCTGCCCCAACTGAACCGATGCTCGTAGTGTTAGATGTTAGATACTGGCTCTGAAGGGGACAGCGGCTTTCAGAGTGGCCAGGGAGGTACTCAGCTGCCCCTGAGGATCAAGGTCTGTGCTTTCTGCTGTTTTCATTTTGCCGTCTTTAGGACCACTGAGTTCATGCACTATCTAACTTCAAATGAATCATAAAATAAAAAGGAATAACATAGTTATCACAGGATGGAGTGCAGTAACACAGAAACAGCACAATTAAATACTGCATCCCAGCCTTGCACCACATACACTGGCAACAAAACTTGAGAGAAAAACTGTAACTAAAAGCACTTACTCATGCCTGCACTTGTGCAGACACATGGCTGGAACAGACTTCAGAAGCTTCTCAGCTCCAGTCTGCCCTGTGTGGGAGCACCACGCTTATCCACACCGACCTCCGCGAGGGCTTTTGAATGTGGTTTTAAAAATCACTCCAGAGCAGGAGATGCCAGAGATTCTGTTGTACTTGCTTTGCCTATAACTACTTGCCAACTTCAGTTCTCTTCATTGTCTATTAGACAAGGCATTTTGTCCCCAAACACTTTAGCTAAAAGCAGTTAGCCAGGGTCCCTTCTAGAGTAGAATGTCCTGAGGTGCTGTTTCATTTTTTCAGCCTGTTCCCCCACTGCTATTACAAAGTCATGGAGAGCTCAGCACCTAGGTGAAATTTGCTGTTGTAGTAATTTTAAGATCTTTCATACTAGTTTTAAGACCTATTTCAATTTGATTTCCAACAAATGTATTGGAAAAGAGTTTGAGTCTGCTTTACTCAATATCATTCCTGTTTATACCTGCAGAAGTTGGTAGATAAGTTTTAGAGATAGTAGGGAACTTTCAGATTAATAAAGTGAGAGCTAGCAAGCCTACAGAAATACCAGGTGCTGAGAACACTGAGGTAAAATCGTGTAGAGATTTGTCCCTCCTCACCCTCTCTGCTTGCTTGCTGGATAGGGTTTTATGTAGTTTGCCAGGGTCCTCAAGGTTAGAAGATATTGCAACAACAGTAGAGTGACAGAAGTGACTGCACAGGACATTGAGGGTATTCCTTTTCTTTAGGTTTGAAAAGAGAAGACAAAAGGAAGCTTCTTGGCTAATGAAAAGAGATCTGTTCCCACACTTCCTTCACTCCTGGTGTCTGTATAAACATGCTGTTGCATTTCCAAACATCTTTGGTGAGGGATTAAAAAAATTAAAGATCAAGAAAACGACAGAGTGGCCAATAAAAAAAACCACTCAGAGTGTTTGCTCAGTTTTGTCTGATGGTTCATTTGGAAACTGAATGCAAACTGGATGCCTGCCTCTGTGGACAGCTGAGCTCCGGCAGCCTACACCAACCCCATGCACTCAGCTTTACCTTCGTTCC
Organism: Cuculus canorus; assembly: GCF_017976375.1. Taxonomy (NCBI): domain Eukaryota; kingdom Metazoa; phylum Chordata; class Aves; order Cuculiformes; family Cuculidae; genus Cuculus; species Cuculus canorus. Next base: position 13,920,950 of record NC_071402.1, read on the forward strand.
TATAGTTATGTAATCTTCCTAGTGGCACAGCTTTATCAGGCCAGAGGCATTTAATCTTCTAAATCATAAACTGGGATTAAGGAAAACAATCTCATCTTTTTAATTAAATAATCACCTCTTGTCTTTTGTATTTGGATTTCTCAGATACAATTGGTAATTTGTGAAGCTTATCTAGGTAGCCATGAGGCTTAGGATCTTTATTTATTTGATGCAAGCTCAGAGTCTCATGACATTCCCTGACTGGAGGATCTTGGATCTTAGTTAAACATGCAGATGCTACATCCTCTACCTGCAATAATTACAGCAGCACAGAGGTGGAGAGATACAGACTTAGATCACAAATAAAAAAAGGAGAAAAAAGGGAAGGTACAACAGTCGTACAGACACATACTGCCTACCTGTTAATGAAACACAAGGAAAAACAGTAAGTCTCTGAAGAGTTTCTGTTTTCCTTTTACTCACTAAACGTGTCATATGGAGAACAAATCCTCATATAGTTTGAGTGACATATACTACATTAAGTGATCTCAAGGGAGATGGAAATGTGTCATGTCTCATGATCACAGCATGTGAGGACCCAAACAATGAGGAAAGCTCAACATTAAGCTATGCACATTTCTAGCTCTTCAAGGCTGCACAGGCAAAGTTGTTTGTGTTACTTTCTGAACATTTCAATTAAATACTACGCTCCACAAAGAACTAACATCAGCTTTAAAGCAAGTTCAATGGATTATTGAAAAATGTCATGTATTTGAAAACATGAGGGTGTTTTTAACAATAAATTTTCTCACCCATATGAAAAATCGCATGGCATTTTTGTGAAGTAATATTAAAAATCATAAAATAGCATCTAGACATGAGCAGCAATGGCTTATCTCACCTGTAGGATCCAGAGAGCACATATCTCCAGTCAGAGATAAGAAATTTTTCTTGTATTTGTCCTGAAAATTTCCTGCCTGATTTGGCGCAGTAAACCTCTCCAGTAACACTGCGGACTGAAATATTCTGTAAAGGAAAAAAATGAACATAGTGAATTAAATTTCTTTTAAATAAAAAATCAGAAGGAAAGGGGCCTTTTCCTGCACTGTCTTCAGCTCTTGACTTCCCTCGTGTCTGTTATGATTTCTTTGTGGACTCTCCAATGTTATATTTGAAGGTTTGGGGCTAGAGGAAGCCTAGCCAAGCTCTCTCACCAGCCATAGGGTTACTTGTTTCAATGAGGATGCAAACCTGCATGGAAATTCACGCAGATGGAACTGTGCTGTGTAACAATAACTGATGCTACCCCTACTGAAATGAGTATCAGACATGTCTGTAGCTGAGAGCAGTCTGCTACCTCCACAGCAACAATTTGGTCTAGGTGTAAGCTCTCATTTTATGTTGGCTATGGCACAAAACAGCTGGGGAAAACTTCTGCTCTCCCAATCCATCTGGGACTGCAAGGACATATGCTCCGCTATTCTGGTGCAGCCTAGATGAATGCCATCCTCCAGGATCAGATGCAAGTACACATGTGAGTGGAGAAGGAGGCCAGTTTGGTCCATGCAATGCTCTGCACTGTCCTTGTGCCTGAGCAAGCACATTTAAGGCAGGCCAGGCAACCAGACCTGACTCTGCTGTCTGTATACACACTTTACAGAATCAAGGCCTTAGTAAATGAGTGGCACCATGGCTCACATGTTATCGAAGCCTGTAGCAGCATATTTACCATAAGCAGCACAGAACTGTTCTTCCTAAGGAGGCTGGCTTTACAGATATGCAACCACTGTTATGAGTATGTTTTAGTAATTTCAGTTTCTTTATACATTTGAGATGGAATTCAGCTGTTGAAACACAGGTGTCTGGTGCATGTAAGATGCCCTCAGGTCTCCTGCCTGCCCTCCAGCTACCGTTCCAGAGGGCTGTTTCCTCTGTGGTACCAGCTGTCTCCACAAAGATGCCATGGGTGCCCTACAGCATCTCAAGCAACAACTGAAATGGTCCCTAGGAGGTTATTTTTAAGGTCAGTTCCTTCTGGCAGAGATGAAGGCAGACTAAGCTAACAGCCAGCTAAATTTGAGACATTATCTTTAAAACAGAGCTTTGACAACAGGTTTTATCAGAAACCACCTACTGCAGCCAAGGTATTGTCACGCAAAAGAGTTTTGAGTTCCCACTACTCATGGCTGCCAGACCACAGCTGCTGCAGCATTATTAAACAGAAGCAGTGGCAATGTTTATGTTAGACAACTCTACTAGGAGACTTAAGATCCGTTTTAAGACTTCAGGGCCCAGATTAAGTTAATCTAAGGATCTATTTGAAATGCCGTAACTTACTATAACGTGTGGAAAAAGGTTGGCACCTTCAGAGGGGAATTGCATGTGCTAACACTACCTCTGGAAAACTCTTGCTCTCTTTTATTTATAAGGTAGACTGACCCTAGTGTAGCCATGCTTCTAGCTTAGAGTGCCTAAATTTAGGCAGACAGATCTGAGCTGAAATGCTTCAGAGAACCACAGTACCTTGAAGAGCTCCTCAGCAATTTGCAACTTGTCGCACATCTCTGAGAAGAGATTTATGTTCCCATGATCAAGCAACAGGTAGACAAACACCATGCGCTTGTTAGCTGCCTCCAGGATGTCACAAAGAATCTCAGTGTCTGTGAATACATCCATCACGATAGCTAGCACCTAGGGGGAAAAAAGCAAAAGCATTAGCAGAGTCAACTTACATAATTTAAGGTGCCTGTGAGGCCACAAAATGTATTTTATTGCTTTAAAATATTCCAACACAAATCTCCAGAAATATATGTGGATATTTCTTCTAGTTTTCTCCCTAAGTGCCTGAATCTGTAAATTGATGAGACACATTGTTTCATTGTTTTATTGCTCATATAAAGCAAATACAACATGCAATAAATGCACTTCAGTTAAGCTCTTTTAATTATAAAATACAAGAAGATTTGTAGGTGAGATTTCAGCACTAGGAAATACATTGAAGTGCCAAGTGGAGAATAATAAGGATGTAGCTAAAATAAGAGATTGTAGCCCTTGCCAAACGGTTGACTGGCTTTCATAAGTCACATGTGTTTAGCAAGAATCACTGGATGACGCTTTCTCTCTTATGACTTATACCTGGAATGGTCCTGGCTTTAAATCCTCACTCTGGTGGTGGTTGCTAGGGGGACAGACTGCAACAGCTCCATTTTCTTTTTTTAATAATGATTTACAAATTAACTATTTCAATTAAACCATGTATTCATGCCTCCCAAATCAGAACTGGCAGGACAGTGTGTAAAACTCTCAGGACTGGGCATAAAAGCCCTCACAGCTGCTTAAATGCACAGCCTCCAGCCAGTGTGGATCAAGGGAACTGTAAATGTGATATAAACCCAATTCCATACTCTAGTACCTATGCTCAGTGTTGGGTGTGGCCTCATTGACGTCTGCTATTGTCCGTGGAAAGGGTCACCTCCCCAGGGCAATTCTGTCCAGTTAATACCTGACTTATCTTCAGAAGGTGCCTATTTCTCCATTGACCTGAGAGGGAACCCTTGATAATTGGACTCACAGGATATAATTTTCAATCAAAACAAACTTTACAGCACCTCTGCAGATCTGTTGTACTAATTGCTTCCAACTTGCACCAAATCTTACTCCAAAGCTTATGTCCACACCTGCCAGCAGGCTAATTCCCTTCACCTGCCCTAGGAAAGCCTTCAAGACCAAGCACATCCTGCTTGGCTGGCATCCTGTTCAGGCAAGCCAAATTATTTGCGGAGCAGTGAGGATCCCACACCTTCCTTTCTGCTGCTTAAAGCAAAGTGCTTCAAAAAGGGCCTTGCCAGTGCTAGGTAAGTGGCACAATTATGTCTAATATCTCATGCCTACACTTATTGTTAACTCACCTTGTCTTTTTAAAGGGCACTTCACCACATCCAGACTCACCGTCACCCCAGACCACTCTCTGGAGTGCTGCTTTTTCACCAGCTATTCCCAAGTTGTATTTCTGCACCTGACTTTCCTCTCTTACTTGCAGTAATTCTCACTCCTTTTGCCTGAATTTAATTTCATTATTCACATCTGTTCTACAAATGTGTTAAGATTATAGCACTGCTTGCCAGTCCTTTGCAGTCTGATGTAACCCACAAACACAGTCTTTGTTCTGTTGCTTGAGTCGTTAACGGATGTATCAAAACACTAGGCTATCCAGCACAGACCCTTATTAGACACTAATTAATAAATGCTGCCATTGAAAAGCAGTTGCTAAATTTATACTGTGAGTAGGTGCTGGTCCAGCACCTCTTGTAATGTAAATTAGATGGTTAAGAAGGTCACATGAACAGTGGTTTTATATTACATTTCCCACTTTTTCCCCTACAAGGTTTCTCTTCTCGGGACAGAAGATTGGTCTTGGTTCATACTTTACCTGACGATTATTTTATTATTCCAGAGACATTTCTTCTGTTACTGTATCTTCCTGACTCTGTCAACTTAAAATAACTGATCTGTAATTCCGTCAATGTGCTGAGCGCTTGTAGCCTTTGACAGGGCAGTTGTCAACAGGGATTTTTCTCTCCTGCCATTACACTTGGCTTTCTCAGACCCAGCACTTGCCCTTGCAGGAGAATAATAAAGTGAAAGCCTGTAGCTCCAGCAGGCTCTGCAGGCGGTGCTGGACAGCAGGCATTACAGCCTGGTTTTGTTCCTGACCATTCCCCTGTGAAACTGCTAGTGGCATCTCAAGTTTATACAAGGGGAAAACTACTAGATGATGGTAAACGCAGCCCTAAAATGTCATATTTTTTTTCCCCAGGAAAAGGGGAGACCTGCCAGAATACACACGACAGAGGCTTTTTATCTCCCTTCAGCTGCTCAGCTTCTGGTTTCCCAGTGCTCAGGCAGCCTGGCTTGTGCTGGCACCTCTCTGCAACCCCCCCGTCACTTGTCTGTTGTCACAGGCATCATCTGTACCTTTCCCACCTGCCAAGTGACACTGCAGTGTCTCCATAGGGAGCCCATGGGGCATTTTCAGTGACACTGACAACATATTAGGGATGAAAGGTCTTTTTTCTGAATAACAAAATTCCTCTGGGGACAGCTGCTGGCACACCAGACATACATGCACTTCTCCTGTCTCCTCTTCACCCTCACCTCCCATAAGCGCCCTAAAACAATCGCTGATGGCTCAGAGCTCACTTTATCTTAATTCTCATTACCAGTGTAATGGCCTGAAAGGAGCAAACTATCCTGCTGGTGATGCACAAGAAGGGACAGAGACCAGCTGCCCCTTCTGCAGCACATTTGCTCTGCTGAGTTAATACGAGTTTAAAAGAAGAAGGAATACTTTTTTTTTTTTTTTAAAGTCACCAAAATTTAAAGGTGTTGGTGTGAGTACAAAAAAAACCCCAAATAAACAAACACTGCCGTGTTCAACAACTGGCTTTTTACAGCCACCTTCTAGAGCAAAACTACACTGCGGTGTACAAGGCTGGCTCAGATCCAACACCACATTTACCTGATCTTTTTAAAAGTGGGAAGAAAACCGAGTGCAGAGGGACAGAAATTCTCTCCCCGTACCTGAGTGGTCTTGTTGATGTACCGGCGTATGATGTCTCTAATGTTATTGTTCTTCTCTGTTTGGAAATACACAGTGGCAGTGGATTTTTCCTTTAAATAGGGTTTCTCCGCTGTAATCCATGTGTGCAGCAGAGCTGGTTCACTGCTGTCAGAAATGGTGGGGAAGTAGGTCCCTGAAGGGAGCGACCCAACATCGTTCTGCTTGGGTGCAGCTGCCCCATCGGTGGCCAGGGACTCCTGCGCATAATAGGACTCCCTGGCATTGTCCTTGATGTACTGAGCTTCCACGGAGGAGAGGAAATCCACCTCACCCTCTTTGCTCAAAGTTTCAAGGTAAGATTCTGTCCCGCCATCCAGGAATGCATCAGTGGCCAACCTTATGCTTTCGTTGTGGCTGAAATCTGCTTTTGTCAACTTCAGGGACTGGTTCTTGATCTCTTCCAGCCTTTTCCTTATCTTGCCCATGTGTCTGGAGTGGCTCATGGTTCTTTGTCGCAGCAGTCGATCTGCCGAGCCAGCACCATGCATATGGATGGCACAGGCAGTGCAATCGCCCTTCTTGTTCGGAGACTGCATTCTGGCGTGAAATCGCCTCGGCTGAACGAATTAACTATGAATAAAAATGAAGAGATATTATTACCTCAGGCAAGTTAACACTCCTTGATTCTGTCGGTACAATTACCTTAAAAAAACCCCGAAGCTTGCTTCTCAGGTGGTTGTGAGCTTTGGCAACAATCTGATTCCAGATGGGACACAAGTGCAAAGCTGATTAGATTGCTTATCTGAGAAGAACCCACCTCACCCCCAGGGCATACGAAGGGTTCAAGTCCAATCACCAGGGCCGTCGAATTCGGTTGTATTTCTCTTCCTGTCGCATTCTGTGAAATGTGAGTGAGGAAAGCACTCAAGCAAAAGCAGGTAGGCTCCCAAGCATCGTTGCACAATCTTCAAAACAGCTTGAGGCTTCTCTATCTTTCCATAGCATTTGTAAAGGAGCAAAACCAACTCTGTTGTTGAACTAGGATAGAGACATCAGCCATGTCCATATAGCTTCAGAACAGCAGAAAGGGTTACAGACTCTTGTCTGTACCTACATGCTGCCAAGCAGGCTTAAAAATAGACTTGAACTTCATCACTGTGCCCCGTTCACAGTATGTTGCTATTATCATAGACGATTCACTCATTTATTTCTTTAAAGCTTTGTGACTACGCCATCCCATTAAAAGAAAAATACCCCTTCCCAAACATCCTGAGTATTATGTGGAGGGAGGGTTGTGAGCTGGCCTAAAAGCATCACAAATACAAACACTCATCACTTGATTGTGCATATTTAGGGCTGTTTGGTTGGTTTCTTTTTTTTTTTTTTTTTTCCAGGTGCAGCTTCTGGAGTCACGTTGTCCCTGTGGCAGCTCGACTGCTGTGTCATTAGCAGGATGGAGGCGCAGGTTCGCAGTGGGGTGAGAGGCACGGTGCCTGCAGGGAGCCAGGCCGACTGGAATGACTGCGCGGGGGTGAGGAGAGGCAGGGTGGGAAGGCACCCTTGCCTGAGGTACACCATAAATACCTCTGTGCATGCTTGTATGCAGAGGCACGTGTGACACAGTTTTCTCACACGGGTTGGGCTTGTCCTCGCCCTGTGTAGCTCTATGTCCATCAACCAGCATGCCACGGCTCCGGAAGGGAGTGCAGGATCGAGGGCACGTGTCAGTCTGGGCTCTTGCACGGAATTACAGGCTGCTGAGGGCACATCTGAGCGGGCAAAGGGTCCTGCTGCTCTGACCAGAGCACTCGACAGCATGGATGTCTTCAGGGCCACCAGAGTGACATAAGCCCAGTTTTTCCAGGGTAGCTCCCCAGATTCTGGATCTGTGTCTATGTCAGATGCCTGATGGGTGGGAAAAAAGAGTAATTACACGTGAGGATGACACAAACATATATATGAAAAAAGAAAAGGATATGAAATGGTTTGGATTTTAATCGTGGAGCCACAGAGGACAGGAAGCATCCAGCTGGGGATGAGGAGAGGTGGTGGTGGTGATGTTCCCATGCTCCTGGTGTGATTGCAAAAGTTATCCTAGCCCTCTCCCCGCCCCTAACAACACCCGCGGCTCTCAGACGCTGCCAGAAGTCATTAATTATCTACTGACCTGTGCTGCGCAATTACACCAAAAATGATGCCGCCTCATTAACCTGATGTGCAAGATCGCACCCTGTCAGGGCCAGTTGTGGCCTCCCTGTGCCCAGCAGGGCTGTCACCCCCTTCCCCAGCCAGGGCAGCGCTGCCACCTCTGGTCCCACATGGTCACTCAGTGTCCCACATGGTCACCCTGGTCCCCACACGGTCACCCAATGTCCTGCACGGTAGCGCCAATGTCCCACACAGTCCTCCGGTCCCCACTGAGGCCACTCAAGTTTGTCACCATGAGGTCTCACACTGTCACCCCAGGGAACCCTCATGATCACCTTGGGGTCCTGCATAGTCACGCCCATGTCCCACAAGGTCAGCCTGGTCCCCACATGGCCACCTAATGTCCTGCATGGACACACAATGTCCCACATGGTCACCCTGGTCCCCACACAGTCACCCTACCATCCCACATGGTCACCTTGGTCCCCACATGGCCACACAACGTCCCATATAGTCACCCTGGTCCACATATGGTCACCCAATGCCCCAAACGGCCCCCTCTCAGGCCACCCAAAGTTGTCACCGTGAGCTCCTGCTCTGTCACCCCGGGGAACCCTGTACTCTCCCTGGGGTGCCACACGGTTCCTCCTGCGTCCCCCACAGCCACTGCTGGACCCCACACCACCACCCCCAGGACCCACACGCTCGCCCTGCAGCTCCCCAGTCACACAAACGCCACCCGGGGCCCCGCTCAGTCACTGTGGGATCCCACAGCCTCACGTCCGGCCGGGGCAGGCGAAGCAGGCGGGCGAAGCAGGCTCGACAGGTCGCGCGGTAAAACGCTTTTCAGCCGCCTCGTTAGCGCAGTAGGTAGCGCGTCAGTCTCATAATCTGAAGGTCGTGAGTTCGATCCTCACACGGGGCAAAGGCGGGACGACTCTTTTTTTCTCATCCCCACGCGTTTACCTGCCACAAAACCGTTCTCCAGCCCCTCAGCTTTCTCTTTTGTTGTGGTTTCTGAAGGGCCAGTGCTTCCATGTTATGGGCTCACGGAAACAATTTCCTCAACATGAATTGTTCAAAAATGCACTTTGGCAGAAGGTTTTTCTGCATCCGAGCTGCCTGCGAGCCTCGTTCAGCACCTGGGAACGAAGAAATGGAGCCACTCCAGCAGTGGGGCTTGGGGGGAACACAGAGCACGCGCAGGGTCGGACTCGATGATCTAAGAGGTCTTTTCCAATCTAGTGATTCTATGATTCTATGACCAGGAGCTGCTGCAGGGGTACGACACGCACCAGCTCCTGCTCCTGCCTGCTGGAAACACTCTGGCTTATGGACATTTACATTTGTAACGTTTTCACAAACTATAAGCATGCACACTACAGCCCAAGGTGAGAGCCAAAAACTTTGAGTTCATTTTTCCCTTTGAATACAGAAATAATTGCATGTAAACTCCAAGGGAGTAATCAGAAAAAGGCGATTTCCTCATCTCCCAGAGGTAATCTTTGCCTGTTGTGGTTTTCTCCCTTTGAAAAGGCACAATGCCTCTTCCCAGCATTCAGCCGAGGGCTGATGAGATTTCCGTGGGTCCTGGTTCCTACGAATGTGACCTGTGCATTTCTGGTTCCAGACACAGAGGCTGCTAATGTGGATAATCACATTTAGGGCTTCATGTAAAGAGAAGCAGGGAGGCTGCTCACAGCCCAGGGTAACAAAGAAGTGCCGCTCAGAGGCATCATCCAGGGCTGTGTGGTGCTTTGTCACCCCCGGGGCACCATGAGCAGTCCTGCTCCGATACTGCTGCCCCAAAGAGCATCAGCAAAACCCCATGGGAAGCAGAACAAATTCGGTTCCAGCTCCACGTGTGTTTACATAGCCAAGTCTGCTCCTGTATCAGCACTGTGTGTGGCAATTATGAATGATTCACTTCATTTTACTCTGCCTCATTCTTTCTTACTATAAAACCACAAAAGGGTCTGCTCCTGGTCTAAAAACATGCGGCAGCGAAAACTGGACTAGCAGCATGAAAACCAGTGTATTTATTTAGAACCTCACTCCCCTTCTTTCTCATGACATGAACCTGCTACTGTGCTGTAACAACTCTATGGATCTCCAGCAACAGAGGCTCCACAGTCTCTCTGGGCCTTGTTTGCAAGGTTTAGCTCTCAGTGGAAGGGATTTTTTTTCCTCTACTGCAAATATCCCTGCTGCAGCTTGTAGCCTCCGCTTATACATCACTAACAAACTCAACATTTTAACAGTGGTTTGTTTCTTCGAGTCACGGCATCCACCAGAACAAATAAAGTACAAAAATACTGCAAGTGTAATAACTTAATGGCAAAAAGCGAGTTTATTTCAGAAGTAAAAACAGCATTATAGCTACTAAGAAAATAATGAGAAGGTTACAAACAACACACATTTTTCTAGCCGGCATTTTATTTTTAAATAAAAATATTTCTAAAGGCCTTTATAATAAACAATCTATTATCAGTCCTTAATCCCACAAGACATGTTTAATGTTTCACTAATTAACAATTTGAAAGTACAGTTGAGGTCCACAGCAAGCCAGCTCAAGGTGTCCACCCCGTAGCTGGAAAATGAGTTGGAGGATGTCTACTTCGAGCCTGTGAGACAAGCTTTTGTCTGAGTCGTCGAACTTCTGCCATCAGTTCCCGCTCTTCACATGCCAGTTCTCCTCGTCTTTGGCCTAAAGACACTTCAGTACAAGAAACTTGGACTTAAAATTGCAACTAATGGTTTTCCATAAATACTATGAATGCTTATTGGAAAACAGACACCTCTGGCATAGAAATGCTGTGTTTTATTGGTCCTGCTGTATGCGAGACAGCCCTAAGTCCTGTAAAAGCAAGTTGCTTGCAAGTGGTGCCAATGTTTTGTTACAGAAAGGTCAGATGCCAACAGATCACTACGGCAGGTTCATAAATGCATGTTTCCTGATGCATGCAGAGTTTTGTACATCAGACATGCATGATTTTAAATCGTGCTTTCACTGGCCAGAGTGGCTAGGACAGCCCAGCGGGAACGATTACACGCTAATTCCCAACTACAATTCTCAGTCAGATTTTGATGGAAGACAGGTCTACATCTTCTCAACACCCTCAAATCATACATAATATGAAGACAGAAAAAGCATAAGTGAAAAGATCAGGTCAAAATGGGGTTAATCTAGGCTGAGGTTTAACATGAGTTTTCTCACCACCTGACACACTTCAGGCACTTCCTACCTGCTGGTAGTGAAGACATTTTTTCTGGTCTGAAACAGACTACAACAATAAACTGGTTTACTATCCACTAAACACACACACAACTAATGACTCAATTGCACACTGAGGTGTTCCAGTAATGCTTCTGAAATTAAATGTGAAAGAAAGGAGGGTCCTAACTCAGAAACTTACTGTGTAATGATGATTCTGATGCAGACAAATCATTCAGACAGATGTTTCCAGACATTGGCACCTGCTGGAGTTCTACCCCTCTCTCTGTACATCTGGCCTTTAAATCACGCAGTCTCTCTGTGGGAAGTGGAGAGAAAGATTCTCTGTAAATGAAAAGTGTTTAGATTTCAGTGAATTTTTCTAGCTGGAGGTGAAACAGTTTTTCTCCAGGAAGCAAAACTGAAACAGTCACTTACTCCAGCTAATGGCAAGGACAATTTACTCAGTTTTAGAAGTCAACGTTTCTACTCTCTGTGTCAAAGCTATGCATCACTGCACTTCATTTTAAGAAATTACAGCTCCATACGTGCTATTTCTTCCTATGTAATTAATCTTCTGACAAATGGGCCACTAAGATCACATGGAATATGGCTACTCGTGCTTGCAGTTTTAGAAGGAGACACCCATTTTAATAATTTGCAGTCACAAATTACTGCATATTAAAAGCATTAGGTAAATAAGGGCAAAGGCTGAAAAAGTTCACCCAAAGCAATACTAATCACATAATCTTAATACTAATCACTAATCTTGTGTGAGCCTTGCAGAGACAGGTGAACAGGAGAAACATAACACACAAATGCAGCAATTGAGAAGGATGTACTGGCCAATGCTGAATTGCATAAATGGTTTTGTTCTGTGAACACTTGGCAAAGTCACTTGTTGGCAGTGAGTTTATTGTTCTTTACGTTATTTGACAGAGTATTTTTAGGGGATGTGATTTTACAGTCAGCTTCACCTGACCTAAGCCCCATCCTACCAAAAATAACATTTATATTGCTGCACCTGATATATATCAAACTGAGATTCCAAGCCTGGCCTGTTGGTGTCATTAGACAATACTGCCAAAAAGTACTTACATAAAGGAGTTAAGCTAAGTTTATTCCTAATATTGGGCACTTTGTATTCAGTTGTTTAATCCTTCACACCAATATTCATGTCCACATCCACGTAGAACTGTATTATCTGTATGCTCACCAAAACAGCCATCTTCTCTTTGCAGGTTTCCAGCCAGTTCTAATGTGTCATTCATTCTGTCTTCCAAAAACCGCTTCCTGTGCTCATTGGCGGCGGCAGCAGCCTTCTGCTCTTTCTCCAATTGAGCCCTTTTCTGTGTAACTTCTTCCCGCTGTGCGACAGAGATATCAAAGGTACCTTCAACAGATGTGTTTCAAAGAAAAAGCAACATGCAAACCCATCTGAGTTACAGACTACATGTCACCCTTACATTGAAATATATGTTATTAAACTGAATTAGTGTTTCTCTTTTGAAAAATTCTCCCTCAAACACCTAGAGAAAGGTAAAAGTCTTGGGTCTGAGGAAAAAAAAAATGAGAGGAATTTAACAGAGTTAGAAATATGCTTTTCTAAGCCTAAAATATCCTCACTAATTTCCTTCAGTGCTTTCAGAAACTTCCAGTCAAAACAGGAAAGGAGATTCCTAACAAAATATTTGTCATCTTTCAGTTCTATGCTCTACAATGTTATGAGCAAAAGACAGTTACATTTGTGCCTGTCCCACTTAAGACAAAGAAATAATGCAAATACCTTTTTTTCTTCTGCTTCCCTCATGGCCTTCAGCAGTTCAGCCTCTTTCACCCTGTTGTCATGCAGGAGCTTGGCTATCTCTTCATAACGCTTCTCACGATCCTCATCATCACGCCTTAGTTTATGCAACATTTGCAACCTCCAGTTGGCTTCAACGCGTTTCTGCTCTGCTTTGGCTAATTTTTCTTCAGCCACCTAATAAAACACCTTTCTCACCAGGAATCCGATTACTCTATTTCAAGTACACAGCCTTACGTACAGATAAGTTAAGTGAACTGTCAAATGGCCTCGCTACGAGACTACACCTGCAGTGCCACTCTTCCATGCATGACAGCAGGCTGTCTTGTCTATCAGGGCTTTCTTCTGCTTTTTCTACATCCTTCTTATTCTTTCCCTTACCAAGCGTCTTTGCTTTGTTGTTTTGTTTGTTTTTTTTAAAATCTTGTGGAAAAAGGCATCAACCCTCTCCATGGTTTTGGGGATTTTACTTTCCTAGCATGAATTTAATATGATTTACAGGTGCTATTAACAGTAGATTGATACCTGGCTGCCAATACTTCCACCCACATCCATCTGCTTCCAAAAATCGAACGCTGTTTACAAAAATTCAGACCCATATGTTTATTTCTAGACAAAATATAAATGCAGATGCCAAGCATATGGGCAGTGGGTTAGCTGCAACTATTTTTCCAACTGTGCAGTTATAAGTTCTGAGCTTGAAAATCTGAACAATTCATAATGTCAAGCTAAAATGTGATCTAGAAGACAGCTTCTACAGCTGAATTTCCTGCCAAGTACTACCAACTGAAAGTTCTTTTGAGGCTGACTTTTGTTTTCTTATGGTTACAAATAAAACATGTTCCTTAACAGGAGGATGATTTATTCTGAAAAGCACGTTTGATTCTTATACGCCTTCTGAGAAGTAAAGGAAAGTTGATATTCATGGCAAGCCCAAACAATTTCAGTGTTATATAGCTGTTTGGACACTTCAGTCAGTTTTTAAAACCTCAAAACTGTAAACAAACCATAATAATCAATTAATAGACACATCTAGAAATTAGATTTCTTTAGAAAATATTTTCACATTAACTTGAACTAGTTGACTGCAATTAAGATGTTATTAACTAGTACTACTTGTATGAGTTAGAACACTAACTGCCCGAAACATGTTAAGATCAAATAATCTTACTATCTGAGCTTTCTGCTGTTCTTCTCTATCTACTTCCATCAGTCTCTGAATGACATGATCTTCTAGATCCACCCTTCTTTGATGGGCATCCACCTCTTCTTTCATTTCCTTTGTAACTGCCTCTTGATCTTTGATTAGACGCTGCCAAATACACAAACATAAATTATTGTTGCTAAGCTATTTAGTCACATTTATAATTCTGTCTCTTTAACAGTTATTAAAATTCCATTAAACTAATATTCGAATATATCCACACACCTCATCTCACTGTGTATCATAACTGTCCAAGAAAGTGATTGTCCCTGCTATTTCATCCACTTGGAATTACACTAACACTGAGTCATCACAGTGGTCTTGCTAGTTGCTACTGATGTAATTCCATTCTCTAATTATAATGGAGCATAAACACAGAATTCCAATTTAAATGAATTAGATTCATCATGAAAATATTCTGCACTTTTATGGAACATTTTAGCCAAAACCTCAGAAAGTTTCAGAAATATAAATCTTGTTTCATGGTACAGGGACTTATAATAAACACATCTGCAGCTTGAATGCAAAGTAGTACAAATCAGCAGTAGATCTACAAATAGAATTTTAACTCTCATCACTTTTTCTTCAAATACATCATGGCACATTTACACATTTTCTGGAGAAGACATAACCCCTCCCAGGCCTGCGGGAATCTATGGAGCTATGTCTGTAGGGTACCAAAGCATCATTAATGTATGTGGCCTTATAAGCTTGGATACAGCCCCTCATTGACAGGGAAAGTCCGTCTACACAGACTCCTTTCGGTAGACGTATATCTTCAGTTACTTAAATAATTGCCACCTTTCTAGTCTAAACAGGATGACCACTATAGCATTAGTTCCCTTAAAAGGCTGACTTTACATGTACTGGAACACAAATGAGCTTAGCCTGGTTTGTATTATGTAGCCACAATACAGCCAGCTGTGCATTTAATAAATAAATTTAATAATAAATTTAGCCCAGTTACGCTCAGCATGGGTTATGAAAAAGTTATGGCCAAAAGCTTTAAAAAGCCAAGTATGAGCTGACACATGCTTCAAAATAAGGGTTAGCAATGTGGCTGTCCACTTCTGCTTGCATTCCATTGGATCTGCAGGCATGCAAGATGGACACGTGTAGCTGTGAATTCTAAACGCAACTTACTATTTCTAACCAAATGGACATTACTAAAGCCTTCCACTGGCAATCTTGCTTTTCAGTCAATAATTACTCCTATTTAACTTTAAATAGCATTATTGACTAAAATCTTTTATTACTGAATAGTAATCTTTCTGAATTACAAGAAAGGAATTGCACATTCCCCATGAACCATCCATTCCTTTTTGCTTCATGATGTTGTTGGCAATTATACCTTTTTTCATCAACTACACGAATCTGTTGTACGGTTCTCTCCAGAAAAATTAGATATATCTTGATACCACAGATGAAAAAGTGGGAGTTTCTGGGATGAGGACCATATTGTTACAGACTCATTTCTTATTTACATGTTCCTCACTTCTCTCAACCAGATGAGCACACAGATAAACCCTGCAGCAACCAAATGATAGCTCTGCACAGAAGAAAAATTAAGTAGGGAGGATATGGATATCTTAGAAAAACAGATAACAGTAAGTTCTACTAATGCTTTTATCAATGGTATGAGAGAGAAAAAAGGGCTCACTTTTTCCTTACAAAGACTGCTTGTATGAACAGAACTGTAAAGGAAGAACCATTAAATGTAAACATCTGTACAGTTCCCTAATAACTACCTGTTCAAAAAGTTGTCTTTGCGATTCAAGTTCCATCCGTCGTACTTCCACATCTTGAACAGCAGCAGCTGTTTCCTGCTCTCTCATGGATACCTTGAGCAGAACAGAAACACATGAACACACAGTAAAAGAGAAATTTCTCTCCCTTTAAGAAAACAATACCAAGCACAATGTCCAAAACTCCAAGCCACACCCTGCCTCTAAATTCTAGGTAACTTTCTGTCACACCATGAATAACGGAAAGTATTGCATATCAAAAGGACAGGGTAAGGGGGAGAGGATGCACTGGAAGAGTTTTGCATCCAGCCAAGGACAGTAATGTCTAGCAGTAAATGACCTAGCACTAATAACCTGTCAGATGCAGCTCTGAATTGAATAAGGAGACTCTGAACCCAGAACAGTGCAGAGAACAGTACGCACAGGGAAGTGGCTACTTCACACCTGGCAGAACCTGTGCGGAGCTGAAGGTAACGAATCTTGCAGCACTCTGACTGCAGAAACAAACACACAGCTGCACTGTGCTCTGCAAAATGTGGTGCTGAGACACGAGGAATGGCCCTGCAAAGACTCACTCGAGGAATGGCCCTGCAAAGACTCACTCGTGCCCAGGAGGTTCAAAAGCTTCCTGTTCTCAGCTTCTGCATGGTACTCAAGCTAGTAACATGGGAGCAGAGGCAGGCCTGGCCAGAGGCCGCTGCAAAGCCTCTTAATGAATGGCAGAGTTAATTTGCAATCTGGACACACAGCCCACAGACAGCTGAGAATTCACTAGTCCTTTAAAGAGCTCATTACATTTTTTCAGTACTGCCAATATACAGATGAATCTGGCTTTTCTTAGGAATTCTGCCAGTTAAAGCAAGACAGTGCCAAATAAAAATGTTAAATTATGCATTTATCAATTAAAGCAGTCTATCTCATGCTAAATACACCTCTGGGCTCACAAATCACACAATCAACTAAAATTTTAGTTATGTATTTTTTTCTTGTTTATTACTAATAAGCCTTCAAGAAAAGAATTGCTTGTGCAATACTCAGCCTTTCTCAAAATTTCATCATCAAGATGTTTCAGTTCCATTTGACGCTGATCTTGCTGGTATTTCAGAAAACGCCTTCTTGAAGCATCCAGAAATTGTAGTTCCTTTGCTTTCAGTTCTCTTTTCACAGCAGCTAGTCTTCAAGGCCAAAACATACAGAAACAAGGGAACTTGTATATACAAATAGGCCAGTACCAAAGAGCACAAACTTGTACTGCAGCTATCTGTTAGTTACCGTGAGCTAATCTATAACTTATAAAGCTTAGGACAGTTGCGTTCATTCACGTAAATTGTCCAGTTTTCATTTACAAGGCAAAATTATATTCACAGACACACAGACATCCTCTGACAGCAATGTCCCAAAATAAGCTTTGAAGTCCTGTGCTCTGTTTCTGTTCTGCTTTAATAAGCACTATTTTACTATTGCAATGATCCAGAACTGGAAACTATTCCTTAGAATAATTGACAGAAAGAGGTTCTGGTTCCTCTTTCTGCAAAAAAAAGTAGTCCTAAGTTCATTTGGAAAATATCAAACTCTTTCAAGGAACAAAACCACAAACTCACTGTCCTTTTTTTAAGAAAAAAGTCTATTTATTCTGCAGGTGACAGAGGCTTAAAAGAAGCACCTGTAGATGTGGCATTTAGGGACATAGTTTAGCGATGCACTTGGTAGCTTTAGGTTAACAGTTGTACTTGATGATCTTAAGGGTCCTTTCTAATTACTTGCAGTTAACCTAAAAAACTGTGGAGATGTTGAAATTCTCTTAAACCTTCACAATTGCAAAACACACAAACTAGCGGTTCAGCTTCAGTACTATCACAACTCTGTTCAGCATCTAGCATGTAAAGTCTTTCTAAATCCACTAGGAATACAAGAATGTGTAGAGTCACTGACACTGTAAGTGGCTCTCATATTTGCAGGGTGAGTCTGCCCCCACTGCAAGTCTGAAGTTTCAGTGCGCAAACAAACAGCAACTGTCTGCTTAAAAGCATTCACAATCCAAAGAGACCAGACAAAAGGCTGGGAGCTAAGACAAAAATATGAAGTGACTTGGCCTCTAAACTGCTGTATTCCCTCAGGCAAGGCAGTCTTACAAGGCAGATCACTTCATTCCCACACCAAAATCTGACCCACTAGACCACACTGTTTTCCCACATTACAATTTACACAAATTAGCAGCTATTTCTTCTTTACTCATGGTTAAAAATGTAATAGTAGAATACAGTAGCCAGGCCCCTAATGCTTCTTGTATTATAATACCTCTGCCTCTGTTCCACCAGCTTCTCTTCTTCTTCCAGTAGCATTTTTCGCTTCTGTTCTTCAGCTTCTTGAAGTAATTCCTGCTTTCGATACCAGGCTTCATCTTCTGCTTTCTGTTCATGTGCTTTAGCTTCTAATTCATGCATTAATTGTCTAAATGAAAGGACAGCCGATGTTAATTCAAGCCAACTATCAATAAATTACTTCATCACTTAGAAACTGATGACTGTACTAGCAAAGACCTGATGAAGTGCAATGTCACCCTTTATGTACTGATAAAAGTACATGGGAAGAGTTACAATATTGACTGTTACAGACAACACGGCATTTCAGCTGAAGCTTTCAAGTTTGAGGACTTGCAGCCCAGTATTTTCTGTGAATTGACAAACATCTTTTGCTTAAAATAAGACAGCTGATTTAACTTAAAAATGTGTTAAACTGAATAACTCTCAACCTTCAGCAGCCATCTGAAGTCATCTTCTTGAATATTTTTGTTTCTCTTCTCAAGTATACACATTACAACAGAAAAAGGCAATTGTGTCCACCTGTCCCTCCCAGTCTGATACTGTCTTCAGCTTTCCCATAAATACCTTTCTTGTAAGTATTCAATTTCATCCTGTCTGATCCTCTCCCGTTCCCGAGTTTGATAATCCACAATGAACTTGGGATATTTGTTAAATACAGGGTACTGTCCTTTTGTAAGTGGTATGAAGTCATCAAACATACGTTTTGGATGGATATCTAGTGGTGTAGCCTCCATAAGCTGATAAGCTTCCTTAATCACAATATTAATGTCCAGGTTGTTACGATGATGAAAGAAATACTGTAAAAGACATGCTTCTATTTACATTCTACAAAAGATTAAGCAAGTTTTTAATAGACCTATTGGGGAATAAATAGGTAAATCAGCAGGATCTATACTCCAAAAGTTGATTCTTTTTTTTGAAGTTAGTCCTACCGAGTAGTAAAATATTACTGGCTCAAACGACTTGACCCAAACCTCTTCAAGCTGTATAAGTATGCTCTAGCTTATTTCCCTCTCTTCAAATAGCAGTCATGTAAGGGATCTGGAAAGCTAGGTGTGAATTCAGTGTCCAACTACCCATACAGACACTCCTACCGCTGGATAAACCTTCCTTGATTTCTGGGTGTTCAAACATGAAGCTTAGAATCTCCTCTTCTTGAAGGACTATTCTTCTTGTCAAAGTTCTTATTCACAAAGAACAGCTTTAAATTGGTTATTATTAAAGGTAGCAATAATGTTGTTTCTTTGATGCCTGTCAAAATGACTGCTCGCAAGCATGTTTTCAAGGCAGAACCCTTCGTTTGCATAAGGAGATGTTTTCACATGAAAAAAAACCCTCCCTCTCCCATGTAAGTCTAAACACAGGGAAATATTTTCATCTAACTTCAGAAAAGGTCAAATACTACTGCCTAGTTTTGGAAATCCGAAAGCAAACTAATGAAACAACACGACAGAACGACTGTGTCTTGTCTCCAAAAGCACAAGTCGTTATTAGAGCCCCCAAAAGAGGCAGAATTATTTTGTTGTTGATGAACTATTCACATTTACTAAATGGCTTTTAATGGCATTAGAAAGCTTATGAAAGCTTTTAAAGATCTCATTGCATGAAACTGCAGGAAACTGCTCAATATTTTACTCACTTATTTGTCAGGTTGTTCAGAAACACCTAATAATACATTAATGTGGAAATGAAACATCTCCTTCTAACCTCATAACAACAGATACAATGTTTCATAGGTCTCTGTAGGTACGCTTTGATAGGACTGAATTAAATAAGAAAACGCTTACCTCAAAATCTGCTCTTTGATTACAGCGGAGCAAGGGAACTCTGGAACATATGATATAAGCAACAACCATCATTAGAAAGTACGAAGGATGATTGGAGAAGATATTGTCAAAGACTTTCAGCCATTCTTCTCTTGTTAGAACCTCGGAGAACAGTGTTTCTAGAAGAGGCCAAGCATAAACCTATATGATTTGGGAAAATTGACAAAATAATCTGTTAGTACAATTTTACCATTTCTTTGAAAGAAATAATATTAATTTTTCATGCTTTATACCAAGAGTCTGTAGATTTACGAAAGAAACAAACTAAACCAGATTATTTGAAGATAAGTTTTATCACACACTAGAAACATTCAAAATAGGGGGTGATAATAAACAAATTTCTTATTTCACTGGATGTCTAAATCTTCCATTTAGATTTGTGAAGCTAAGGTAATCCCTAATGATAAACAGCAATTAGAAAATTAATTCATCACATCTATGTCCACTCAAAAAAAAAAAAAAAAAGGACATTTATGATTTGCTAAGTAGATTTTCAAGCAATGTAGACTTTAAAGCAAAGAACTGCTAAGAACTCCAGTAGCACGTATGTGAGCTTTATGATCGTGGAAAAGGAAAAGCTGCAGGAAAGCCAAGATATATTCTTCACACTCCCATACCATTCATCATTATTTAATGAAAACTCCCTCAAAAAAGAACTATTTCAAAATAAAAGACTAGTGCGCTATCATTCACTGCAGTGACATTTTATATGCAAAAATTGGCTAGAATATTACCTGTGAAGTCACATTGTATTTTATTAAATGCTGAAGTAATTCTTTGTCATGATGTGCCAAAACATTTTCCATCATGCTAAGGACATTAACTGGAGGATTGGGAAAATACTCAAACCAGTGCTGACAAAAATTAACTGGAAGAGAAAAAAAGCCCAACACAATCCACTGTAATCCAGAGTGACACTGTTGACAACCTTAAGTTCTGCTTATAAAGGCTATGAATTTAACAGGTAGTTTTAGGCAGCAGAGCCTATTTAAGATATTCCCACCTCTCCTCTTCCCTAGCATTTACTCCCAAACCATTCCCACAGTATAGCGCTCTTCCAGCTGCACTGGCACGAGTTTTTGTGTCAGTACACTGTGAACCAGACTGGGGAAATAACCTGGCTTAAAAATAAAATGCAAAAAAAAGCCTGTGTGCTGTGGGACTAAGTGGCTGGAGGCAGATGGGAATATTTAAACTGGTATTTCTGTCTCATGAAACCACAGCCTAGATCAAGTGATTTTTAACACACTAAGAACAATTTCCGTAAACTTGGATACTTACTCACTAACAGCATGTGTTTGCAGAGTGGGTATGTATGCTTGGCAGCACATGCCTTCTGTAGATTTAGCAGCAGCTGCAACAACTAATTTAAGTGTAAAGTACTTTAATTTAGAATGTTTCTTCAGAAGACAGCCATAGCCAGCTTTAGTCAAATGTCTAATTTTGCGTTACCACATGCTCAGGACAAGTAAACACAATAAAACTTCAAAAGAGATCATTCCCTTTTGACTGCGAGTGGGTGAGGGGGTAGGGTGGGTCGGTGTGACTACTTTTCCTATATCTCAGAGATTTCAGTTATCATGATATAACTAGAATCATACAATGGTTTGGGTTAGAAGGGACCTCAAAGACCATCCAGTTCCCCCCATCTTCTACTACTGGATCAGGTTGCTCAAAGATCCAACCAACTCGGCCATGAACCCTTGCAGGAGTGGGGCATCCACAACTTCTCTGAGCAACCTCTTCCAGTGCCTCACCAACCTCACAGTAAAAATTTCTTTGTAATACCTAATCTAAATCTCCCCTTTTTCAGTTCAAAGCCATTACCTCATCCTATCACTATACGCCCTTGTAAAAAAATCATTCTCCACCTTTCTTGTTTGTCCCCTATAAGTTCTGGAAGGCCACTATAAGGTCTGCCCAGAGCCTTTTCTTTTCCAGGTCGAACAGCCCCAACTATCTCAGCCTGTCATCATAGGAGAGGTGATCCATTCCTCCGATCATCTTCGTGGCCCTCCTCTGGACTTGCTCCAACAGATCCATGTCCTTCTTATGTTGGGGGCCCCAGAGCTGAACACAGTACTCCTGGTGGGGTCTCATGAGAGTGGAGTACAGTGGGAGAATTGCATCCCTCAATCTGCTGGCCACGCTTCTTTTGATACAGCCCAGGATATAGTTGGCTTTGTGACTGTGAGTGCACATTGTCAGCTCATGTTGAGCTTCTCATCGACCAACACCCCTAACTCCTCCTCTTCAGGGCTCTCTAAATCCACCTCTGCCCAGCCTGTATTTGTGCTTGTGACAGCCTGGACCCAAGTCCAGGACCTTGCACTTGGCTTTGTTGAACTTCCTAAGTTTTGCGTGGGACAATTTCTCCAGCCTGTCAAGGTTCCTCTGGATGGCATCCCTTCCCCACAGCATGTCAACCACGCCACACAGCTTAGTGTCACTGGCAATCTTGCTGAGGGTGCCCTCAATCCCACTGTCAATGTCTCCGACAAAGATGTTAAAACAACTCTGGTCCAAATACCAGCCTCTGAGGAATGACACTCATCACTGTTCTCCACTTGGACATTAAACTGTTGACTACTGAGTGCAAACATTCACGCAATTCTTTATCCTCTGAGTGGTCATCCATCAAATCCCTGTTTCTCCAGTTTTGAGACAAGAATGTTGCATGTGACAGTATCAAATGCTTTGCACAAGTCCAGGCAAACGATGTTCATTGCTCTTCCCTTATCCACACTGCAATCCCGTTGCAGAAGGCCACCAAATTTGTCAAACATGATTCGCCCTTAGTGAAGCCATTTTGGCTGTCACTGAGCACCTTCTTTTCCATGTGCCTCAGCAGAATTTCCAGGAGGATCTGTTCCATGATCTTGCCAGGCACAGAGGTGAGACTCACCAGCCTGTAGTTCCCCAGGTCTTTCTTTTTTCTAAAAATGGGAGTTACGTTTCCCCCTTTCCAGCCAGTGGGAACTTCACTGAACTGCCATGACTTCTCAAACATGATGAATAGTGGCTTTAGCAACTTAATCTGCCTGCTCCCTCAGGACTCACAGATGCATATCAGGACTTCTGCACCTTCAGGTTCCTTAGATGGTCTCATACTTGATCCTCTCTTACAGTGCGCAGTTCTTCATTCTCTCAGTCCCTGCCTTTGCCTTCTGAAAATCGGGAGGTGTGGCTTGAACACTTGCTGGTGAAGACAAAAAAAGTCTCCTATTTCCTTTGGAGAGGGCCCACGTTTTCCCTAGTCTTCCTCTTACCACTGACATACCTATAGAAGCTTTTCTTGTTGCCCCTAACATCCCTGGCCAGATTTAATTACATAAAGGCATTAGCTTTCTTAACCTGATCTCTGGCTGTGTGGGGGCATCGGTCACCACTGGGGTAGATGGTGCAGACTGCCCAGCCGAGCTGCAGCCCATGCTCTAGGATGAGTACCCACCACTCTGCCTTGAGGGTCAGGTAGGGTGAGTGCCCTTCATCTGTACAGATGATCACAGAACAGCTCTGCTGCACCAACTGCCACACCCTGCCCTGTTTCTCCATCCTGGCTGCAGAATGCACCTGTACCAAAGCTGATTGCCTTGGCAAGTGACTGCTAGATATTACTGAATACTACACAAATTTGCTTTCACTGATTAGACTTCACAAATACTGTTATACTACTAACATTTTGCTAGAAACACTGAAAAAGGAAGTCTAATATATTCGTTTTACTCACAAGCAAGTTATTGCTTTAAGCATACAGTTGCTACATATTAATTCCTGGCAATACCTTTAGAAGAGAGCGTGGTGACCTCTTAGGAAATACCTCATTCATTTCATCAGGAGAAGCTCTTTTGCATGGGAAAGCTTAAACATGTTGCAGCATATTTGAGTTTTTTAAATCATTGCTTACCTACCACTGTAGCAACAACTTCAAAGCAGATCAGCTGGTTGTTCTGGAATAACTTTACAAATGGGAATGCTAGCAAAGGAATATAGGGCATCTCAGCAAAGATAGCAGACCAGTGAGCTAGAGCTGATAAGGTCCTGTATACAAAGGCAAATAAAAGGTGTAGAAAACATAGATCCAAAACCGAACAAAAACATAATACGCACTTAAAGAGCACAACACAGAAAAAACCGTAAACTTCAAGACAGATGCAGGATTGTACAAGTTATAAAAATAAAATTGCATGAGGGCGCTACTGTTTCATTGTAGATTTTCCATACAGCTGATTCCAGTTATTAGATACATTTCAGATCACTACATGAAAGTAAAAATGTATAGTAAGTATAAGCAATATATTTTACCTCTGTAAAACTCTCAGCAGTTTCCTACTTTTGATGGGATACTCATCCTGAATATTCACAAATGCACTGTGGGTGCCCTTATCTATTAGGCTACTGAATGCTAAGTGGTTTTCAGGAAGCTGTAATAAGGAACGCCAAACAAACATCCTGCAATTAAAATGCAGACTTAGTCAAGCAACTTCTCTTTCATGCGCCAGTAAACACAAGCAATTTTATTTTGGGCAAGCACAAACTTGCACACAAAAATACCTGTACTTTTCTGGATATTCTCCAAATCCTTTCAATAAGGCTCGCAGACGTTTCTTGTTTAATCCGCCTGGCAATTCATTCTACAAAACATGGGATGAACAATAAATGTAAGGATTTTTCTTTCATAATCTCTTTCTTTGCACTCTAATCAATGATAGTAAACTGAAAATGAAGTTCCTAATACAATATTAAAAAAAATATTTAACGCTGTTACATAATTCCAGGTATTTCAACAACAAAAAGATAATTCAAAAGATCATTCATGTTCTACTAAACTCAAAGAACAGCCACCACTGATTTCAGTTGAAAGCAGATCAGATCCAGACTGACTAAACTATAGATTATTAAATGATGGATATAGCCAAACCATAAAGAATATTGACATAAGGAGTACATCAAGCTGTGATGAATGTTACAGGATGATACAGATATAGATATGTGTGTACATATATGTGTGTGTGTACATATATATATAAAAGAATATATATACATATGAGATGCAAGATAAAGACAGAGAGAGAAGATGGCACAGTGATGACAGAAAAGACATAGGCGTAACAGTAATTCATCTTATAAAAACCAAAAAATGAAATGGCTTCTAGGCAGACATTTCAGAAGTACATGTTTGTTAGCAGGGAAGCAGATCAGATCTGGCAATATCCAAATGTGTCACAATTCACTCAAACAACTTCAGAGGCATCCCAAGCTCAGGCTGTACCACATAATACTGGAATATGGGCTAGAGGAAATGGTACTAAAACTCCCTCAATCCCCTCTCTGCTCAAGCATCCCAGTGAATCGGTGCCTGAACTTATTCTTTTAAGTAAGTGGCCAAATATTTTTTTGCAATGAAATTTAAATGCTGCAAACTGGAGAACAAAATATTTGCAACTTCTTCCCACCTCTTTATTTTCAGGTGACGTGTTCACATTCAGTTTTAGCAATCTGCTTTGAATTTTGCTTCTTTTGGGTTTCCAAGGCTGCTCTGACCTTCCTGAAGTCACTCGCATTGTCAGTTTATTTTCTTGTGATGTGCACTTGGACCAATCTTCTACTACTTTGAATGTGGGTGATGGAGGCTAATATTAAGTGAAAATATCTTGGTTAACATCTTGTAAAACAGATTAAATAACACTATAATTTCATGTTTACCCAATTTTATATGCCATATTTTCGAGCCTGATAGCCACAGCAAGAATAGAGACACATTTATACCAAAAATACATATATGTGAATTGTATACTCTTGAATAATTATGCCAGTGAATAAAACTGCTGTAATAAAGTAGAAAGACTGTAAGAAGGTTTATGTAGTTTCCAAACCAACTCAAACATCATATTATTTCCTTGTTTAGCAAACGTTAAAAATAACTGAGGTAGTAGAAATGTGTATCATGTACTGCTCAGGTTATTTACTTTAGTGTGTTTCTCAATGTCACTAAAATACTATGCATTTCTGTAGCACCAGTTAAAAAGAACTCAAAAGACCTTTATGAACTTTAATTAGTCTTCAGTGTCAGGGAGGTATTAATTCAATGTTGGAGATTGGGAAACCAAGTAACAAAGTGGATATCCCGGTTCATGTCAAACCGGCAGCAAAAGTGCAAATGGAATGCATGTGTGACATCTTTACACATCCCTCCTCAGATCCAAGTCCATCATTATCCAAAGCTGGTTTACTGTTTACTTCAAAGACATGGTGATTAAAGATACATGGAATTCTGGATTTAGAAACCTGACTCCCATTAATAAATTAATTTAATAAAATAAGAACTAGTATTTAGAATGTTTGTTATTTAGGAAGGATTAGAAGTGTGATTGTGCCATAACGTGGTTGTTAGTATCCAGTAGCACAGTAAGAATAACAAAATTACAATAACAAAAACACCATTCATGCCTGCAGTTTAAGACAGCATCAGTTGCAAAACGTTCCCTATTGGAAATGAAACAGAAGTCACACAATTATGCTGTTTCGATCTTCACCAAAACGTCATTAAAAAGAGAAATCGGTCCACACAAATTGGTGTAGAAAGGCATACCATCTCCTTTCCTCCCAACAACAGAAACACAGTGATACTTTAAAAACATCATATTACCTGACAGGCTGGAGTAACTATGAAGAGAACTCAAACCACTTTTTCTTTCATTTGCAGTGTTAAATACTGCACTCCAACATATGTCTGCGAACTACTGCTGATACAAAAGTTATGTAGACAAGTATCAACTTTAATGGGATTTACTGCTGTTTTAAGAAATGTAAACCACTCTACCTTATTTACATCTTGAGTCAAAGCTTGGACACTGTACAAATTAAGGTTACCATTTTCCATTACTGATGCAATATACCGTCCATTGGGGCTAATCGCTGCTGTAATAATTCCCTCTTCATGACTCCCAATGTCAAAAAGAAGTTTGCATGTTTCTATATTTATAAATCTCATAATATTATCTTGACTTAACACTCCAAGGACCTATAAGTTAAAAGGATTCATCAGTTAATATTGTCAATATAAAACAAAGAATACCCAATTCAGCAGTGACATTCCATTAAGGTAAAAAAGCAACTGAGCAAACAGCACAGTTTTCCTCCTGTATGGTATAGCTCTCTCTCCAGTGTCTCCCCAGAGCCCTCCAATCATAAGTGCTCAATCAACCAACCAAATACTCCAGTCCTAAGCTTTGTCAAAAAACTAACCTGATTGGAGCCTCCATCAAAACTGTCAGGGAGGAATTCCAGATGACGGACAGCACGTACTTTTGCAGGCATCTGGATTATTCTCATCAGTTGCTTTGATTCCAAACACCATAAGTGAAGGTGATTTGATTTTCCACCAGCTACAAAAATTCGTCCATCTCTGGATCACAGATAAGGCAAAGTTTCCATCAGAGTACTATAATCTAAGTTAGTATTAGCGAAAAAGAGACAGATCATACACTTCCTTCTATGCCCACAAATCACTTTTGAATCTGTCATTATTCCTGTCATACTCTCCTGAAAGAACAAAATAGTTCCTAAATAATACAATCTGCTTTTGTAAAGGAGAGTTTAAACCTTATTTTAGTGAGCATTAAAAATAAACTTACTTTATTTCAACTGCTATGGGACTGTAATAAAAACTGCTATTGATCCTTGCTGAATATATCAGTCACAGCAGAGTTCAAAGGCTTATCATAATAACAGTTCAATACTTCCATAAAACATTACAAATAAAGAAAGAAAAGTACAATTTTTTGTAGTCCACCTTTAGAATGTTTAAAATAGCAATTTACCTGGTAACCGCAAAGACCTTATAAAGGAATACAGAACCTTCTACAGGAGTTGGCAGCTGGTATTTACAGCGAAGAGTATCGAATTCCCATGCAAAAACAGAATTATCCTTGAAACAACTGAGGATGGTGTTACTCAACGGAAGAAAAAAAACCTGGAATATAGAAAAGACAAAAAACAGAACATGTTGTCAGGAAATACCCTTGATACTGGACAAAAGTGCACAGCAGAATAAAATACAGCAAGAAACCAAGATAATACAGCTATTACTATAATTGTGTAATGCAGATGCCAAGCAAGGCTTAGTTCCCACAGGCAGCGAGGTCCCGTTCCCCTGTTACAGCCTCGGCAGGCCCACTCTCATCCTAGGACTGGTTCGGAACTTGTTGTACCCTTTGCTAAGCCAGTTTAACTCACCAAAATGACACAAACCTTTACCTCTGTCATTTTTATGACTGTTAAACTGCCTTGTGGAGGTTTCTGATGAGTGCCAGAGAGGACATAATATACACAGCGGGAACATGAGCCCAGGAATAGAAGGCATGAAAAACATGAGCCAGAACTGTTCACTCAGCAACTGCTTGTTGCATCTTCTACAAACAAGCTTCAGCATTCAAATAATAGCAAGAGCCTGCAAATGCACTCTATGAAGCATTCAACTTTAGACTTAAAACTCCTTAGTTTCATTTACAACTATTAAAAGTAAAAAATAATTGTATAAAGTTTAGCAATGTATTCTCCAACTACGAAATGCAGATTTTAGCAGTGAGGATGAATTAAGATAAAAACAAAAAGCTTTTAAATATGTTTTTCCAACTATTTTGAACACATTCATTGTTTGCATAATCTTTTGATAAGAAAAGAAATTGGATCATTTACATGTTTGGATGTCGTCAGATACATTCTTGCTTAATGACAGTTATTGGTTTAGATCAGACATTCTATTTTGGCAGCAGCACATGCAGTGTCAGTAAATTCTCTATACCTATAATTTTGAAGGATAAATTAAAAAAGGTTTCTGGTATCTGAACACTGAGGGACTGACTACCTGAAGGATTCGCTGGCTGAGATTACTACTGTCAGTGCTACAAAGTTCAGAGTTTTGGTCTGAACGGTCTCTTGAGGCCTTGAAAATCTGTAGATCTGTGTGTGTGGGATGGGATTCATCTTGCTGAATGTTAATGACTGACAGTTGGATGTTCAGGCCAAATTAGTCACTTGACACTGAGCAAAAGTTACCCATGGGGAAAGAGTCCCCTCACCTACCAGGGTCACAATTCTTCAGACAGACTGAGCTGGCTGTCCTCCTTCAGGGATCCAGAGAAAGTTTAGACAACAAGTTGAGAGCAGATGCCTACCCTGCAGATGCATGAAGTTTACATTTTGGGAAACTGGATTACTGAACACTTCCTCATTTTCTGCTTTGCCCTAGAAAAATACCACAAGCTGGTCACAAGCAGCTGTGGAATAAGCAGTGATGCTTTGAAAACAGTCATTATAGATGTCTTCTCTTAGCTCTTCCTTCTCTTTTTTTCCACATGCTATTCTTACAGCGTGTGGCTCAGTCTCTGTCTTTTCAAATTAGCTTTGCCCCATACCAGAAGATGTGTGTTGGACAGAAAACTAGGCTTAAGTAAAGAGGCATCAAAAAGTACACCGCAGAGATCAGTGTGACACTACTATGATGGCTCAGACAAAGAATTCAACTTTGGACAGCAAGTGTCAGGGCTGTGGTCTAAGAATAAATCTGATCTTTAATAAAAAACTTATTTGCATGTCTTAAATCATGGCATGGGGATAAGCATCATCATCTCTATTCTAAAACAGGACCATGAAATCCAGATAAATTGGATTATTAGCATAATGCCCTAACAGAAATGGTACACCCAAACCAAAAGTGCAGGCTCTTGATTCCCAAAAAGTGATTTATTCATTCAACCACAGTCACTATTGCTTGGATTTAAATGTAGTTTCCACACTGTAACATCCTGATCCTACCAAATTCCAAGAGCCATCCATCAATAAGAAGCCTCTACATGTAGCCTACCCAAATAAAGATACTGAGCAGCAGAAAAATCTTGTCTGCTAAAGAAATGGAAGGAAGACATAATAATTATTTTAGCAACATGCACTACACAAGAGTTTGAATAAGACAAACAAAAATCTTGGCAGGTATGACCTTCCACAGTAATTGTTAGATGACTTTTTCCGGTTGACAAAAAAATTCTGCCTGACCTAGAACTCAGTGAAGACACCCAAATGAATAGCCTTGTTCTCTGCAAAATCAGCATGGCTTTTTAGTGACCAGCCCGACAAGAATTCCACCGCAGGGCAGCACATGTGTAAGCAATGCTCAGGCATTGTGTCCATACTTTCTGTAGTACTTATGCCAAAGTGACATTTGGTGGCGCAGGCAGACCTGTTTAGAGCAGCATAACGCTAAGGAAGATCTATTTAAACCATTCCCTGACACAACCATGTCGTCCTTCTCACTTCCTATGTTCTTCCGGTGTGTCTGTGCAACAAACCAAAGCAAACAAACCACGAGGCTGAAATGCAGCAATTTCTTTTAACTGAGTTACTTTTCAGTACTGTTAGTTCCCACATTCAGTGCTTAGCATGTATAAAAAGAAGAGCAGCTTTTGAATAAGCAGCTGAGTGGGGGAGGTAGTGGTGACTGTTTCAAGTTATCTTTGTGACACCTAAACATTTTTTTAACAGCACTCGTAAATCCCAGTATTATTTGGGTTGGAATCAATCTCCAGAGTTCCTCTGAAGCCACCAACAGTTCCAAGTAGGGTCAATCTAGAAGATGACCCCAGCTTCCAGGCTAAACTGGGTTAGTCAAGGTCATATCCAACCAAGCACTGAGCATCTCTAAAGACAAAGGTTTCCCAAAAGTTCCCAGTAGAACTCTGCAACTACTGAGTCACAATTACAAAGGTCTGGGTGGCATGACAGGATGAGAGTTAAGGAGATATACCCAAAGAACATCAAAAAGACTGGGCTCTATATATGCTTGTTTACCATTTAGCAACCGCTCTTTACTCACCTTCTGTATACCCACAGACTGACGAACATTCAGCTTCCTTTTCCTTTGAAAGCTGTCTAAGTCCCACAGCTGTGCTGTATCAGTGGATGTAGTAATGGCATACCTGCCCGAGCCATGGACAGAGATGGAAGACACAGAAGAATCATGTCCTCTCATCCAACTAACCAGCTCCTTTGTTTCTGCAGGAGTTGATGATAAAAATGAAAAGGATATGAAAGCCATTCAAAGTGAAGTAACTACTACTTTACTCTTTATTGCCAACACAATAGCATGAAAGAGACTTTTAAGCATACCTACTATATGGCCATTTACCATCACAGCCCAACAAACAAGAAACAAAAGTATCATCCATCATGTAGTTATTAAACCTTAGAGACACAAAACTATCTCCTCATCTCCAGGTTACAGATTTCATAAGTTATCTCCATTTCCACATAGAATGCCAACTTGCACAGTCTTGTTTAATTTAGCTTAAGATTCAATCTTAAAGCCATGAGTGCTGTGATCAGGTAAATTCGGGATGCCTCACAGGCAGATTAGCCGATGGGAACACCCGCAGTAATCTCTAGAAGTTGCGAACGAATGTTCTAGCTAGAATCCTCCACTTGTTTTGACTTGTGGACAATATATATGTATGATTATGCAGTTATTTACAGGTGCAAGGAAGAGAGGTTTAATGACAACAGGCTGTGGCTATAGAAAGGCAGTCAGAAAGCAACATCTCATTAATTTTTTTAGTCCAAAACACCTTAGTATGCTGTGTACTGCATACTAAGGAAATGGTTCCTCTGACTACTTGTTACTGCATGATCACTAACCTTCCCTCAGCAACTAGACTGCATTTGTGGCAATTACCCTATTTAGGTTGGGCAGTTTGCCTGACAGCCCACGAGGTGGTTCCAGCTGACCTGCTGCTGTGGCATCAAAGATGAGAAATGGCTATAAAGCAGCTTGTAAAGCCAAACAGTCAAACTTCCTGCTGTGTTCACAGACAATCGAGTGCTTAAAGCTACTGTTACATGGGAGGATGACATGGGATTACGGAGTATGAATTCTAGAGTAGGAGACGGACTCAACCAAACAAGTATTGTCTAAACGACCTCTACAAAGAGTTTACCCAATACTGACTTACACACACTAAAAGAATCGACAGTACTTCTTTGTATGCAAGCAGATCTGTACTCTTGTTCAAAAGCAATATCTAAATTAACTTCATAGGCTAGCTGAACGTCTCTGTCCTGATTAGAGGTTTAAATAGTGAAAGGTGTTGACAATTAATTACTCATAAGTTAATCTTAACCTACCAAAAAAATGGAGTTGTAGCGTCTCACGTCATTTAGATTTAAATATTTTTAAAAAGCCACAGAGATCACTAATCTGCAATTTGAGGGTTTGAGTCTGGTATTATCAGTGAAGATTTTAATGTAACACACTGTTTCTCAAAACAGAAGAAGAGTCAGCGTTAAGGTCTGAAATCCTCTGCTTTTTCTCCTCCTTTCAGCCACAGTAAGATCAAACATGGATTTTGGATGCATTTAGAGAAATCTTAACTATGCCACAGAGTCCTACATGTTTATATGGTGCTGTTGCCAGATACCAAGACAAACTGATGAATGTTTAAAAAAATATATATATTTATATGGGTTTTCATAAAAATCCAGATAGTAGGCCTTCAAATTTCTCTTACCTGTATCAAAGCACTTAATTGAATAATCTGCCAAAGCCACCAGGAATTCTGTCTTTCTGCGAAGATTAAATGCCAAAGCAGTGCAAGCCTGCATTGTTCGCTGAACAAGATTGAATCTATTTAAAAACAAACATCCTCATTGTGTTAAGAAACTTTAGTTCCTAATATCAAGTGAAATAATAACTTAATCAGTTTTGGTAAATTTCACTGAGAGAAAAAAAATAAATTGGCTTAAAAGAAGAGAGCAAATAAATCATATATAATTATAATAAATGTAAAAACATGTCTTGTTTTAAAACTCAGTAGTTTAAAATTCAAAAGACTGATTAATGTATTTCTACAAATGACAATACTAGGTCTAGTTTATTACAGTTCATGTTCATATTATTATTTGATCAGTGCTGTCCAAAGAATAACTTCTTGTGATAGTACTTAAGCTCTATAAAATTGCTGTCTGTTCAATTTAGAGTTACAAACTTCTGATCTTTCGGAGCAGCTGAACTAACAACAAAATATTTAGGAAGCCTACAGGAGACACCGGCTTGTAGTTTCAGCTCTGAGCAAACTATTATCTATTTCCACATTCGTGAAAAACTGAGGGTTAAAACCAGACCTGTGGCACGCTGTTCAGGCAAGCTCCAAACCCCCGAGTGTTGCAGATGTCAAGACAATTAAAATGCCTTGACAGAAACAGTCTTACCTATTTCCATTCAAGTCAAAAACATATATATTCCCTTGGTGATCTCCAGCAAGTATAGAATCTCCAGAACTGTCAAAAGCCACATTCAGAAAACGTATTGTCTTTGAATGGTATCCTTTGACACTATGAAAGATGTTCACTACACCTCTGTGAAGAAAGCAAGCAAGACAACCATGCTTAGAATCATTTTATTATCACGTATTTCTTCAAGGCCTAGGATTAAATATAAGAATGGTTTGGGTTGCAAGGGACCCTAAAGATCATCCAGTTCCAATCCCCCTGCCATGGGCAGGAATATGTCCCACTAGACCAGGCTGCCCAAGGGCCTATCCAACATCCAGAGAATTCAAAGGCCTGGAGCACCTTCTCTATGAAGAAAGGCTGAGGGATTGTTCAGCCTGGAGAAGAGAAAACTCTGAGAACTTATTGTGGCTTTTCATTACCTGAAGGGGACCTACAAGAAAGCTGGGGAGGAACTTTTTACAAAGGCTTGTAGTGATAAGGCTAGGGGCAATGGGTATAAACTGGAGAGGGACAGATTCAGACTAGATATAAGGAAGAATGTCTTCACCGTGAGAGTGGTGGGACGCTGGCATAGGTTGCCCAGGGAAGCTGTGGCTGCCCCATCCCTGGAGGTGTTCAAGGCCAGGTTGGATGGGGCCTTGGGCAGCCTGACCTAGTGGGATGTCCCTGCCTGTGGCAGGGGAGTTGGAACTAGATGGTCTTTAAGGTCCCTTCCAACCCAAACTATTCTATGATTCTAGTTAAAGGGGGCTGAAAACAAAGATGGGAAAAAAACTTTCTAGCAGGGCCTGCAGCAACAGAACAAGCAGTAATGATTTTATGCTAAAAGATAAGTTTAGATTAGATATTAGGAAGACATTTTTCATGCAGAGGATGGTGAGACACTGGCACAGGTTGCCCAGAGAGGTCGTGGATGCCCCATCCCTGGAAACACTCAAGGCCAGGTTGGCTGGGGCTCTGGGCTGAGATATCCCTGCAGGGAGTGTGAACGCGATAACCTCTATGGTCCCTTCCCACTGAAATCATTCAATGACTCCACGATTTCTCGAACCCCCACCCCGCGGAGGCTCCGGCCAGCTCCATCCCCTCCTCCCTCGGCCTCTCCCCGCCGTTACCCGGGCCTGCGCTGCCAGATGGGCCCGTGCTGGCGCCCGCCCAGGTCGCAGCGCTCCATCCTCGCCCGCCGCTCCCGCGCTCGCAGTCTCCCCCCGGCCTTCTCCACGGGCCGTCGCGGCGGGGGGCGCCGCACACATGGTACGGCCCACTCCCGCTTCACCAATGGGGGGCCGCAGAGAGGAGGGTGTCGATTTACCCCCGGAATGGAACCGGCGGCCGCGGGGCATGCTGGGATTTGTAGTTTTTTTTTCCTCATGAGCCTCAAACGAGGCCTCGGGACAGGAACAGTGTTGGGGAGCGCTGTCGGCGTAGGATATTGGGATAATAAATCATGTTAAAAAGTCCAGTTTCGGGGAGAGAGGCAGCCGGCGGGCCCAGCACTCACGGACAGCGTCACCGTCACCCAGCAACGGCGGGTCCCTTCCCGCCTGGGAGGCGGGACGTCCGGCGCTGCCGCCGAGGGGGCGTGACCGGAAGTGGCGGCGGCTCGGCCGAACTCGGAGGCGCCACGTCGGGTTCGAGGCTCCCCGCCTGGGGCGGCGGCGTCTGGACTCTCACCTCTCTTCTTCGTTTCCTCGGAGGCTGGTTCGTAGCGAGGCCTCGGCGGTGGCCGGGCGCGGCAGCGAGATGTCGGACCTGGGGGACTGGTTCCGGAGCATCCCGCTGATCACCCGTTACTGGTTCGCTGGCTCCATCGCAGTGCCGCTCATCGGCAAGCTGGGCCTCGTCAACCCCGTGTACTTCTTCCTTTGGCCCGACGCCTTCATCAACCGCTTCCAGGTACGGCCCGCACTACGGCTCCCGGCGTGCCCCGGGGCGCCCGCGCCATAGAGGAGAGCGGGGCCACGCGCGCTGGGCATGCTGGGAGTTGTAGTTTGTGGGCTGCGGGCGGGGCCAGCCGCCTCCGACGGATCGCGGATGGCAGCATCGCTTAGAAGTGACCCGGGAGGCCCGGCCTGCCTCCCTGCCCGACCTGTGCGGGGCCGGCGCCCTCGGCTCGGGTTTTGCTGCAGCTCTGCCCCCGCAGGCCTGGTCTCCCCGACAGGGTGATACCGGCTGCGGCCCTGCCCGAGCCCCTGGGTGAGCCCTTGGCCGGAGCCTTCGTTCGCCTTGTGTCTTCTTTTGGTGACTCCTTCCCGAATTGTTTTCTGGAGGACGAGTTCTGTCTGGTGGCGATTGCTGTGCCAAGGCATTTTATAATGTGTGCTCACAGCCCAGAATCTTAGAATCATAGAATAGTTTGAGTTGGAAGGGACCTTAAAGATCATCCAGTTCCAACCCCCCTGCCATGGGCAGCGACATGTTCTACTAGATCAGGCTGCCTAACGCCCCGTCCAACCTGGCCTTGAACATCTCCAGGGAAGGGGCATCCATAGTGTCCCTGGACAGCCTGTTTCAGTGCCTCACCACCCTCATGGTGAAGAAATTCTTCCAGAAAAAAGCCAACCGCATCAAAATAAGCGTGACAGCAGGTCAAGGGAAGGGATTTCTCCCCTCTGCTCTGCTCTAGTGACGCCACACGTGGTGTACTGTGTGTACTTCTGGAGCCCTGAGCACAGGGAGGATGGGGATCTGTTGGAGTGAGCACAGAGGAGGGCCACTGAAATGAGCAAAGGCCTGGAAGACCTCTGCTATGAAGAGAGACTGAGAGAGTTGGGGTTCTTCAGCTTGGAGAAGACTGAGGCAACCTTATTGCAAGCTTTAAATACTTAAATGGGGCTTATAAGAAAGATGGGGAAAAACTTTTTAGGAGGGTCTTAGCAATAGGACAAGGGCTAATGTTTTTAAACTAAAAGAGGAGAAGTTTAGCGTAGATGTTAGGATGAAAGTTTTCACACTGAGGGTAGTGGAACAGTAGAACAGGTTGCCTAGAGAGGTGGTGGGTGCTCCGTCCCTGGAGACATTTGGTGAGGTTGGATGGGACCCTGAGCAGCCTGATAGAGCTGAATATGTCCCTGCTTACTGCTGAGGGGGTGGACTAGATGACCTTCATGGTCCCTTCCAACACAAACCGTTCTATGATTCTATAATCATAAAACTTGTGGCTGTGACTTCAGGTGACTTACACAGCCTCTACTGTGCGATTGTCTGGACTTCGGGAACGGCTTAGCAGGGCCATATGCAGCCATCCTAAACCACCATTGGCTCTTCAGCTGTTAAAGCAGAGCCAACAAAGTGCGTTTTTTGCACCTTCTTAGTGTTTCTTGCCTGGAATTTGAAAAAGGTTGTGTTTCTGATTGTCACATGCGCATGGGTTTGGCCGACATAAACTACCAACTGAAGACCTGAGGTTTCAGTTGAACAGTGTTTCTGGGTATCAAAAGTGTCCACAAACAAAAAAGTGTCTTTTTCTTTGCATCAGGAGTTCAGATGTTCAATGTTTTGGGCTGCAGATGTCTAGGGGGAGAGCACCAGTTGGGTGGACTGAGAATGAAAATGAAAGAAAAGATCCTAACCTTTAAATTTCTTGCATGTTATATCTTCAGCGAAAAAGACTGAGTGTGAAAACAAAGATAAGAAAATTGCTGTATCTGTGGTTTATGTCATGTATTGTCCCCAAAAACTTAATAGCTTAAATCACTTTTCTCTAGTTCTCCTAGTTTCTCTAGTTACTCCTTCTGGAACTGTGATGTTCAGGATAACAACTGTCTGTGTGGAAATCGTGCTGGTTAAAGAGCTCATTCATAAATAGCCAGACAATTTTTTTGTCCTTGTTGCATGCTGCCATGCAGTTGGTTGTGCCCAATATTAGTGGTTGGGATACTCTCTAAAGCTGGTGAAAAATGCTTAGAGCACCACACACTGTCTGGAACACCATGCTAAAGGCTACTGTGTGAATTCCTTGGCCTCTGTACAACACATAAGAATGGATTCTGTATGGGTGTCTTTAAAACAGGGTAGCATCCCTGCAATCATATCCCTTTTGCACCACAATAAAGGCTCAGTACTGTAAAGATGCAATTTCTGTGTAATCTTAATAGCTTTGGTTTTCAGATTTACAAAAGCCACTGTAAAAGCTGCTGAAGAAGCATCAGTAATTGATATTTAGGCTATTTCTAATATCCTCCTTGTTCCTCCAAGTAATTGATAATGAATGAAAGTGAAAGTCCTATGCATATGAGTTCATTCTGTGGTATATAAATGTATCTTTTTCTTTTTATCTGGACAGATCTGGCGGCCGATAACTGCAACTTTCTTCTTCCCAGTGGGACCTGGAACAGGATTTCTCTACTTGGTGAATTTGTATTTCTTGTATCAATATTCATCACGATTAGAAACAGGTATGTTAACCATTAAATTGTGTGCACATGGTGGAATCTGCCTGGAGTTGATAGAGACTGAGCATTGTCAGATAGAGCTTCTGTTGGGAATGTCTGTGGTGATGGGGTTGTGGCTGATTTAGGCAGAATTATGGGAAAGATGGCTCATTTGTGTGCCCACTTGTGTTGCTCACTGGGAAACTGCTCTGAAAATTTGATTTTCTGTGATTGGCTCCTTCAATTTGGCAGGGAACCTGTTCATGTAGGAACTGAAATTGATGCTTCTTTCCATATGAGAGCCTGGTGCTTTTAGCTGTTGGATTTCAGGAAACAAGGGAGAGAGAATAAAAGATGACGTTACCTCTGTTTTCTTGTGTCTCATGTCCTTTAACTCAGAAGGGTGATAGAGCATCTGTTAGTGATGGGTATATTCATTTTGAGGAAATAACAATGTTGGGTTTTTTCTTTTTTTCAAAAAGGCAGCGATGTTTACCTGTGTTATCCTATTGGTTATGTTGAATTGAGAGAGAGCTTGTACAAACGAAATTGTACCCCTCTGTCAAACAGAAATGTGAAAAGGTTAAGAAACTATTTGGATTTTCAGTATGAGGAGAAAGGAAAAATTAAGAGTAGAAGAAAGGCGGTCAGATAATGGATCATTTATCTTTAAAAAGCAATTGTTGTTACAAGGTACCTTCAAAACTGTTTTCCTTTTGCATTGCACAGGTCATTACAGCTAGACAAAAAATTGTTTCAATAGAAATAAAAGTTAAAAGTATTTGCAAAGCCAAGCTGTTCCTGAAAGTCTTTATGAACAAGAATTTTGGTGTAGTTCTAATGGAGTCTTAGAACTGACATTGTAAATGGAAATGCATTGCAAAATGGTGTTTGAGAAGTTGCATGATAGAGAACCCTGGTAAACCTGTTACCCAGGTAGTGTTGAGGAATCCCTTTTAAGTTGTATGAAGACTAGCAGGGAAAGGGAGGAGTGGTGCCAGAATGTATTTTTCTTAGTGAGAGTAAGTAATAATAAGTAGGATGATTTTTCCTTCTCTTTGAGCCTTCCTGCAGTAGATTGTGATCATGTGAGAGTGTTGGCAGTTATGACATTCTACTGTGCAAAGCAATGTGTATTAAGAGTTTCTGATTACAAGCAGTTATATCTTATTATCTGAATATATTACACACACTTACAAAATGCTGTAGTTGTTTGTGCTGTGGCAGAAGTGTCATGGAAGGAATTCACTTCTTTCAGCAGTAAATTTGCGTTTCTTTTGTATGGTGCATCTGGAATTTAAAACTAGGAAGTCAGCTGTGTTGCTGTTTGGATCAGTGTATTTTTATTATATTGTAGTCATTTTTCTGGATATAAATAAAGTTCTCGGTTAGGCTGGTCCTTCCTCTCTACAAAAAAGGCCTAAATCTTTTGGAAAGTGGGAGAGAGGTGTGTAAGCTGCTGATATTATGTTTACAGGTGGAAGCTGGTGTAGGTCTTTGCCTTCTTTTGTCTGTGAAATGAGGAAGTGAAAGTTCTATTTACAGGGTTGTAAATTTAACTGTCAAAAATACTTGTGTGTTTTTGTACTGTGCTTGTGCTGTCCCAACAAGCTGACCTTTAGTTTCCAGAGGAAAAGGAGGTTGATGTGATTTTGTTATGTTTCTATGGGAGAAGAACATAACAAATATAAACAAACAAAGCAGAATATGCAGAGTTTACTCCCTACCATTACAAATGATGAGATTATGAGCCTGCAGCTCTTCCCTGATGACTGGATTGTACCCTAGGCCCTACTGAAGAACACAGTGGGCTAGAACTCACCTCGCCCTTATGCTGAGCATTTTGACAGTCTGTAGCTCAATTTGGTTTAGATATTCATTGGAAAGTCAACTTAAAGAGTTTGTCTCATGTTGTTGTTAGTAATCTCCTAGATAATGAGAAGTGAAAAACTCTTAAGGGAATAATAGTTTGTCTGATTTCTTCCTATTCTGGAGGAATTCCAGTGCTGGAATATCTACAGGGTTGGTCAGCTTCCTCTCTGTATTTGTTTCTGTTTGTTGTATGATAACAGTAAGGAGAAAATTCCAGTTTATGTAGTTCTCCAATTTCAAACTTTTTCAATAACTTTCATCAGGGAGTGCAGAGATAGGACAAGGGGTCAAGGATGTAAACTGGAAGAGGAAAGATTTAGATTAGATATTAGGAAGAAATTTTTTACTGTGAGGGTGGTGAGGCACTGGCATAGATTGCCCAGAGTTGTGGATGCCCCATCCCTGAAGGTGTTTGAGATGAGGCTGGATGAGGCTTTGAGCAACTTGATCCAATGGGTGGTGTCCATGCCCACAGCAGGTGGATTAGAACTGGATGATCTTTAATGTCCCTTCCAACCCAAACAATTCTATGATTCTATGAAAAGGTTTTTTAAAATGTGTTTGAGGTTTTTTTTCTGTTGTGTAACTTAAATTATGAACTTAAAATATCAGTTTTGTTTGACATAGGCTGAGTTAGTCATTCCTAAATGCTAATGCTTTAATATATTATTTTTCTTTCTTTAAATTGTTAGGGACATGTAAATTAGTTGTAGGAAGCCACATAATGCTAACATTAAGCAGTGACTTTCTTTCTAGGCATTTTGATATTTAATTATTAGCATGTAATTCATGTTGCTCATGATGCAACGTATTTGTCACTGTGTGGTTTGGGTCTGGTGCAGCAGTATGCTCGGGCTTTCCTTGCCTGCATGGGGCTATCTGGAAGTTGATGGGAGTCTTGCTCATTGCTGAGGTCTGTGCCAGCCTTTTATGAGTTTGCAAGAGTGAGATCTTACAATGTTCATGTTTGCAAGGAATTGCTGGGGATTTTGGTTTTGAATTCTTCTCAACTGGAAATCTAAAGATAATTTCATTTAGTATGACCTTGAGGGAATTTTACTGTGTTTTTTTGCACGTTTGAAATGGGGAATTAGACAAGCAGTTCAGCTTAGAAGAAGGAACAGAATGCACTGTGTGTGTGTACCCATCTTGTCATGAATGTTAATTTTTCTGGAGTGCAAGAACTATCATATCTCTTGAGTCTGACTGGATGATGCAAAGAGGATGCAATTTGCTGAAGTAAGGGCTGGTTTTCACATGACTCAGTCATTAAACGTCATGTGTCTGCTTTTGCTGTGCAAGTACCTTTACTGTGTGCTTCTGACCAGCAGCTTCCTATGAAGGATGGGTCCAACTCCGTTTCGAAGTCTTGTGAAGTTGCAGGCAATTATTACCTGAGCTATTTTTTAATTAGAGCTGCTGTGTGTGCATGTAATAAGCTGAATGTCTTATTTTCGGTTGTGTATGTTGTTGTATTATTACAAGGCCTTATAAAATTTAAAAAAATAAAAATAATAAACCCCACACTGCATGTAGGGCAGTTGTTATTAATTGAGCTTTTCTTAGACTTCTAAAAGTAAAACCAAATCTTAGTATCTGCTCAAGATTTCAGTACTTTTCCTAACAATTCTTTTTATTTACAGGGGCTTTTGATGGAAGGCCAGCAGATTACATGTTCATGCTCCTGTTTAACTGGATCTGCATTGTTGTATCCTTCTACTCATCGTCAAACTTTTAGAATATTTTAATATTATTTTCTGTGTGTGTTTAAAGACCAAGTTTTAGCAGCAAATGGTTTTAAAATATAGCACGTGTTCACAGGTGAGTTCTGAGTCTTCAGGGAAAGGTGGCGAGTGCCTTGCAAGATGAATACCAATAAATATGCTAATACAAAGTATGTAACGTGGGAACTTGAGATCTGCTTATATAAAGCTCACCTTGTGCTCTGTGAGCTTCCGTGGTGTTTACTGTATTGCTTCACTTATCCACTTCTGTGGATTGCTGCATGGACTAAGAGTGAATTTAGTGTGTTTAAGCAGCCATGTGCAAACAGATCTGACCTCTGGGAACAGCAGAGTTGGAAATTCAGGTACTTTGTGGAGAGATCCTTTCTTTGCCTGCTGGTTACAAGTCAGCTGAGTCTGTGAAAGTAGCATTGCAAGATCTGCTCTGAGGCAGCTTCCTGAAGAAGTTGAGCTTGTTTTTCTGGGAATGTTGGGGAACAGTTTTTTCACGAGCTGTGCTGTTCTACCTGAATTTTCTTTAGGTCTTGGATACAAAGCTGGAAGGAGTTGTTGATACACCAGATAGTTGTGCTACCATTCAGAGAGATCTTCAGAAGCTGGAGAAATGTGCTGGTCAGCTCACCAAAGAAGTGCAAAGTCCTGTCCTTGGGGAGGAACAGCCTTAGGCACCAGGACGGGCT
The DNA here is from genome assembly GCF_017976375.1 of Cuculus canorus. Lineage (NCBI taxonomy): Eukaryota > Metazoa > Chordata > Aves > Cuculiformes > Cuculidae > Cuculus > Cuculus canorus. The sequence goes on from NC_071402.1 coordinate 13,962,708, forward strand.
GGAGCTGACAGACTGCAAAGTTTTGTGGCAGAAAAAGTCCCTGAGGGTCCTGCTTGAAACCAGATTGACCATGAGCCATCAGTGAGGCCATTGGCTGCACGTGGCAGGGCATTGCCAGCAGGTTGAGGGACGGAATTGCTCTTTTCTGCTCAGCCCTTGAGACGCACCTGGAGTGCTACCTCCAGCTCTGGGCTGCCAAGTAGAGGAGTGGCATGGACATGCTGAAATGAGCCTGGTGAAGGGCCATGAAAGTGATTAAATGTTTGGTGCACCTCTCATGTAAGGAGAGACCGAGAGAGCTTGTGAGGATTATGAAGCCTGGAGAACTGGAGGCTCGGGGATGTCTTATCTGTGATAAATAGAGAGAGAATAAGGGAGATAGAGCTAGACTCCTGTCAGTGATTGGACAAGAGGCAATGGGCACAAAATGAAACACGGAAAATTCCATTTAAATGTAAGAAAGGGCAGTCAGACATTGGTACGGGTTGCCCAGAGACATTGTGGAACCTCCATACTTGGAGGTACTCCTCTTCAGTTTCTGCTGTTGCTGCCTGCTTGTAGCAATTCACAGTGGCACAACATGTGAAAAAAAGGGAGTGGGGATGTTAGTGTGAAACAGATACAGCCAGGAAAACTAGCGTGTAGAATTGCTGTCACCTTTATCAATAGATTAACTATTTCTGGTCACATTCCTCTGTATGGAGGGAATTGCTGCTCCTGCTGGTCCTGTTGAGCCACAGCAGTAACCAGGTTAAAACAATGTGGGTTTAGTTGTGTTGTTAAGAAAGCCATCAGTTTTGTTGTGGTTGAGGTCTGTTGGCTGTGAGCTATTAGATGAACCTGATTGTGACTTAACTTTCAGACTAGTCATTTAAAAGCTTCTAGTTGCTTGTTCCGTATGTGATGCAAGGAGCGATCTGGATACATGGTCTGGCAAAATGGTTGGTGTCATTTTATATACATTTGTGAGCTGTTAAAAGCAATCTGATCATAGTAAAATTCTTCAGCAGTTGTTGCTACTGAGGAGTTACTACAGCAAGTAGATCTTTTGGATTTCAAGGTAGGAGAGTGGTATTAATAGCGTACGTTAATGCCCCTCAAGGAATTATTTATTTTCTGTGACTCGGTGACAATGTATTGATAGTTTTTTATGAGCTGGTATTTCTTTAGAAATTTCTTTAGAAATACCAGCTTTAGAAAACCAACATTTTAATCTTTAAAAAACTAAAACTAAAAAACTAATCCAGCTGTTCAACCTGTAACATACTTCTATGCAAAGACTGATTGAGTTTGTAGTTAACTTGTTTCATCATGGAGGGAAAGCCAGTGCATTCGTCAGCCCTCAGGTAATGACTTGAGATGATGGCTTGAGAGGCTACTGAAAAGCAGTTACTGAAACTAAGTGTGTAGGTCTGTAGGTCATTGGAAGTTTTTAATTCTTTCCAGTGGTTAATACTACATGGGAATGCTGTTTTAATTTTGAACATTAAAGGCCTTTGCAGGTGTGTTTAGGGTGTGTACAACTTCTTTTTTGTTGTTTTAGTCTATTGGGTTTTGCTGTGTTTTCCTTAATGGTGCAATGACAGATAACTGGCTTGGCAATGGACATGCAGGTGTGTGCAGTTCGTTAAATAATCATCTTATGGAACTTTCTGACTACTTAATGACACTACAGAGAGCATTATCAGCATAACTGCATATCAGCAAAGCTAGGCTGATTTAGTTTATACCGAAATAGACTGCTGTGTGTGTATTGTTATTTAGTTTGGGTTAGCCTCAGTTAATGTCACAACAGCTGTAACTGTGCCACTTCTAACCTAGTTAGGGAGTCAAGAACTGAAAATTACCTCTTTGTACAGTCAGGTGGTGTTCAGCTTTTTACTGAAATGGACACAAGGTGTCACCTGTGCACCGTTTCCTCTAACAAATGTGGATCTGTGTTCTTTTTAATCTAAAAACGATTGGGCGTTCATTAGTCTTCTCAAATTCAGTGTGCCTTTTGCCTGCCAACAGGAGGTTTTTTTGGTTTTTTTTTGTGAAAAATGCAACTTCAGAGTCAGATCAGAACTGTGAAATGCAAAATCCTCACAGGAACGATGAAGATAGTGGTCTAAAGAACCACTGTCAGTGAGGTAGTTCTTATCCTCCCAAATATTAAGGGGGGAAATAAGGGATTGTTTCTTGGACACAACAGAATATCAGATAACTGCATGTCTTCAACCTGCCTGTGCTCTACTCTCCTCATCTTATTTTGTCTCCATCATCCAAAGCCTGCACCAGTATCTCTAATATTCTCTAGTACCTTAGCGTTTATTAGATTGTTTATCAGGCTCCCCTGGTAGACAAAAATAGTGATCATACATCTGTAGTCAAGACTGAGTTGTGTTAAGTGCTGTCCATAACTTCACACTTAACTTTTTTTTGCTGTGTAGAAGATGCCACAAAATTCTTCAACAGCATGCTGAAGTCATCCATACGTGATATGAGTTTTAGACTGATTGTGTTGATTTGTATCTTTTAAAAAAGTGCTTTGAATGGTGTTATATCTGCATAAGTATTGCTTAAAAGAGAATCAGTAGTTTGATGTACAAATGTGTTTTTCTTAGAAATAAGCTTTTTTTGCTTGTGTTGAGAGGCTTGCTTGAAATGAGAAGGCAGAGTAGGATAGCTGGGCCTCTTTTTCGATGTCAAATACTTTCAGAAATTAGATATTGCTTTGTTTTTCCAGTAAAATAAAAATAGATTTTAATAAAAGCCCTAAGGTGCTTTGTTACAAATCAAACTGCTGGTGCACTGTGGGGCTTGGAAAAGGCTGGATTGGTGCCAGTGTGCCAGCTTTAACATGGAACCTGTTAAACAGCAGCACCCCAAAGGGGTGAATTTTAACCTCTCTTCCAAACACATGAGGCGGTTTGTAGTCTTAAATCAGTTTGTGGAAATGTTGCTGGCACAGCCTGTCTTCAGTTTAGAAATTGGCAGATAGCTAAAATAGTGCTTTATATTTGTTTTACTAGAAATAGACCAATCAACTGATATACAGTCAGAACAGGGAGATATTTGAAGCATCTCCTGGCGTGCAGCATAGGTTAACTCCAAGCTCTACCAAGATGACGTTGCCAGGGCTGGCTCGGTACTCTGAAATGGTGTTTTACTGGTACACCTTCCCTCTGTGGTCCTCTGAGTGGGATGTAGCTGGTAGTTTGATGGAATAACACTTCATCTGGCATATTAGCTTAGCTGTAGAAGAAAGTGTTTGGGTTAGTACCCTGGGTTGTGAATGGAAGTGATTGTGGCACAAATATGTTGCTGACACTGCTATAGGTGTGCTACCAAGAGCTGGGAGCAGGGGAGCTCAACACAGCTGTTCTTTCATTTGGTGCAAGTTGAAGCCCCTTCTTTTGCCATGGTTTTGCAAAAG